>NC_061800.1:2741372-3090905 GCF_021462225.1 Girardinichthys multiradiatus
GCAAGCCTGAAAGAATGAGTTTTTGGTCTTTAGAACACAAAACGAGCACCGTTTGCATCGATATTGAAAAAGTTGTTTCGCAAGCCTGAAAGAATGAGTTTTTGGTCTTTAGAACACAAAACGAGCACCGTTTGCATCGATATTGAAAAAGTTGTTTCGCAAGCCTGAAAGAATGAGTTTTTGGTCTGTAGAACACAAAACGAGCACCGTTTGCATCGATATTGAAAAAGTTGTTTCGCAAGCCTGAAAGAATGAGTTTTTGGTCTTTAGAACACAAAACGAGCACCGTTTGCATCGATATTGAAAAAGTTGTTTCGCAAGCCTGAAAGAATGAGTTTTTGGTCTGTAGAACACAAAACGAGCACCGTTTGCATCGATATTGAAAAAGTTGTTTCGCAAGCCTGAAAGAATGAGTTTTTGGTCTGTAGAACACAAAACGAGCACCGTTTGCATCGATATTGAAAAAGTTGTTTCGCAAGCCTGAAAGAATGAGTTTTTGGTCCTGCGAACACAAAACGAGCACCGTTTGCATCGATATTGAAAAAGTTGTTTCGCAAGCCTGAAAGAATGAGTTTTTGGTCTTTAGAACACAAAACGAGCACCGTTTGCATCGATATTGAAAAAGTTGTTTCGCAAGCCTGAAAGAATGAGTTTTTGGTCCTGAGAACACAAAACGAGCACCGTTTGCATCGATATTGAAAAAGTTGTTTCGCAAGCCTGAAAGAATGAGTTTTTGGTCTGTAGAACACAAAACGAGCACCGTTTGCATCGATATTGAAAAAGCTGTTTCGCAAGCCAGAAAGAATGAGTTTTTGGTCTTTAGAACACAAAACGAGCACCGTTTGCATCGATATTGAAAAAGTTGTTTCGCAAGCCTGAAAGAATGAGTTTTTGGTCTGTAGAACACAAAACGAGCACCGTTTGCATCGATATTGAAAAAGTTGTTTCGCAAGCCTGAAAGAATGAGTTTTTGGTCTGTAGAACACAAAACGAGCACCGTTTGCATCGATATTGAAAAAGTTGTTTCGCAAGCCTGAAAGAATGAGTTTTTGGTCTGTAGAACACAAAACGAGCACCGTTTGCATCGATATTGAAAAAGTTGTTTCGCAAGCCTGAAAGAATGAGTTTTTGGTCTGTAGAACACAAAACGAGCACCGTTTGCATCGATATTGAAAAAGTTGTTTCGCAAGCCTGAAAGAATGAGTTTTTGGTCTGTAGAACACAAAACGAGCACCGTTTGCATCGATATTGAAAAAGTTGTTTCGCAAGCCTGAAAGAATGAGTTTTTGGTCTTTAGAACACAAAACGAGCACCGTTTGCATCGATATTGAAAAAGTTGTTTCGCAAGCCTGAAAGAATGAGTTTTTGGTCTTTAGAACACAAAACGAGCACCGTTTGCATCGATATTGAAAAAGTTGTTTCGCAAGCCTGAAAGAATGAGTTTTTGGTCTTTGGAACACAAAACGAGCACCGTTTGCATCGATATTGAAAAAGTTGTTTCGCAAGCCTGAAAGAATGAGTTTTTGGTCTTTAGAACACAAAACGAGCACCGTTTGCATCGATATTGAAAAAGTTGTTTCGCAAGCCTGAAAGAATGAGTTTTGGTCTTTAGAACACAAAACGAGCACCGTTTGCATCGATATTGAAAAAGTTGTTTCGCAAGCCTGAAAGAATGAGTTTTTGGTCTTTAGAACACAAAACGAGCACCGTTTGCATCGATATTGAAAAAGTTGTTTCGCAAGCCTGAAAGAATGAGTTTTTGGTCTTTAGAACACAAAACGAGCACCGTTTGCATCGATATTGAAAAAGTTGTTTCGCAAGCCTGAAAGAATGAGTTTTTGGTCTTTAGAACACAAAACGAGCACCGTTTGCATCGATATTGAAAAAGTTGTTTCGCAAGCCTGAAAGAATGAGTTTTTGGTCTTTAGAACACAAAACGAGCACCGTTTGCATCGATATTGAAAAAGTTGTTTCGCAAGCCTGAAAGAATGAGTTTTTGGTCCTGCGAACACAAAACGAGCACCGTTTGCATCGATATTGAAAAAGTTGTTTCGCAAGCCTGAAAGAATGAGTTTTTGGTCTTTAGAACACAAAACGAGCACCGTTTGCATCGATATTGAAAAAGTTGTTTCGCAAGCCTGAAAGAATGAGTTTTTGGTCCGTAGAACACAAAACGAGCACCGTTTGCATCGATATTGAAAAAGTTGTTTCGCAAGCCTGAAAGAATGAGTTTTTGGTCTGTAGAACACAAAACGAGCACCGTTTGCATCGATATTGAAAAAGTTGTTTCGCAAGCCTGAAAGAATGAGTTTTTGGTCTGTAGAACACAAAACGAGCACCGTTTGCATCGATATTGAAAAAGTTGTTTCGCAAGCCTGAAAGAATGAGTTTTTGGTCCCGCGAACACAAAACGAGCACCGTTTGCATCGATATTGAAAAAGTTGTTTCGCAAGCCTGAAAGAATGAGTTTTTGGTCTTTAGAACACAAAACGAGCACCGTTTGCATCGATATTGAAAAAGTTGTTTCGCAAGCCTGAAAGAATGAGTTTTTGGTCTTTGGAACACAAAACGAGCACCGTTTGCATCGATATTGAAAAAGTTGTTTCGCAAGCCTGAAAGAATGAGTTTTTGGTCTGTAGAACACAAAACGAGCACCGTTTGCATCGATATTGAAAAAGCTGTTTCGCAAGCCTGAAAGAATGAGTTTTTGGTCTTTAGAACACAAAACGAGCACCGTTTGCATCGATATTGAAAAAGTTGTTTCGCAAGCCTGAAAGAATGAGTTTTTGGTCTGTAGAACACAAAACGAGCACCGTTTGCATCGATATTGAAAAAGTTGTTTCGCAAGCCTGAAAGAATGAGTTTTTGGTCTGTAGAACACAAAACGAGCACCGTTTGCATCGATATTGAAAAAGTTGTTTCGCAAGCCTGAAAGAATGAGTTTTTGGTCCCTCGAACACAAAACGAGCACCGTTTGCATCGATATTGAAAAAGTTGTTTCGCAAGCCTGAAAGAATGAGTTTTTGGTCTTTAGAACACAAAACGAGCACCGTTTGCATCGATATTGAAAAAGTTGTTTCGCAAGCCTGAAAGAATGAGTTTTTGGTCCCTCGAACACAAAACGAGCACCGTTTGCATCGATATTGAAAAAGTTGTTTCGCAAGCCTGAAAGAATGAGTTTTTGGTCTGTAGAACACAAAACGAGCACCGTTTGCATCGATATTGAAAAAGTTGTTTCGCAAGCCTGAAAGAATGAGTTTTTGGTCCTGTAGAACACAAAACGAGCACCGTTTGCATCGATATTGAAAAAGTTGTTTCGCAAGCCTGAAAGAATGAGTTTTTGGTCTGTAGAACACAAAACGAGCACCGTTTGCATCGATATTGAAAAAGTTGTTTCGCAAGCCTGAAAGAATGAGTTTTTGGTCTGTAGAACACAAAACGAGCACCGTTTGCATCGATATTGAAAAAGTTGTTTCGCAAGCCTGAAAGAATGAGTTTTTGGTCCTGTAGAACACAAACGAGCACCGTTTGCATCGATATTGAAAAAGTTGTTTCGCAAGCCTGAAAGAATGAGTTTTTGGTCTTTAGAACACAAAACGAGCACCGTTTGCATCGATATTGAAAAAGTTGTTTCGCAAGCCTGAAAGAATGAGTTTTTGGTCCCGCGAACACAAAACGAGCACCGTTTGCATCGATATTGAAAAAGTTGTTTCGCAAGCCTGAAAGAATGAGTTTTTGGTCTGTAGAACACAAAACGAGCACTGTTTGCATCGATATTGAAAAAGCTGTTTCGCAAGCCTGAAAGAATGAGTTTTTGGTCTTTAGAACACAAAACGAGCACCGTTTGCATCGATATTGAAAAAGTTGTTTCGCAAGCCTGAAAGAATGAGTTTTTGGTCTGTAGAACACAAAACGAGCACCGTTTGCATCGATATTGAAAAAGTTGTTTCGCAAGCCTGAAAGAATGAGTTTTTGGTCTGTAGAACACAAAACGAGCACCGTTTGCATCGATATTGAAAAAGTTGTTTCGCAAGCCTGAAAGAATGAGTTTTTGGTCCTGTAGAACACAAAACGAGCACCGTTTGCATCGATATTGAAAAAGTTGTTTCGCAAGCCTGAAAGAATGAGTTTTTGGTCTTTAGAACACAAAACGAGCACCGTTTGCATCGATATTGAAAAAGTTGTTTCGCAAGCCTGAAAGAATGAGTTTTTGGTCCGTAGAACACAAAACGAGCACCGTTTGCATCGATATTGAAAAAGTTGTTTCGCAAGCCTGAAAGAATGAGTTTTTGGTCTTTAGAACACAAAACGAGCACCGTTTGCATCGATATTGAAAAAGCTGTTTCGCAAGCCTGAAAGAATGAGTTTTTGGTCTTTAGAACACAAAACGAGCACCGTTTGCATCGATATTGAAAAAGTTGTTTCGCAAGCCTGAAAGAATGAGTTTTTGGTCTGTAGAACACAAAACGAGCACCGTTTGCATCGATATTGAAAAAGTTGTTTCGCAAGCCTGAAAGAATGAGTTTTTGGTCCCGCGAACACAAAACGAGCACCGTTTGCATCGATATTGAAAAAGTTGTTTCGCAAGCCTGAAAGAATGAGTTTTTGGTCTTTAGAACACAAAACGAGCACCGTTTGCATCGATATTGAAAAAGTTGTTTCGCAAGCCTGAAAGAATGAGTTTTTGGTCCGTAGAACACAAAACGAGCACCGTTTGCATCGATATTGAAAAAGTTGTTTCGCAAGCCTGAAAGAATGAGTTTTTGGTCTTTAGAACACAAAACGAGCACCGTTTGCATCGATATTGAAAAAGTTGTTTCGCAAGCCTGAAAGAATGAGTTTTTGGTCTTTAGAACACAAAACGAGCACCGTTTGCATCGATATTGAAAAAGTTGTTTCGCAAGCCTGAAAGAATGAGTTTTTGGTCCCGCGAACACAAAACGAGCACCGTTTGCATCGATATTGAAAAAGTTGTTTCGCAAGCCTGAAAGAATGAGTTTTTGGTCTGTAGAACACAAAACGAGCACCGTTTGCATCGATATTGAAAAAGTTGTTTCGCAAGCCTGAAAGAATGAGTTTTTGGTCCCGCGAACACAAAACGAGCACCGTTTGCATCGATATTGAAAAAGTTGTTTCGCAAGCCTGAAAGAATGAGTTTTTGGTCTGTAGAACACAAAACGAGCACCGTTTGCATCGATATTGAAAAAGTTGTTTCGCAAGCCTGAAAGAATGAGTTTTTGGTCTGTAGAACACAAAACGAGCACCGTTTGCATCGATATTGAAAAAGTTGTTTCGCAAGCCTGAAAGAATGAGTTTTTGGTCCTGCGAACACAAACGAGCACCGTTTGCATCGATATTGAAAAAGTTGTTTCGCAAGCCTGAAAGAATGAGTTTTTGGTCTTTAGAACACAAAACGAGCACCGTTTGCATCGATATTGAAAAAGTTGTTTCGCAAGCCTGAAAGAATGAGTTTTTGGTCGTGGAACACAAAACGAGCACCGTTTGCATCGATATTGAAAAAGTTGTTTCGCAAGCCTGAAAGAATGAGTTTTTGGTCTGTAGAACACAAAACGAGCACCGTTTGCATCGATATTGAAAAAGTTGTTTCGCAAGCCTGAAAGAATGAGTTTTTGGTCTTTAGAACACAAAACGAGCACCGTTTGCATCGATATTGAAAAAGTTGTTTCGCAAGCCTGAAAGAATGAGTTTTTGGTCTGTAGAACACAAAACGAGCACCGTTTGCATCGATATTGAAAAAGTTGTTTCGCAAGCCTGAAAGAATGAGTTTTTGGTCTGTAGAACACAAAACGAGCACCGTTTGCATCGATATTGAAAAAGTTGTTTCGCAAGCCTGAAAGAATGAGTTTTTGGTCCCGCGAACACAAAACGAGCACCGTTTGCATCGATATTGAAAAAGCTGTTTCGCAAGCCTGAAAGAATGAGTTTTTGGTCTTTAGAACACAAAACGAGCACCGTTTGCATCGATATTGAAAAAGTTGTTTCGCAAGCCTGAAAGAATGAGTTTTTGGTCCCGCGAACACAAAACGAGCACCGTTTGCATCGATATTGAAAAAGTTGTTTCGCAAGCCTGAAAGAATGAGTTTTTGGTCTTTAGAACACAAAACGAGCACCGTTTGCATCGATATTGAAAAAGCTGTTTCGCAAGCCTGAAAGAATGAGTTTTTGGTCTTTAGAACACAAAACGAGCACCGTTTGCATCGATATTGAAAAAGTTGTTTCGCAAGCCTGAAAGAATGAGTTTTTGGTCTGTAGAACACAAAACGAGCACCGTTTGCATCGATATTGAAAAAGCTGTTTCGCAAGCCTGAAAGAATGAGTTTTTGGTCCTGTAGAACACAAAACGAGCACCGTTTGCATCGATATTGAAAAAGTTGTTTCGCAAGCCTGAAAGAATGAGTTTTTGGTCTTTAGAACACAAAACGAGCACCGTTTGCATCGATATTGAAAAAGTTGTTTCGCAAGCCTGAAAGAATGAGTTTTTGGTCTTTAGAACACAAAACGAGCACCGTTTGCATCGATATTGAAAAAGTTGTTTCGCAAGCCTGAAAGAATGAGTTTTTGGTCTGTAGAACACAAAACGAGCACCGTTTGCATCGATATTGAAAAAGTTGTTTCGCAAGCCTGAAAGAATGAGTTTTTGGTCTGTAGAACACAAAACGAGCACCGTTTGCATCGATATTGAAAAAGTTGTTTCGCAAGCCTGAAAGAATGAGTTTTTGGTCTGTAGAACACAAAACGAGCACCGTTTGCATCGATATTGAAAAAGTTGTTTCGCAAGCCTGAAAGAATGAGTTTTTGGTCTTTAGAACACAAAACGAGCACCGTTTGCATCGATATTGAAAAAGTTGTTTCGCAAGCCTGAAAGAATGAGTTTTTGGTCTTTAGAACACAAAACGAGCACCGTTTGCATCGATATTGAAAAAGTTGTTTCGCAAGCCTGAAAGAATGAGTTTTTGGTCTTTGGAACACAAAACGAGCACCGTTTGCATCGATATTGAAAAAGTTGTTTCGCAAGCCTGAAAGAATGAGTTTTTGGTCTTTAGAACACAAAACGAGCACCGTTTGCATCGATATTGAAAAAGTTGTTTCGCAAGCCTGAAAGAATGAGTTTTTGGTCTTTAGAACACAAAACGAGCACCGTTTGCATCGATATTGAAAAAGTTGTTTCGCAAGCCTGAAAGAATGAGTTTTTGGTCTTTAGAACACAAAACGAGCACCGTTTGCATCGATATTGAAAAAGTTGTTTCGCAAGCCTGAAAGAATGAGTTTTTGGTCTTTAGAACACAAAACGAGCACCGTTTGCATCGATATTGAAAAAGTTGTTTCGCAAGCCTGAAAGAATGAGTTTTTGGTCTTTAGAACACAAAACGAGCACCGTTTGCATCGATATTGAAAAAGTTGTTTCGCAAGCCTGAAAGAATGAGTTTTTGGTCTTTAGAACACAAAACGAGCACCGTTTGCATCGATATTGAAAAAGTTGTTTCGCAAGCCTGAAAGAATGAGTTTTTGGTCTGTAGAACACAAAACGAGCACCGTTTGCATTGATATTGAAAAAGTTGTTTCGCAAGCCTGAAAGAATGAGTTTTTGGTCTTTAGAACACAAAACGAGCACCGTTTGCATCGATATTGAAAAAGTTGTTTCGCAAGCCTGAAAGAATGAGTTTTTGGTCCCGCGAACACAAAACGAGCACCGTTTGCATTGATATTGAAAAAGTTGTTTCGCAAGCCTGAAAGAATGAGTTTTTGGTCTGTAGAACACAAAACGAGCACCGTTTGCATCGATATTGAAAAAGTTGTTTCGCAAGCCTGAAAGAATGAGTTTTTGGTCTGTAGAACACAAAACGAGCACCGTTTGCATCGATATTGAAAAAGTTGTTTCGCAAGCCTGAAAGAATGAGTTTTTGGTCCCGCGAACACAAACGAGCACCGTTTGCATCGATATTGAAAAAGTTGTTTCGCAAGCCTGAAAGAATGAGTTTTTGGTCTTTAGAACACAAAACGAGCACCGTTTGCATCGATATTGAAAAAGTTGTTTCGCAAGCCTGAAAGAATGAGTTTTTGGTCTTTGGAACACAAAAGGAGCACCGTTTGCATCGATATTGAAAAAGTTGTTTCGCAAGCCTGAAAGAATGAGTTTTTGGTCTGTAGAACACAAAACGAGCACCGTTTGCATCGATATTGAAAAAGCCGTTTCGCAAGCCTGAAAGAATGAGTTTTTGGTCTTTAGAACACAAAACGAGCACCGTTTGCATCGATATTGAAAAAGTTGTTTCGCAAGCCTGAAAGAATGAGTTTTTGGTCTGTAGAACACAAAACGAGCACCGTTTGCATCGATATTGAAAAAGTTGTTTCGCAAGCCTGAAAGAATGAGTTTTTGGTCTGTAGAACACAAAACGAGCACCGTTTGCATCGATATTGAAAAAGTTGTTTCGCAAGCCTGAAAGAATGAGTTTTTGGTCCCGCGAACACAAAACGAGCACCGTTTGCATCGATATTGAAAAAGTTGTTTCACAAGCCTGAAAGAATGAGTTTTTGGTCTGTAGAACACAAAACGAGCACCGTTTGCATCGATATTGAAAAAGTTGTTTCGCAAGCCTGAAAGAATGAGTTTTTGGTCCCGCGAACACAAAACGAGCACCGTTTGCATCGATATTGAAAAAGTTGTTTCGCAAGCCTGAAAGAATGAGTTTTTGGTCTTTAGAACACAAAACGAGCACCGTTTGCATCGATATTGAAAAAGTTGTTTCGCAAGCCTGAAAGAATGAGTTTTTGGTCTTTGGAACACAAAACGAGCACCGTTTGCATCGATATTGAAAAAGTTGTTTCGCAAGCCTGAAAGAATGAGTTTTTGGTCTGTAGAACACAAAACGAGCACCGTTTGCATCAATATTGAAAAGTTGTTTCGCAAGCCTGAAAGAATGAGTTTTTGGTCTGTAGAACACAAAACGAGCACCGTTTGCATCGATATTGAAAAAGTTGTTTCGCAAGCCTGAAAGAATGAGTTTTTGGTCCCGCGAACACAAAACGAGCACCGTTTGCATTGATATTGAAAAAGTTGTTTTGCAAGCCTGAAAGAATGAGTTTTTGGTCTGTAGAACACAAAACGAGCACCGTTTGCATCGATATTGAAAACGTTGTTTCGCAAGCCTGAAAGAATGAGTTTTTGGTCCCGCGAACACAAAACGAGCACCGTTTGCATCGATATTGAAAAAGTTGTTTCGCAAGCCTGAAAGAATGAGTTTTTGGTCCCGCGAACACAAACGAGCACCGTTTGCATCGATATTGAAAAAGTTGTTTCGCAAGCCTGAAAGAATGAGTTTTTGGTCTTTAGAACACAAAACGAGCACCGTTTGCATCGATATTGAAAAAGTTGTTTCGCAAGCCTGAAAGAATGAGTTTTTGGTCTTTGGAACACAAAAGGAGCACCGTTTGCATCGATATTGAAAAAGTTGTTTCGCAAGCCTGAAAGAATGAGTTTTTGGTCTGTAGAACACAAAACGAGCACTGTTTGCATCGATATTGAAAAAGCCGTTTCGCAAGCCTGAAAGAATGAGTTTTTGGTCTTTAGAACACAAAACGAGCACCGTTTGCATCGATATTGAAAAAGTTGTTTCGCAAGCCTGAAAGAATGAGTTTTTGGTCTGTAGAACACAAAACGAGCACCGTTTGCATCGATATTGAAAAAGTTGTTTCGCAAGCCTGAAAGAATGAGTTTTTGGTCTGTAGAACACAAAACGAGCACCGTTTGCATCGATATTGAAAAAGTTGTTTCGCAAGCCTGAAAGAATGAGTTTTTGGTCCCGCGAACACAAAACGAGCACCGTTTGCATCGATATTGAAAAAGTTGTTTCGCAAGCCTGAAAGAATGAGTTTTTGGTCTTTAGAACACAAAACGAGCACCGTTTGCATCGATATTGAAAAAGTTGTTTCGCAAGCCTGAAAGAATGAGTTTTTGGTCCCGCGAACACAAAACGAGCACCGTTTGCATCGATATTGAAAAAGTTGTTTCGCAAGCCTGAAAGAATGAGTTTTTGGTCTTTAGAACACAAAACGAGCACCGTTTGCATCGATATTGAAAAAGTTGTTTCGCAAGCCTGAAAGAATGAGTTTTTGGTCTTTGGAACACAAAACGAGCACCGTTTGCATCGATATTGAAAAAGTTGTTTCGCAAGCCTGAAAGAATGAATTTTTGGTCTGTAGAACACAAAACGAGCACCGTTTGCATCGATATTGAAAAAGTTGTTTCGCAAGCCTGAAAGAATGAGTTTTTGGTCCCGCGAACACAAAACGAGCACCGTTTGCATCGATATTGAAAAAGTTGTTTTGCAAGCCTGAAAGAATGAGTTTTTGGTCTGTAGAACACAAAACGAGCACCGTTTGCATCGATATTGAAAAAGTTGTTTCGCAAGCCTGAAAGAATGAGTTTTTGGTCCCGCGAACACAAAACGAGCACCGTTTGCATCGATATTGAAAAAGTTGTTTCGCAAGCCTGAAAGAATGAGTTTTTGGTCTTTAGAACACAAAACGAGCACCGTTTGCATCGATATTGAAAAAGTTGTTTCGCAAGCCTGAAAGAATGAGTTTTTGGTCTTTGGAACACAAAACGAGCACCGTTTGCATCGATATTGAAAAAGTTGTTTCGCAAGCCTGAAAGAATGAGTTTTTGGTCTGTGGAACACAAAACGAGCACCGTTTGCATCGATATTGAAAAAGTTGTTTCGCAAGCCTGAAAGAATGAGTTTTTGGTCCCGCGAACACAAAACGAGCACCGTTTGCGTCGATATTGAAAGAGCTGTTTCGCAATCCTGAGAGAATTAGTTTTTGGTCCCGCGAACACAAAACGAGCACCGTTTGCGTCGATATTGAAAAACCTGTTTCGCAAGACTGAAAGAGTGAGTTCTTGCTCTGTAGAACACAAAACGAGCACCGTTTGCGTCGATATTGAAAAACCTGTTTCGCAAGCTTGAAAGAGTGAGTTCTTGCTCTGTAGAACACAAAACGAGCACCGTTCGCGTCGATATTGAAAAACCTGTTTTGCACGCCTGAAAGAGTGAGTTTTTGGTCTTTAGAACACAAAATGAGTACCGTTTGCGTCGATATTGAAAAAGTTGTTTCGCAAGCCTGAAAGAATGAGTTTTTGGTCTTTAGAACACAAAACGAGTACCGTTTGCGTCGATATTGAAAAAGCTGTTTCGCAAGCCTGAAAGAATGAGTTTTTGGTCTGTAGAACACAAAACGAGCACCGTTTGCGTTGATATTGAAAAACCTGTTTCGCAAGCTTGAAAGATTGAGTTCTTGCTCTGTAGAACACAAAACGAGCACCGTTCGCGTCGATATTGAAAAAGCTGTTTCGCAAGCCTAAGAGAATGAGTTTTTGGTCCCGCGAACACAAAACGAGCACCGTTTGCGTCGATATTGAAAAAGCTGTTTCGCAAGCCTGAAAGAGTGAGTTTTTGGTCGCACGAACACAAAACGAGCACCGTTTGCGTCGATATTGAAAAAGCTGTTTCGTAATCCTGAGAGAATTAGTTTTTGGTCCCGCGAACACAAAACGAGCACCGTTTGCGTCGATATTGAAAAACCTGTTTCGCAAGCTTGAAAGAGTGAGTTCTTGCTCTGTAGAACACAAAACGAGCACCATTTGCGTCGATATTGAAAAAGCTGTTTCGCAAGCCTGAAAGAGTGAGTTTTTGGTCGCACGAACACAAAACGAGCACCGTTTGCGTCAATATTGAAAAAGCTGTTTCGCAATCTTGAAAGAATTAGTTTTTGGTCCCGCGAACACAAAACGAGCACCGTTTGCGTCGATATTGAAAAAGTTGTTTCGCAAGCCTGAAAGAATGAGTTTTTGGTCCCGCGAACACAAAACGAGCACCGTTTGCGTCGATATTGAAAAAGCTGTTTCGCAAGCCTGAAAGAATGAGTTTTTGGTCCCGCGAACACAAAACGAGCACCGTTTGCGTCGATATTGAAAAAGCTGTTTCGCAAGCCTGAAAGAATGAGTTTTTGGTCGCACGAACACAAAACGAGCACCGTTTGCGTCGATATTGAAAAAGCTGTTTCGCAATCTTGAAAGAATTAGTTTTTGGTCCCGCGAACACAAAACGAGCACCGTTTGCGTCGATATTGAAAAAGCTGTTTCGCAAGCCTGAGAGAATGAGTTTTTGGTCCCGCGAACACAAAACGAGCACCGTTTGCGTCGATATTGAAAAAGCTGTTTCGCAAGCCTGAAAGAATGAGTTTTTGGTCCCGCGAACACAAAACGAGCACCGTTTGCGTCGATATTGAAAAAGCTGTTTCGCAAGCCTGAAAGAGTGAGTTTTTGGTCGCACGAACACAAAACGAGCACTGTTTGCGTCGATATTGAAAAAGCTGTTTCGCAATCTTGAAAGAATTAGTTTTTGGTCCCGCGAACACAAAACGAGCACCGTTTGCGTCGATATTGAAAAACCTGTTTCGCAAGCTTGAAAGAGTGAGTTCTTGCTCTGTAGAACTCAAAACGAGCACCGTTTGCGTCGATATTGAAAAACCTGTTTTGCAAGCCTGAAAGAGGGAGTTCTTGCTCTGTAGAACACAAAACGAGCACCGTTCGCATTGATATTTAAAAAGCTGTTTTTCAAGCCTCTAAAACTGACAATTTGCTCCCGCAAACACAAAACGAGCACCGTTTGCATCGATATTGAAAAACCTGTTTCGCAAGCCTGAAAGAGTGACTTTTTGCTCTGTAGAACACAAAATGAGCACCGTAATGAAAATGCTGTATCGCAAGACTGAAAGATAGAGGATTTGCTCCCGCAAACACAGAACGAGCACTTTTAGCTTAGATATTGAAAATGCTGTATCGCAAGACGGAATAAGTGAGGATATGCTCCCACGAATACAGAATGCATTGTTAGCTTCGATATTGAAAAACCTGTAGCGCAAGACTGAAAGAGTGAGGATTTATTGAAAAAGCTGTATCAGCAAGATTGAAAGATAGAGGATTTGCTCCCGCAAACACAGAACGAGCAATCTCAGCATCAGTACTGAAAATGCTGTATCGCAAGATTGAAAGAATAGGGATTTGCTCCTACGAACATAGAACGAGCAATGTTGGCATCAGTATTGAAAAAGCTGTATCGCAAGACTGACAGAGAGAGGATTTGCAGCCACGAACACAGAACGAGGACTGATAGCTTCGATATTGAAAAAGCTATATCGCAAGACTGAAAGAACAAGAATTTGCTCCTAGAACAGAGACCGAGAAATGTTAGCATCAGTATTGAAAATGCTGTATTGCAAGACTGAAAGAGAGAGGATTTGCTCGTAAGAACACAGAACGAGCCCTGTTAGCATCGATAATAAAAAAGCTGTATTGCAAGACTGTAAGAATGAGGATTTTGTCACGCGAACACAGAACGAGCATTGTTAGAATCAGTATTGAAAAAGCTGTATCGCAAGACTGGAAGAGTGAGGTTTTGCTCCTGCGAATGATGAAACAAGCACAGTTAGCTTCGATATTGAAAAAGCTGTATCGCAAGACTGAAAGAGTGAGGATTTGCTTGCTCCCTCAAACTCAGAACGAACACTGTTAGCACCGCTACTGAAAAAGCTGTATTGCAAGACTGAAAGAGCAAGGATTTGCTCCGAAGAACACAGAATGAGCAATGTTATCATCAGTATTGAAAAAGCTGTATCGCAAGACTGGAAGAGTGAGGTTTTGCTCCTGCGAATGATGAAACAAGCACAGTTAGCTTCGATATTGAAAAAGCTGTATCGCATGACTGAAAAATAGAGGATTTGCTCGCGCAAACACAGAACGAGCAATGTTAGCATCAGTATTGAAATAGATGTTTTGCAAGACTGAAAGAGAGAGGATTTGGTCACGCGAACACAGAACGATCAATGTTAGCATCAGTATTGAAATAGATGTTTTGCAAGACTGAATGAAAGAGAATTTGGTCACGCGAACACAGAACAAGCACTGTTAGCGTCGATATTGACAAAGCTATATCGCAAGACTGAAAGAGTGAGGATTTGCTCCCACGAACACAGAACGAGCACTGTTAGCTTCGATATTGAAAAAGCTGTATCACAAGACTGAAAGAGAGAGGATTTGTTCCCGCGAACACAGAACGAGCACTGTTAGCATCGATATTAAAAAAGCTGTATCGCAAGACTGAAAGAGTGAGAATTTGCTCCCGCAAACTCAGAACGAGCACTGTTAGCTTCGATATTGAAAAAGATGTATCACAAGACTGAAAGAGAGAGGATTTGTTCACGCGAACACAGAACGAGCACTGTTAGAACAGCTACTGAAAAAGCTGTATTGCAAGACTGAAAGAGCAAGGATTTGCTCCTAAGAACACAGAATGAGCAATGTTAACATCAGTATTGAAAAAGCTGTATCGCAAGACTGAAAGAGTGAGGATTTGCTCCTGCGAACGATGAAACGAGCACAGTTTGCTTTGATATTGAAAAAGAAGTATCGCAAGACTGAAAGATAGAGGATTTGCTCCTTCAAACACAGAACAAGCAAAGTTAGCATCAGTATTGAAAAAGATGTATCGCAAGACTGAAAGAGAGATTACTGTGAAGCCAGGAAAAATCTGCCGTACACAAGACACATTTTTCACACGTGCACAAGACCCATCAGAAACAATAGCAACAGATCTAAAAACAAAGGATGTGAATTTGTAGACCTCTGTGCTTCACTAATATGTAATATAATTGTCTGTGGAATATGTAATGATCAGGTAAGAGCAAGACTGCTCAGAGAGGCAGGTCTCACGCTGACAAAAGAGAACACAAAAGCTGCATATTTTTGAACAAAGTGATGAAGATGATGAAGACATGCTTATTGGAACAAACAAATGATAGATTATTGAGTAGAGAGAAAGACAATGACAGGTGGTCTGAAGAACTGACAAGAAAGTTCACTGCAAATTACTAGCATACTTAGGCCACAAGATGGAGCCATTGGGTAAAACATCAATGACATGCCAGTACAAGGACCAATACACAAGATTGACTTTGAAGTAATACAGAAGGATGCTCCAGCTGTTTTAGGAAGAGAGATGTGTACAAAGTTAAAGATGGTGAAAATAATCTACAGATTTGAAGAAAGTCAGGTCATTCCAAAAGAATATGAACATCTCTTCAACGGACTCTGATGTTTTCCAGGGGAATACACCATGAAACTTGACTTGGGTGTTAAACCAGAGATTAATGCACCAAGAAGGATCCCAGTTGCTATCAGGGACAGAGTCATAGAGCAGTTTCACAAGATGGTACAAGCAAACGTTATCACAAAGCAATCAGAGCCAACACAGCAGGTAAACAGAATGGTGACTAATCACACCAACAACAACGAGGATTTGTATGGATGCCAGAGATCTGAACGCAGCGATAAAAAGAGCATTATCTGTATCTCACTGTAGAGGAAGTGGTGACACAAATGCCTAGAGCCAAGTATTTCTCTGTGTTGGATGCAAACCAAGGATTTTATCAAATAAAACTAGATGAAGATGGCTTCAAAATATCCACCATCAACACCTATTGGCAGGTAATTCCTTAAGCACCTTCCCTTTGGCACCTCATCTGCAACTGATGTGTTTCAGAGAGCTGTGGCCCAGATGAATGAGGGGTTTGACGGTGCGGTCAGCATCATTGATGATCCGCTAGTTTAGAGTGACCCATTCGAGCAACATGATCAGAGACTACTAAACCTACTACAAAGATCTGATGAAAACGACCCAAGATTAATCAAAAGCAAGTGAAATTCAGAGTAACAGAGGTCAAATACATAGGCCATACACTCAGTGTAGACAGACTGAGGCCCAATAAGTTTCAAGCCATTGTACAAATTCTGTCACCAGAAGACAGACCAGCATTAATATGGTTCATGGGAATGGTTCAGTATCTGGCTAAATTCATTCCGAACCTCTCTGAAGTTTCTGCACCACTACTGAAACTGCTGCAAGGAAAAACCGAATATCATTGAGAGGAACCACAGCAACGAAGCTTTGAAATGTTAAAAAAGCTTGTCACCGGACCTCCTACTCTGAAATATTATGAAGTCACTGAAGCTGTGACACTGTCAGTTGATGCCAGCTCTGAGGGCATCGAAGCTTTGGTGTTACAAGATGGGCAACCCGTGGCATACTGCTCTAGAGCTGTATCCCAACATCGGTGTGCACAGTTAATGAAGGAGCTGCAGGCCATTGTGTATGGATGCAAACAAATCCACTAGTAGGCATATGGAGACATCTAGGTTGAAAGTGACCACAAATCATTGGAAAGCTTCTTCAAGAAGCCACTACATCAAGAATCTATGTGGCTGCAAATAATGCTGCTGTGCCTCCAAACATACAGTGTGTGTGTCATTGACAAGCTTCACATAGCAGATGTTCTGAGCCATGCTTTTCTTCATGCACACAAAGAGCATTTCATTAAGAAAGAACTGCAGGCCAATTAGGTCACACCACAGTTACCTATTTATGATGAAAAGCTCAAACTCTTCAAGGATGCCACTGCACTAGACCCTACTATGATCATCATGCTAAGCATCTGCCTGAGTTCCATGCTGTGGAAAATGTTGGTGTGTAGGCTGGAAATACAGTGCCTTGCGAAAGTACTCGGCCCCTTGAACTGGTCAATCTCTTGCCACATTTCAGGCACTGTAAATATTTAGTTTGGAAACTTAATATTTAGATGCTAAATAAATATTTACTTTGGAACTGTGACATTTATAAATGTATGAATGACAATGTAAAAATATGACTGAAAAATGAATCCCCACTTTTTTCTCGTATAACCCAAAATATTGCTGTTAAATTTTAACTGTGTAACTTTACAAATGGCAACCCATAAGAAGTAGCCTTATATGTACAGGTTCTTCTCAAAATATTAGCATATTGTGATAAAGTTCATTATTTTCCATAATGTCATAATGAAAATTTAACATTAATATATTTTAGATTCATTGCACACTAACTGAAATATTTCAGGTCTTTTATTGTCTTAATACGGATGATTTTGGCATACAGCTCATGAAAACCCAAAATTCCTATCTCACAAAATTAGCATATCATTAAAAGGGTCTCTAAACGAGCTATGAACCCAATCATCTGAATCAGCGAGTTAACTCTAAACACCTGCAAAAGATTCCTGAGGCCTTTAAAACTCCCAGCCTGGTTCATCACTCAAAACCCCAATCATGGGTAAGACTGCCGACCGGACTGCTGTCAAGAAGGCCACTATTGACACCCTCAAGCAAGAGGGTAAGACACAGAAAGAAATTTCTGAACAAATAGGCTGTTCCGAGTGTGCTGTATCAAGGCACCTCAGTGGGAAGTCTGTGGGAAGGAAAAATGTGGCAGAAAACGCTGCACAACGAGAAGAGGTGACCGGACCCTGAGAAAGATTGTGGAGAAGGGCCGATTCCAGACCTTGACGGACCTGCGGAAGCAGTGGACTGAGTCTGGAGTAGAAACATCCAGAGCCACCGTGCACAGGCGTGTGCAGGAAATGGGTTACAGGTGCCGCATTCCCCAGGTCAAGCCACTTTTGAACCAGAAACATCAGCTGAAGCGCCTGACCTGGGCTACAGAGAAGCAGCACTGGACTGTTGCTCAGTGGTCCAAAGTACTTTTTTCGGATGAAAGCAAATTCTGCATGTCATTCGGAAATCAAGGTGCCAGAGTCTGGAGGAAGACTGGGGAGAAGGAAATGCCAAAATGCTTGAAGTCCAGTGTCAAGTACCCACAGTCAGTGATGGTCTGGGGTGCCGTGTCAGCTGCTGGTGTTGGTCCACTGTGTTTTATCAAGGGCAGGGTCAATGCAGCTAGCTATCAGGAGATTTTGGAGCACGTCATGCTTCCATCTGCTGAAAAGCTTTATGGAGATGAAGATTTCATTTTTCAGCACGACCTGGCACCTGCTCACAGTGCCAAAACCACTGGTAAATGGTTTACTGACCATGGTATCACTGTGCTCAATTGGCCTGCCAACTCTCCTGACCTGAACCCCATAGAGAATCTGTGGGATATTGAGAAGAGAACGTTGAGAGACTCAAGACTCTGGATGAGCTAAAGGCCGCTATCGAAGCATCCCGGGCCTCCATAAGACCTCAGCAGTGCCACAGGCTGATTGCCTCCATGCCACGCCGCATTGAAGCAGTCATTTCTGCAAAAGGATTCCCGACCAAGTATTGAGTGCATAACTGTACATGATTATTTGAAGGTTGACGTTTTTTGTATTAAAAACACTTTTCTTTTATTGGTCGGATGAAATATGCTAATTTTGTGAGATAGGAATTTTGGGTTTTCATGAGCTGTATGCCAAAATCATCCATATTAAGACAATAAAAGACCTGAAATATTTCAGTTAGTGTGCAATGAATCTAAAATATATGAATGTTAAATTTTCATCATGACATTATGGAAAATAATGAACTTTATCACAATATGCTAATATTTTGAGAAGGACCTGCATTCTTTTGAATCCTTTTTAGATGTTTTATTTAACATTTTTTCCTTCATTTTTATGGTTAAATGATGTGAAATAAATGCATTTAAGAGAACTATTTGAATTTATTTTTAGTTTGTTTGACTAATAGGAGTGACCACTACATGAACATACTGACAAAATAAAGTTTTATATACATAATATATATCAGACATTTAGTGGATAGATTCTGGATTAATGTACTGAAAAAGCTTTTTTTCTTTTTCGTCCTATGCATGTTGGCATTTCAGTTTGAATGTTTGTGGCTATTATATTTTGTTTTTTACATTTTGTCTCTTTTGGAGTCTTCCTGCAAACATTCCATATTTGTCACATTTGGCCTGTTCCAGTTTCTATTCGTTTGAAAACTCAGATATGATATGAAAACTCAATAAAACAAGCTGCCTCTCAGTCCGATCAGTCCAGGTTCTTCCAGGCCCCATAGCAATGCTTTAAATTGGTTGCTGGTTATTTTGGCCTGATAATGAAGCAGGTCATTAATTTCAGCCTCGCTTCCATTTTTTAATTAAAACTCACCTCCAAACTCTGGCTGAGCTCCCCTACATTATGTCAAAGTTAACGCCTGACCCACATACACCATTCTGAACCAAGTAGGGGTCTCTACCGACGAAGTGGGCGTTTCTCAATCAGGGCATTCTCAACAACCAATCCTGATTGGACGAATGAAATCAAGTGCAGCACATGATTTGATGAACATGTGACTATGGGCGTAACACAAACGCAACATATGATTGGACAAGCCTTTGTGTGCCTAACTCAACTGCAACATATGATTGGGCGATAACACGAAGTGATTTGTTTTTAATTGACATTTGCCATTGGAGTTTATTTTCTACTTATAATCTTCGATAACCCCCTTTTTTATATCGAATCTGTTTGAATGACATAAAATAAGAATATGAACAAAAAGGTCTCTCTACGGACTTGTTCTATTTTTTTCCTAATTTCAGTAGTTTATTCCCTGGCATCGGACTTTTATTTATTTGTTTATTTTCATAAAGTTGATCTTTTAACAATCAACGGTATTTATTTTTCTGAGATATTGTGAGGGCTAAAAGTACATATTGGGACAAAATGATTGATACCCTGCTATTATTTTATAAAAGAATATCCGTTTTGGGTATGAAAATAATGTGAAACTCACAAAAGTAGTTTGAAACAAATCATAATGAAGACATAAAAATGTATAATTTAAAAAATAATAATTGAGAGTAGCTTGGAGACAAAGGATGGTACCCATGACTTCATATTTTCTCATTCAACCTTTTGAAGCAGTCACCTCTGATAAGTGATTATTGTCATTTTCAACTCAAATTCAAAAATACTTTATTAATCACTAAGGGTAATTAAATGTTCTTGTAGCTTATATAATGCAGGTTTCTTCAAGAGCTGCTGTAGATGCTGATTGCTGTGGGCAGGGAGGATCTCCTGTAGGTCTCTCTTACAGCAGATCTGAAGAAGCCTGACTGAAGAGGATGCTCAGGGTTCTTCATAATGTTCTTCATTTTATGAAGAATCCTTCTTTGCACAATGATCTCCAGAGGTTCTAGAGGAGTCCCCAGAACAGAGCCAGCCTTCTTTATTAGCTTGTTGAGCTTTTTTAAGTCCCTGGCTCTGATGCTGCAGATGATGAAAGAAGAGATCACACTCTCCACAACAGACTTATAGAAGATATGCAGCATCTTGCTGCAAACATTAGATTTCAGCAACTGGAGCAGGTATTTTGGCACACATCTTATTAATAAACAGCTCCGGCTT
This sequence comes from Girardinichthys multiradiatus, assembly GCF_021462225.1. Taxonomy (NCBI): domain Eukaryota; kingdom Metazoa; phylum Chordata; class Actinopteri; order Cyprinodontiformes; family Goodeidae; genus Girardinichthys; species Girardinichthys multiradiatus. The sequence goes on from NC_061800.1 coordinate 2,761,659, forward strand.
TCTCAGGTTTGACAGATCACTTCTTCCCACTCCATGTTTCAGTTAAAACACGAATAAGTTTAGTTTTAGCTTTTGGTTCTGGAAGTGAATCTTCTCATGTTCAACAACATATCAGTTCTTTATTGGAAAGCTTCATTTGAACAAAGAGCCGGTGTAACTTGCCAGAAGATCCAGTGTTGTCTCACTTGTCCATATGATGATGTCTCAGCTCAGGAACCGCACCGTCAGCATGAATATGAATGAAAAAGCCTCCCCACCTAACTACACACACACACACACACACACCTCTGATTTTAACAGTCTATGATCTAATGTAAACAGGATGTGAATCGGTCTACATTTCTAGATTAGTGTGTAGTTGTCAAATATAAATATATTTACAAACAATCTGCATTTTCTTTAAAAGCTGTAAATCTATGTAAAACTATTTACTGCAGAAAAATGCATTCCTATGAACCTCTTGTAAATTTTGATAATTGCATAAACTATGTAAAAAACTTGAATCTGTTTTAAAAAAAATGTTTTTCACACATATGTACTTAGCTTTATGTCAAGGTAAAGGCAGATTATCTTTCAAATATATCTTCTAAGAGTAATAATGACCATGCAGAACTGCCTCTTAATGTGCCAAGAATAAACATAGTGATAAAGCTATTTGCTCTACACAGAAAAATAGTATATTATTCACAAACTCTAGAAATCACCACATTTCAACTCACTGACAGCCCACATCAAAGGCAGCAATAAGAGACAACATGAGGATAAAGATGTTCTTTATTTTACATTAAAAAAAAATGTGCAGGCATCACTTGGTGGTGGTATAGTTCTTAAGTATTGAACTTTTGGGATTCTGTCCCACATATCTTAAGTCTTCATAGTATCCATTATAAAATAAAAATCCAGCCTCAGCAATTAAAAGATCAAATAAAAACAGGAAAAACCTAAACCAAACTCGAAACATTCCAAAACAAAGGGACTTAAAAAAAAAAGGGATGCCAAACACAGGCTGCTAGGTTGAACTATTAGGAACAAACCTGGGGTCAGGTGCACAAAGCATCTTTCAAAGCTGCCCCACTGGAAGAATGACTCCAGGAGCCTTTTATATGGTGCAGGTGGGCCTCATCATCCACTGATTGGCTTGGTCAACTCCTGCTTGGTCCAATGGAGTTCCCTCTCTGCAGCCACCGGTCAGCCAATCAGCCAAGTGTGTTCCCACATCTGAATCTGCATAAAAACAGACTGCAAAACCTCTAAAGGCCAGGGCTGTAACAAAATTACAGTAGGAATCTGGAAAACTAACCATGCATCCATGGCGCAGAAGTGGCTGCAGTACCCCGGAGTACTGGGTTCCGAATAAAAGCCTCTCAGCTGTCCTCATTTCCCATTGCCCCAGTAAACAACACCACAATCTTTAAATGTGGTTCCACAACTTAAGCAGTTATATATGAGGTATGGTTTCCAGTACTCAGCTTGAAATTCTTTAGAGAATTTCTTCCAGTCAACGACACCTTCAATTGAAAAAAGAAATTAAAATCACCAAACGCAACATTTTACAAAGTAGCACTTGGATATGGACGAGGCTTTTCCCTTTCCTAATGTATTCAACATGCAGTGCAAAAGACCTTTGTGACAGAAATTTTCAATTAACGCCTGATGTTTAAAATGTAACTATAAATGAAGTAATTTGTGGATCCATGTAAAACAGTTTAACTTTTTAATGTTGTGCAGCTAAGGCCAACGACTCATTTATTGTTTTATTATGTCTACAAAACCTCTCAAGTTATTAAAATTAAAATCAATTAAAATTAAAATCAACACATCTCCAAAATATATGACTAAATTTACAAAACTATGTTTAGTTAATACAAGAAATATATATATTCAGTATTAATCCATCTGCAAAACGCAACACATCAGCCAAATTCATGTAGCTACAAACTTTCTACATATAGGTGTATTTTTGCTATGGTGACATGATAGTAATATGCCTCAACACAATACATTAAGACGTTTATGGTCCATGTCTCCCCAATGTGTCCCTGTACATTTGACCTACAAATTTGTACATGTAGGCTTCATTATACAAATTGACAACATTAAAAATATAATTTTGAAAATGAACTTAATGACTGATAATTGCGTTAACTTCATTCTGCGCTTCTCCGTTCAACTTCATACAGGTTAGTTCTGGTTAGGTTTGTATATACTGTATACCTCCGTGAAAAACAGAGGACATAAAGCCAACCAATCACTGTTCGTGATCACGATACAGGTTGAGAAACCCCCACTTCGGTGGAGAAACGCCCACTTTTAGTCTGCAGAGAGTCTCTTCTGAACCGCCGGCTTCTATCTGCACTCTGAATGGATGGCGAGATTCACCCGGGAGCGCGCACACGTGGACACGCTTTTTCCGTGCTTCTGCTCGGAAGGTGCTCGCGCACATGGAACCCGCGCGCTTCGACGCGCGCTCCTGACAGAGAACAAAGTGGTGAGTGCCCGTCACTGGAATGCGTGGTCCCGCTGCAGTCAGGCACAGGTTGGAGTGGAAGAGGTTCTGCGGCTTTGAGTCTGATCCGCAGAAGAGATGCGCCGGATTCTGCTGCAAATTGCGCCTCTGCGCATTTTTTCTCTTCCTCAGAAGGAAGACCCCGAATAGGTTCATGACCTAAACCATTTTAATTAGTGGGGGAAGAAGTTCCACTGTTTCTGCGCGGTTTGGCCCCTCCTCAGAGACCGGACTCTGCTGCGTCACTTTACAGTCCAATTCATTCCTTGACTGCCTTGGATTTTTTATTATCACCCAGGATGTGTACAGGCGGAACATTATAGCGGAACGTTGGCCGTTGGTTTCTTTGTGCTTAAAGAAAAGAGGCAGTGATGTATACAGGACGCAAGAGGAGAAAACCTGTCCAGAGAGCGTGAGTTATTCTGTGATTCTGGTCTTTAGGCTAAATATGCGCAGAACAGTTGAAATGCACCTGCTGAGCAGAAATGTGTTTCAGAAAGCACCCAGATATAAGCAGTGATTGTTCTCCATTATAACCAAAGTTTGTGATTTTGTTTTTTGTCAATAGCCTTATTTTAAAGCCCACGACAGATGCTTAATACAGTATGTGGTTTTAATAGGAGTAAAAACGCTCTCCATATTTTCGTTGTAAAGTGAGATGAATCAGATCTCTCCAGGCCTGCAGCGGAGGCCTCAGCTTGCAATCAGATCTTCGTAAAGAGGAATAATAAATAAATTAATAAAAACATGGGCCTAAGATACCTAAACGTTTTCCTCGTTTTATTAATATTGTACTGGCTAGTTTGCAACGTTTGGCTTTGACAGCAGGACCTGCACGGCGCCATTTTCTTTCTGAACGACCTTCAGAGGATCAGCAACAGCGCTCCGCCAGCTCCCATCCACCAGGGCTCATTGGGAGCTTCTTTAATCTGAACCTATTTGACACAAATTTTGACGACATTTAATTTGCAAAAATGATTCAATAAAAACATAAATAACGGTACTGTGAAGTCTGAAATAATACACTTCTTTAATTCTTCTTTTTTAGTTTTAAGAATGTTGTTTATTATCGACTGCTGCTTTTTGGTTAAATCCAAATCCAAAATATTATGAAGTGAAATTGCATAAAGGCAGCTTAACTGTGCGAGACTCAGCTGATTTAAAATATATTACGATTTTGTCACAATCATATAATTTAATAGAAAAAGTAATGAAAATCAAACTTCATTATTTCTAACTGTGACAATGACATTTTGGTTTGTGTTTTGTACTGAAATCAACGTATTTGCTGCAGGATTTATAGCACTGCTGTTATCTAACAAACAGCAGCTTTATTTCTTTTACAGGACATGTTAATTCAACTCCCATTTTTAAGATGTGTATGAAAATCTATTCACAAATACCGATAATGCTAATAACAAAATACTGGTTCATATAGTCTTATTTAAAATCTGATTTAAACATTGCCATGTCTGTCCTTTATACTTAAAATAAGATCAATAATTTTCAACCATGTTTTACAGAATGTGATGATTTTACTTAGAATACAAATAAATGTTAGAGAAGAAAACGGGAGGACATTGACACACACAGCTATGCTCAGTTATTGAATTACAAATGCTTCATTAATATATAAAAATAACACTAACAACAACAATAATAATAGTAATAAAATTAGTAATGGCAGTCAATAAAACGTTTATGTCAGAGATCCTCTTATAAATGGACATTCTGTAATCTTTACATTATAGGACCTACAGTGATGTAAAAAAATGTTTTTATAGATATCTTCTGTTTTAGATTTTTTGTGTGCCACTTAAATGTTTTAGGCCATCACAAAAAAAATACTACTGACTCAAGATAACCTGGGTAAAGACAAAAATCTGTTTCATTCTTTTTATTTTTTAAGGAAAAGATCTATCCAAACCAACCTATGTGAAAAATTCCTAAACCTAATAAGTAGTTTTTCCACCCTTAGCAGCAACAACTAAAATCATAAGTTTACAATAACTGGCAATGAGTTTTTAACGTCACCACTGAGAAATGTTTTAATTCAGCCATGTTGCAGGGTTTTCGAGTGTGAACGACATCCTTAAGGTCATACTACAGTATCTGCATTGGAGTCCAGACAACGGTCATTTTTGGTGTTAAGTGAAGCAATTCTTCTCTCTTTTACTACGTTGGTAAATGGTAGAGAGCAAACGTAATGAAAATCATTACACTACCACCACCATGCTTGACTGTCATTATGATGGTCTGTTTCTGAAATGCTGTGTTAGTTTCAGCACTAATGTAACATGATACACATCTTATACGTTTGTTTCATCAGTCCACACAATATTTTCCCAAAAGTAATTTTTCCCAAAATGTTCATTGGTAAATGTGAGACACAAAATAGTCTAAGTTGGTAAAGTGAACTGATATATATATATATATATATATATATATATATATATATATATATATAAATAATTAAAATAGAGAAAAACCTGAAAATCATATGCATATGCATATGTAGCCACCCTGTTTGCTGTGAAGCCCCTTTAAAAATTCTAGTTCAGCCAGTTACCTTTAAAAGTCGCATATCAGTGAAATGAAGTCCAACTGTGTGCATTCTAGGTGTCACATGTTCTTTCAGTATAAACACACCTTTTCTGAAAGGCCCAAGAGGCTGAAACACCACTTAGCATGAGGCATCACACCATAAAGTCCATGGAACTCTCTAAACCAGTGGTGGAGCCAGAAAAGTGTCATGGCTGGGGCCAGACTGAGACCACTGCTCACCGAGGGATGGCTGAAAACTGACTGACGCTGGAGCCAGTTCGGAGTCAATCTACACAGAAAACACAACACCAATAGAAACCTGATCGAGCACAACATCCCCTTAGGGATGTGGCCAACAAAGTTGTTGAGAAGTACAGGTCCTTCTCAAAAAATTAGCATATTGTGATAAAGTTCATTATTTTCTATGATGTAATGATGAAAATTTAATATTCATATATTTTAGATTTATTGCACACTAACTGAAATATTTCAGGTCTTTTATTGTTTTAATACGGATGATTTTGGCATACAGCTCATGAAAACCCAAAATTCCTATCTCACAAAATTAGCATATCATTAAAAGGGTCTCTAAACGAGCTATGAACCTAATCATCTGAATCAACGAGTTAACTCTAAACACCTGCAAAAGATTCCTGAGGCCTTTAAAACTCCCAGCTTGGTTCATCACTCAAAACCCCAATCATGGGTAAGACTGCCGACCTGACTGCTGTCCAGAAGGCCACTATTGACACCCTCAAGCAAGAGGGTAAGACACAGAAAGAAATTTCTGAACGAATAGGCTGTTCCCAGAGTGCTGTATCAAGGCACCTCAGTGGGAAGGAAAAGGTGTGGCAGAAAACGCTGCACAACGAGAAGAGGTGACCGGACCCTGAGGAAGATTGTGGAGAAGGGCCGATTCCAGACCTTGGGGGACCTGCAGAAGCAGTGGACTGACTCTGGAGTAGAAACATCCAGAGCCACCGTGTACAGGCGTGTGCAGGAAATGGGCCACAGGTGCCGCATTCCCCAGACCTGGGCTACAGAGAAGCAGCACTGGACTGTTGCTCAGTGGTTCAAAGTACTTTTTTCGGATGAAAGCAAATTCTGCATGTCATTCAGAAATCAAGGTGCCAGAGTCTGGAGGAAGACTGGGGAGAAGGAAATGCCAAAATGCCAGAAGTCCAGTGTCAAGTACCCACAGTCAGTGATGGTCTGGGGTGCCGTGTCAGCTGCTGGTGTTGGTCCACTGTGTTTTATCAAGGGCAGGGTCAATGCAGCTAGCTATCAGGAGATTTTGGAGCACTTCATGCTTCCATCTGCTGAAAAGCTTTATGGAGATGAAGATTTCATTTTTCAGCACGACCTGGCACCTGCTCACAGTGCCAAAACCACTGGTAAATGGTTTACTGGCCATGGTATCACTGTGCTCAATTGGCCTGCCAACTCTCCTGACCTGAACCCCATAGAGAATCTGTGAGATATTGTGAAGAGAACGTTGAGAGACTCAAGACCCAACACTCTGGATGAGCTAAAGTCCGCTATCGAAGCATCCAGGGCCTCCATAAGACCTCAGCAGTGCCACAGGCTGATTTCCTCCATGCCACGCCGCATTGAAGCAGTCATTTCTGCAAAAGGATTTCCAACCAAGTATTGAGTGCATAACTGTACATGATTATTTGAAGGTTGACATTTTTTGTATTAAAAACACTTTTCTTTTATTGGTCGGATGAAATATGCTAATTTTGTGAAATAGGAATTTTGGGTTTTCATGAGCTGTATGCCAAAATCATCCGTATTAAGACAATAAAAGACCTGAAATATTTCAGTTAGTGTGCAATGAATCTAAAATATATGAATGTTAAATTTTAATCATTACATTATAGAAAATAATGAACTTTATCACAATATGCTAATTTTTTGAGAAGGACCTGTACAAGTCAGGGTTAGGGTTATAGAAAAATATTAAAATTATTAATGTTCTCCTGGAGCACCATCAAATCTTTCATCTTTAAATGGAGGGCAGATAGTCCACACCAAACCTGCCAAGGGAGGGCTCCTCACCAGAACTCACAGAGCGGGCAAGGAGGGCATTAATCAGAGAGGCAGCACAGAGACCAAAGGTAACCCTAACGGAGTTGCAGAGTTCCAAAGCAGAGACTAGAGTATCTGTCAATAGGACCAAAATAGGCTGTACACTCCATGGAGCTGGGCTTTGTGGATCGGAGCCTAAAAAAAAGCCATTACTTAGTGTTAAAAAAAAGAAGACACAGTTTGAGTTTGCCAAAAGCCATGTGGGCGACTCCACAAATGTGTGGAGGAAGGTGCTCTGGTCAGATCAGACAAAAATTTTACTTTTCAGCCACCAAGGAAAACACTATGTCTGGTGCAAACCCAACACCATCATACTGTGGGGACGTTTTTCAGCAGCATTGGCTGGGAAACCGGTCCAAGTCGAGGGAGAGATGGATGGTGCTAAATACAGGGATAGTCTGGAGCAAAACCTGTGAGTCTGCCTGTGATCTGACACTGGAACAGAGGTTCACCTTACAGCAGGATAATGAACCGAAGCATACTGCTAAAGCAACACTCGACTGGTTAAAGGGGACACATTTAAATGTGTTGGAATGGCCTATTCAAAGCCCATACCTCAATCCAATTGAGAATCTGTGATTAGACTTGAGGATGGATGTTGACAGGCCAAAAACCATCCAGCATGAAGGAGCCAGAGCAGTTTTGCATTGAGGAATGGGCAAAAATCCCAGTGGCAAGATCTGGCAAGTTCATAGAGACTTATCCAGAGAGACATACAACTGTAATTGACACAAAATGTGGCTCTACAAAGTATTGACTTTAGGGCGGGGGTGAACAGTTATGCACTCTGACGTTTTCTGTTATTTTGTCCTATTTGTTGTTTGCTTCAAAATAAAAAAATAATACATCTTCAAAGTTGTAAGCATGTTCTATAAATTAAATGGTGCAAACCCTCAAACAATCAATTTTAAATTCAGGTATTAGGCAAAAAAAACATGACAAATGCAAAGACGGGGTGAATACGTTTGTAAGTCAGTGTAGCTGCAGCAGAGATACTACTCAATGTGTTCAATTTAAGAAATTATTTATTTGAGATTATAGATTTCTAAAATAATAGAGATTGCACCACACTTAGTTACACAGCAGCTACAGTTACATTATTTGGCTACTTTGCTTTATTTCAATGAAGCTAGTCCAAGATAATCAACATAAAACAAGAGCAGAGATGTAGCATGTTCTACATCCAACTAGCACAAATAACCTGACAAAGAGGGAGATGTTCCTTCCAAATAGCATTAAGATCAGCTTTGTTCCTTATCAGCACAATAGACAAGGTACGATTAAATCTGCAGGTATTTTGATGAAATATCTAAATTGGGTCAAAATAATGTTCTTTACTAGTTTATTCAAATTTCAGTTATTCTATTCTGTTAACAGTTAGATCTGATTATTGTGTGAAATAATCCTATTGTTTATCAGTAAAAAGAGAAGGTGAACAGCTTCATCTAATCATTTCCTTTGAAACTGGGAAACAATGTTGCCATTTTATCCAGTGGCAAATATATTTCTATGTAAAAGGAGGAAAGTTAAGAGAAATTATCTCAGAGAAAAACTAAGCAAAGACATTTTGTTCACATTTAAATCCACATGAATTAAAAGTTGAAAACTTTGGCTGTTTCGTCCTCAAAGGGAGCATCAGTTGGAAGACACTACAAAACGCCAAAATAATAACGTTAAAAAATACTGTTATTTTAACAATTGGATTGGTCTTAGGATTGTTTTGAGACAAAATCGGAATAAACTTAGTTAAGTCTTTAGTTGTCACCCTAGTGGTGACAATTAAAAATGTCAAAGTTGTAAAAATATTATGGCTTACATAAAAATTGCATGGAAAGATCCTTTAGCAGGATTTTAATGTGTCAAGACCTGACCTCTTAACAAACCCTACAGAGCAAGAAGAAGACAACATCTGAACCACATGGGCTGCAGAGATGTATTGCTTTGAACTTCAATGGTTTCACAAAAAAAAAACGTTTCATTTATCTGCACAGAAATAATTTGTTAGTTTCATGAGTGGTTTACATGTTTTTCTGTAAACCTGGGTGGTTAGAAAAGGTTTTGAGTATATGTACCGAGAATGAGAAGGCTCACACAGTGTTCAAAGCCTGTGTTTACAGACATAGAAGAACAAAGAAATACGTTTTCTCTCCAGGGCCTGCAACAACAACATGGGATCTGGACAGAACTTTGTTCCTGTGTGGTGTCCGACAACTAATGTGTGAGAAATGTAAAGCAGGCGCGGTTACTACACTGTTGTATGCTTTTTTTCGAAGGGCCCAAAGAGGACTTCCCAGGAGTTCTGCTTTTGACTTTCTGGTAAACTATGAAATGTTCTGGCCAGAGAGAACTTTGTTCTTGTTCTTGCCATCTCAAGTAAAATACCTAATTTCTCTGTTTTTCTGAAGTGTGAATGCCCCCAAAATTTCGTTTTGCCGTAAAACTGATAAGACATAACTTCATGTTAATTTTAAGAAGAAGGTTCAGAAGAACCTAAGTTAATCATTGACATATGATCAGTTAGTATCTTTCTGATTTCAAATTTCCATATGAGGATTTTAAAAAATGACACAAAGTTTTTGAATGTATTCATCTTGACCTCTGTGGAAACATACAGGAGATTCAACAAACTGATCACTAAATATAACATAGCTTGTTAGCAGAATTGTAAGTTTACTTTTGTAAGGATGTTTATTATTGATTAATTAATATTTATCAATAATTATAATTAGAAATCATAATTCAGGAAAATAATTTCTTAACCAAAAATCATTACTTACAAATAGAAATCAGAGATGTTCTCTGGTGTGGTGGTTATGGGCTCAAAGTTCTTAATAATTACAATTAATTATTCATCACTAATAATTGATCAATTATTAACCATAACCACTAAATGTCATCGTTTATTCAACCGCTTATCACGTTCTTGGTTTGGATCGGACCAAAGTGCAGATAAGAGTTTGGCAGCCGCATGATGAGAGGGAGACTTTTCTTTAATTAAAGGTCTCCAAAACGTAACATAATCCAACAAGTACAAACATCAGTCGAGCCAAAAACTTACATGTGTACATAGTTCTGTAACGTAGCAAAACTGAGCATAAACAAGGGTAGTGAACGAGGAATAGTGACAGAGGAACCAGCGGGAAACAAAAAACACAGACCAACTAATATACAGGGAGAAAACAAAGGGAGGTAATCACAGGAACTAAGAAAAGGCGTGGCAAGGAGACATGGAGGTAAAAGGGACAGGTGGAACTAATTAACAATAAAGGAAACCATAGACCTAAGAACGGTTAATACAAAAACACAAACCAAGTCCAAGGATGTCATACCATGACATAACCCCCCCCCCCCCCCCCTCAAGGTCGGATCCCAGATGACCACTAGAAAACACAATGTCCAAAACACAAAAATACTCCAATCAGGGTGGGCGGAGGGGGGCCTCGGAAGGAGGGCCAGAAACAAAAAACAGAGTTCAGGCGGGCCACCAGGAGGTCGTCCCCAACAGGCACAGAATTCAGGCGGGCGACCAGGAGGTCGTCCCCAGCAGGCACAGAGTACAGGCGGGCGACCAGGAGGTCATCCCCAGCAGGCACAGAGTTCAGGCGGGCGACCGGACCGGCACCACAGAGTTCTGAGCGGTCGGTGGTGAAGCCGTGGAGACCTGCGGCGATGTACCCAGCGAAGAGGTGGTCGGTGGCGAAGCCGTGGAGACCTGCGGCGATGTAGCCAGTGAACAGGCCGACGATCCGGAGGCCGGCGGCGACAGAGATGCAGGCGTCTAGGAGACCGGCGGCGACAGAGATGTAGGCATCTAGGAGGCCCACAAAGCGAGGAGTAAGGCGGTCTGCGACGAGGAAGCAGGTGCCTCGGAGGTCTGCGGCAAAGCCAGAACCGCAGCGAAGACTTGGGCCCAGGCAGGGCCCGTAGAGGCCTGGGCCTGGCGTCAGTCTGGCCAGGAGCACAGTAGGTCAGCTCGGGAGCACAGTCAATGGGTCCTGGAGCCCAGATCTGAGGCGGTCCGTCCTCGGACCCCTCAGGAAACTCAGGAACTAGGATGAGAGGCGGTCCGTCCTTGGACCCTTCAGGAAACTCAAGAACTAGGATGAGAGGCGGTCCGTCCTCGGACCCCTCAGGAAACTCAGGAACTAGGATGAGAGGCGGTCCATCCTCGGACCCCTCAGGAAACTCAGGAACTAGGATGAGAGGCGGTCCGTCCTCGGACCCCTCAGGAAACTCAAGAACTAGGATGAGAGGCGGTCCGTCCTCGGACCCCTCAGGAAACTCAGGAACTAGGATGAGAGGCGGTCCGTCCTTGGACCCTTCAGGAAACTCAAGAACTAGGATGAGAGGCGGTCCGTCCTTGGACCCTTCAGGAAACTCAAGAACTAGGATGAGAGGCGGTCCGTCCTCGGACCCCTCAGGAAACTCAGGAACTAGGATGAGAGGCGGTCCGTCCTTGGACCCTTCAGGAAACTCAAGAACTAGGATGAGAGGCGGTCCGTCCTCGGACCCCTCAGGAAACTCAAGAACTAGGATGAGAGGCGGTCCATCCTCGGACCCCTCAGGAAACTCAGGAACTAGGATGAGAGGCGGCTCTCCATTGAACCCCTCTCTGGACTCAGGGTCCTGTAGCTTGGCAGCAGGCTGTGAGTCCAGAGGCCTGGCAGCAGGCTTTGAGACCAGAGGCCTGGCAGCAGGCTGTGAGTCCAGAGGCCTGGCAGCAGGCTGTGAGTCCAGAGGTTTGGCTGCATGCTTTGACTAACGAAGCTTGACAGTCGACGGCTGTGGCTCATAATCCTTGGAGCTAGCTCTGTGCTGCTCTAACGGCCACAAGAAGAGGGTTGAAAGGACCTCCAGCAGAAAGAGGAGCTGGAGCGTCGAGCCATCCCTCCGCAATGAATTAGGCCTGTAGAACAGAGTGCACCAGATTCAGATCCTCTGGATGATCCATTAGATGAAGCACAAAATCACAGCAACGTCCCTTCATGAAATCCTCTTTCATTTTCTCCTGCCTGGCTTGAACCCAATTCAGGGCTGGAGGCTGCACCGGCGACTGGTGACTTGCAGAGGGCGCTGGGTGACCACCCACCAACTCCGGGGAAAGCAGCTGCGAGGAGGCCATGGCGGATGGACCCTCCGTAGAAGGGTTGGAGGCGCCCATCCGAACCTCCCCAATGGCGACTATTCCGCGGCGACGATGTCGTCCAGGGCGGGAGCCGAACCAGCGGGGAATTCGGCCGCAGCAGGTGTCATCGTTTATTCAACCGCTTATCACGTTCTTGGTTTGGATCGGACCAAAGTGCAGGTAAGAGCTTGGCAGCCGCATGATGAGAAGAAGACTTTTCTTTAATTAAAGGTCTCCAAAACGTAGCATAATCCAACAAGTACAAACATGAGTCGAGCCAAAAACTTACATGTGTACATAGTTCTGTAGCGTAGCAAAACTGAGCATAAACAAGGGTAGTGAACGAGGAATAGTGACGGAGGAACCAGCGGGGAACAAAGAACACAGACCAACTAATATACAGGGGCAAAACAAAGGCAAGTAATCACAGGAACTAAGAACAGGTGTGGCAAGGAGACATGGAGGCAAAAGGGACAGGTGGAACTAATTAACAATAAAGGAAACCATAGACCTAAGAACGGTTAATACAAAAACACAAACCAAGTCCAAGGATGTCATACCATGACACCGCTTCACCGAAGGTGGAGGAACTTTGACCTTATTTTGACGGATAAATCACTCTTGCACAAAATAAACACAAACGCTTCTCTTTATTATATATGAAGATTTATTGAAGCCAAATAATTCTGATATACCATTAGTCTGGTCCAAAAACCTTCACCTAACTAACTAGCACTATTCTACACAAAGGGGAAAAAAATGACTACCTAACAATAATGATAAAATAAAATATATGTGCATTGTGTGTCTATGGAGATCAAACCAGCAGTTTTATGGACAAAATGTGCAATTTGGATTAAATGGAGAGAGAAGCCCTCCTGGTGTGTTGATGTCTTGATAGCAGCGATCAGCAGCTAGATGGTGGGGCCACGCCCCTTTAGCCGCTAGCAAATCTCGAACTAAGAGTTATAAAACTCTGAGGGGGAGTGATCACCTCAAGAAAAAAAACGGTAAACTTCTCATCCGTCCAGGAGGGGAAAATATGAAGAACTGTAAATATGAATATGAACTGTTTAGTCGACTGAATCAACAAGGAGGAAACGCATCTCCTTGGAAATAAAACCTCTGTGGGTTTTCCACCGGTGCCGGGTGTCGGCGTGGTCTTCGATCGGCAAATGAATCTTCTGACCTTCTTGCATCAGACAGATTTCCAGCTTTCAAGCTCTTCCGGGAATGACCGTGTGGAGAAAAAGTTCACCTGCGAGCTTTTGTCTCTCCAGAAATGCGCCTCCGATGCATGTGAGACACGCTGGAAATGGCAACGAAAGTTTGTTTTCCGTGGGTTTTATAATCCCGGGTGACATCAGACCTGTGATGTCTGTTGAGCTGTGCATGTTCAATGGTGCGACCAAAATGGATGACTCCAACACTTTTCATTGGGAACTAGTTCAGAGTTGAGTTTGCACAGATTAGAACACAATAGATTCATGTTCATGGTTCAAATCAATGAACGGATTTGGACTGATTTAGATTCTATATTAAGGCTGATGACTGTTCATACAGGTCCTTCTCAAAATATTAGCATATTGTGATAAAGTTCATTATTTTCTATAATGTAATGATGAAAATTTTACATTCATATATTTTAGATTCATTGCACACTAACTGAAATATTTCAGGTCTTTTATTGTCTTAATACAGATGATTTTGGCATACAGCTCATGAAAACCCAAAATTCCTATCTCACAAAATTAGCATATTTCATCCGACCAATAAAAGAAAAGTGTTTTTAATACAAAAAATGTCAACCTTCAAATAATCATGTACAGTTATGCACTCAATACTTCATTTCTGCAAAAGGATTCCCGACCGACTGCTTCAATGCGGCGTGGCATGGAGGCAATCAACCTGTGGCACTGCTGAGGTCTTATGGAGGCCCAGGATGCTTCGATAGTGGCCTTTAGCTCATCCAGAGTGTTGGGTCTTGAGTCTCTCAACGTTCTCTTCACAATATCCCACAGATTCTCTATGGGGTTCAGGTCAGGAGAGTTGGCAGGCCAATTGAGCACAGTGATACCATGGTCAGTAAACCATTTACCAGTGGTTTTGGCACTGTGAGCAGGTGCCAGGTCGTGCTGAAAAATGAAATCTTAATTTCCATAAAGCTTTTCAGCAGATGGAAGCATGAAGTGCTCCAAAATCTCCTGATAGCTAGCTGCATTGACCCTGCCCTTGATAAAACACAGTGGACCAACACCAGCAGCTGACACGGCACCCCAGACCATCACTGACTGTGGGTACTTGACACTGGACTTCTGGCATTTTGGCATTTCCTTCTCCCCAGTCTTCCTCCAGACTCTGGCACCTTGATTTCCGAATGACATGCAGAATTTTCTTTCATCCGAAAAAAGTACTTTGGACCACTGAGCAACAGTCCAGTGCTGCTTCTCTGTAGCCCAGGTCTGGGGAATGCGGCACCTGTAGCCCATTTCCTGCACACGCCTGTGCACGGTGGCTCTGGATGTTTCTACTCCAGACTCAGTCCACTGCTTCCGCAGGTCCCCCAAGGTCTGGAATCGACCCTTCTCCACAATCTTCCTCAGGGTATGGTCACCTCTTCTCGTTGTGCAGCGTTTTCTGCCACACTTTTTCCTTCCAACAGACTTCCCACTGAGGTGCCTTGATACAGCACTCTGGGAACAGCCTATTCGTTCAGAAATTTCTTTCTGTGTCTTACCCTCTTGCTTGAGGGTGTCAATAGTGGCCTTCTGGACAGCAGTCAGGTCGGCAGTCTTACCCATGATTGGGGTTTTGAGTGATGAACCAGGCTGGGAGTTTTAAAGGCCTCAGGAATCTTTTGCAGGTGTTTAGAGTTAACTCGTTGATTCAGATGATTAGGTTCATAGCTCGTTTAGAGACCCTTTTAATGATATGCTAATTTTGTGAAATAGGAATTTTGGGTTTTCATGAGCTGTATGCCAAAATCATCTGTATTAAGACAATAAAAGACCTGAAATATTTCAGTTAGTGTGCAATGAATCTAAAATATATGAATGTTAAATTTTCATCATGACATTATGGAAAATAATTAACTTTATCACAATATGCTAATTTTTTGAGAAGGACCTGTATTTGTCTTGTTTTCTTTGAAAGGACATTTGCTGTGGTTTATGAATAAACTAATTTGAATCACTCAACATATTACATTTGTCATCGCATCATCCTGTTTGCTGTCTGGTTCCCGTTAGCTTTTGCCTTATTTATTTCTCCCCTGCAGTGCTGGAAACAGTCTCTTATTTATGGCAAAACCTACCTTCTCTGTGGGTCAGTGGGTAGAGTGATTGTCTTGCTATGAGAAAGTTGTGGGTTTGATTCCAGCTCCCCCTGCCAAATGGGAAGCCTTTGGGCAAGGCTGTTTACCTCAGGGTGAGTGTGTGAACATTGTGAGTGTGGCTGGGTGAACGTGGCTCGCAGTGTTAAAGGAAATTAAGTGTTAGGTATGGCATGAAAAGTTCAGTCCATTTCGGTCACAAAGCAGAAACATTTGTGTCTGGACTGAGAAAAGGTCCGTCTGGACAAATTTTTAAAACACTTATCTTTAAGTAATGATTTAATATCCAGATTAGGAATGAGCTACATCGACTTTATATTTCTTTATGATAATTAGTTTTATTAATTGCGATAATGCTAAGTGACAATAAGCGAAAGTATTTAATAATTCATCTCTCCTTTTCACAATACATCTGGCAACACATACAGTCTGAGCAATAAAAACATATAGCAATAAAAAACTTACTCATCAAATATGGCGCTTCAGTATACATTTAGCAGTGAAGTTATTCTGCTAATCAATGATTGCATTTAATCATATTTTGAAATTTGATTAAATATTATGTTGATAATGTTCCTGGAACCAGATGGAAAAAACCGTTTTGATACAGCAAAAGTAAAAATCCCTATCATCCTGTCAGGTTTGCAAGGATCAGTTAGATTTTATCACCAGCACAATAAATCCCAGTTCATATTACAATACATTTATTCTGCAGACAATCAAAAAACATATGACAATTGCCCATCCCTGATGCAGATTTATTTAAGCTTTTCTCACTAAACACCTACTGAAGGTAGTTCCCTGCCTACTCCACCAGGCCTATGTGTGTAATGGCCAAAGAGGAAATGTTTTCTGCTTTTTAACTTGTACCGCACAATCACTCCATGTATAAAATGATTGTGTCTTCAAGAGGAAATCCTTCCTAAACTGCTCCAAACAGAACTGGTTTAGTATTGTTCCATAAGGATAAAACGTAAGTTGAAATGAGAGCAGAAAAACACAGTCTTGTCAAGTTCAAAGTTCACAAAAATTGTGAACAGCACAGATGAACGAGCTCATTTGAACACTTCCATGCATTACATAAAAAAACCCTCACTGAGCCTGGGAGGCTGTAAGCTGCGACTGAAACATGTAAACAGACTTTCGCCTGTCCTCTCTCCTTGCAGGGATGGTGACTCATGCATGTAACCATGAATGAACATTGAGTCATCATGGCAGCTGCACCAAATGTCCTCCCATCTTGTCATTGCCTGTATGAACCTCCATTATTCATGCAGTCAGATCTCTGATCCAAGCAGCAGAAAGTCCTGCTTTCTGCAGAACTCAGAGCACATGATAATCAGCTAATAAAACCATTCTTGTCTTTTCTGAATCGGCTACAGGAGCCTTTATCTTGGATCATTACTAAACAGGTTAAAAAAGACTAAAACCCCATTAAACATCAGTTTCTGAAATACATCCTCCTTGTGACTACAACAAATAGAACTCTTAATTATGCTACAATATAACAGTGCTGCACATCACAAAATGCACATGCTGCATTTTACAAATTGATCATTATTACAGGTTCACTGTATTAAAATCACAAGAAACTGCCTGGACTGCAATGAGTGAAGACCGCTAGAACCACAAAATATAAAATAAGGAAATACAGCACATTTTATAAAATGTCAATGTCTTTATGACCGAATGGTGTGGAACACTAACCATATTTTGACAGACAAATCATTCTTGTACAAAATAAACACAAATACTGTCTCTTTATCTTTATGTGAAAACTTATTAAACCAATATACACTCTTACAATCAAACTATTCTGGTCCAACAAGTTTCACCTAATTAAGCATGCACTATTCTACAAAAGGGTTAAATTAATATCCAAAAATAAAATGCTTACTGAGAATAGATGACAATAACATGCAGGTTCATGTTATTTTTGTTCGCAATGAACTAAACAGAAAGAAATTAATGAGTATTTCAATATTTATTGCAAGTCATGAATATTATGACATTCACCAACAATGTCAATTGTTATACCTGAAGAAATAAAGCAGGCACTACCTGGCTTAATGATAGAGCAGGCAAGTCATATACACTATAGAGGCTGTAGTCCTGTGCAACTGCTCTGGTTTTGTTTGCTGCATGGCTTTCCCTTCGTCCTGAAACGCTGCTGATGAATGAAGACCGCTAGAACCACAAAATATATAAAAAAAAAGGAAATACAGCATATTTTATAAAATGCCAACCTCTGCAAAATCTATGAAATGTCAGCATCACTTACTGTATGATGCACAGTGTGTGGGTCTTGGGATGAAGGTTGTAAAATATGCAGTCTGCTACTGCGTCAGGAGGAAAAAATAACATCTTGATTTGTTCCTGTACTTTTAATGAGGGGCAGACCATCAAGTGAAGTTTAACATTTAAGAAGTTTCATTTAACAAGTTTCACATTCTGTGAAGGCAACAAGTACTACAAGTATTAGCTGAATTAGTTTACAAATGAGTCACACCACCCTCCTTTTGGACTACAAGTGTGCGGCAGGCTGAGTTGACTGAGTCTTCATCGGTGCAGACAGAGTGTCTGCATTAAGTAACACTTTTATTGAGTCATTACTACAACTGGTGGATCTTTGGTGTATTTGTGGCATTTTCGATTGCCACCAGATACCTTCACAGTTCATGGCAGTACTGGTTTAGCTAGTAATCACATTATGCATTCTATAGTATCAGATGTGTAAAACGGGAGTGCTGGAGTATTATTCACTTGAATTGGTGTATGTGTAACACAAGGCAGATACTCAATAGTGAGATGGAAGTATGCACTTTTTAAAAACTGCAGTTTTACCAGATGATGGACACATCCATAACCATGTTGCCTGACACTGTTTTCATTTCTGTTGTTTAGGGTGAAGCAGCCCCCTGCTGAGGGGACCAAGTCAAATCCATCCAAACGGCACCGGGACCGGCTGAACGGTGAACTGGAGCGACTGGCCAGCCTGCTGCCATTTTCTGAGGAGGTTACTGCTAGTCTAGACAAACTCTCCATCCTACGTCTGAGCGTCAGCTACCTACGAGCCAAGAACTTCTTCTCTGGTGATCTTACATAGCAGATTGGGGTTCTTCTGTCCTGCAACAATGTCTTTAGTAGGAAACAGAACTGCACTTTGGTGTAGACTTTGTTGATTAAGCAATTTTGTGTTATATCTTGTGTCTGAGCAGGTAAAGGTCCTTCTCAAAATATTAGCATATTGTGATAAAGTTCATTATTTTCCATAATGTCATGATGAAAATTTAACATTCATATATTTTAGATTCATTGCACACTAACTGAAATATTTCAGGTCTTTTATTGTCTTAATACGGATGATTTTGACATACAGCTCATGAAAACCCCAAATTCCTATCTCACAAAATTAGCATATCATTAAAAGGGTCTCTAAACGAGCTATGAACCTAATCATCTGAATCAACGAGTTAACTCTAAACACCTGCAAAAGATTCCTGAGGCCTTTAAAACTCCCAGCCTGGTTCATCACTCAAAACCCCAATCATGGGTAAGACTGCCGACCTGACTGCTGTCCAGAAGGCCCTTATTGACACCCTCAAGCAAGAGGGTAAGACACAGAAAGAAACCTCTGAACGAATAGGCTGTTCCCAGAGTGCTGTATCAAGGCACCTCAGTGGGAAGTCTGTGGGATGGAAAAAGTCTGGCAGAAAACGCTGCACATCGAGAAGAGGTGACCGGACCCTGAGGAAGATTGTGGAGAAGGGCCGATTCCAGACCTTGGGGGACCTCCGGAAGCAGTGGACTGAGTCTGGAGTAGAAACATCCAGAGCCACCGTGCACAGGCGTGTGCAGGAAATGGGCTACAGGTGCCGCATTCCCCAGGTCAAGCCACTTTTGAACCAGAAACAGCAGCAGAAGCGCCGGACCTGGGCTACAGAGAAGCAGTACAGGACTGTTGCTCAGTGGTCCAAAGTACTTTTTTCGAATGAAAGCAAATTCTGCATGTCATTCGGAAATCAAGGTGCCAGAGTCTGGAGGAAGACTGGGGAGAAGGAAATGCCAAAATGCCAGAAGTCCAGTGTCAAGTACCCACAGTCAGTGATGGTGTGGGGTGCCGTGTCAGCTGCTGGTGTTGGTCCACTGTGTTTTATCAAGGGCAGGGTCAATGCAGCTAGCTATCAGGAGATTTTGGAGCACTTCATGCTTCCATCTGCTGAAAAGCTTTATGGAGGTGAATATTTCATTTTTCAGCACGACCTGGCACCTGCTCACAGTGCCAAAACCACTGGTAAATGGTTTACTGACCATGGTATCACTGTCTCAATTGGCCTGCCAACACTCCTGACCTGAACCCCATAGAGAATCTGTGGGATATTGTGAAGAGAACGTTGAGAGACTCAAGACCCAACACTCTGGATGAGCTAAAGGCCGCTATCGAAGCATCCTGGGCCTCCATAAGACCTCAGCAGTGCCAAAGGCTGATTGCCTCCATGCCACGCCGCATGGAAGCAGTCATTTCTGCCAAAGGATTCCCGACCAAGTATTGAGTGCATAACTGTACATGATTATTTGAAGGTTGACGTTTTTTGTATTAAAAACACTTTTCTTTTATTGGTCGGATGAAATATGCTAATTTTGTGAGATAGGAATTTTGGGTTTTCATGAGCTGTATGCCACAATCATCCGTATTAAGACAATAAAAGACCTGAAATATTTCAGTTAGTGTGCAATGAACCTAAAATATATGAATGTTAAATTTTCATCATTACATTATGGAAAATAATGAACTTTATCACAATATGCTAATATTTTGAGAAGGACCTGTATTATGAAAATATACCTCATACCAGAGCTTTATGGAGGCTACAATGTCAATGTTCAAATGGGTTTAAAAACACTTTGAATCTGTGAGTGGTGGTTTGCTTTACCATCACCCACCACCTTATTGAAATGGTGTCTTCCATCAACATCTCATTTATTGAGATGAGGAGTTTTAGGTAGGCTTCTTGTCCGTCAGAATACAACAGTGAAGCACCAGGATGAGCTGCTTTCGAACGGATGGATGGTTTTCTCCACTTTACTGTGACAAGTGAAGACATTGTAATTTTATGTGGTGATCCCTCACTGAAAATACTGCAATGCGGCCACTGGATGCCCCGGGAGCTTGAATAATTCAGAGAGACCCTAGAGTTTAAAGAACTTATGAAATGAAGGCAGAGTCATGTTTATTAAAGGAAACTGCTTTTTGAAATGGCTGTTTGGACTGAGGCAGACAGGATGCAGCTGCACTAATGGGAGTGGGGTTTCTTCTTTGCTGTATGGCTGCTACCTCTATGCCCTGAAAACATACAGCAATGTTAGCACTTGTGTCTGCAGGGTTTTCATCCTTTGACAGATTAATGTTAAATCATTTTACAGCTATTTTACTTTGTAATGTGCCAACTACTCTGATGTCACATAGAATCATTGACACTAGAATCTAGAACTAATTGGTCAAAGCATAGCCTTTAGAAAAAAGCTCTTTCCAACTACATTAGTCTACTTCCTGCAGTCTCTAAGTAATTAACAAGTTCAGGGCATTTAGATTAGGACAGTAGATCTGCAGTGCAGAGCCAAGGACCATGTGTCCAATGCTCCAGGCTTTCTGACTGACCTACTGTAATTTGTTGTATGTAAACAGCACTAGTGCTGCATTTCAGCTGTGTCCAGAAGTGGACAGTCTGATCAGCAAAGGCTTAGCAGGAATGCACTGTTGGAATGGTGCCAGTGCTTTCATGCATGGTTCTGTTTGAATGTTTACAGAAGCTGTTAAACAACAATAGAAGTCAACATTTGTTAAGTTTTTTAACATAGCCAAACCAAAGGTTTATGATGTTTGTTGTGTTTGCATTCAAATGTGTTGCCAGAGGTGAACAGAGCTTTGGCAGTTAATCTGGCAGATATAATTAACCCGCCAAGCGGCCATGTTTGGTAGAGTCCGGAGCTACAGAGGCAGAAAAGATCTCCCCAGGCCAGCTGTGAGGCTGCCCCCTCCCGACTCCCCCGACATACGAAATTACCATCGCTCTATTGCAGTACAGTTAGAGAGGACTAAGGCAGGAAAGTGATTGAAGTAGGGATCCAGCAATTACCAGTTTTATTGATTACTATGAAATCATTTCTGACTGTTAAAATGAAATTACCATTAAAACCATAAGTGATAACCTGGATAATAAGAATGTTATTTTATTGTCTACGAAACAGCATCACAGAGACTCAGTAAAGCTGACTGTCAACTACCGAAGAGCACATAGTGTTAATATAGCCTAGTGCCTAATGCTGAGTAAGGTAACCTTTAGGCGAATCTTAATGATCTTATTGTCTGATTTATCTGTTTTCACTGGTACTGATTTCATGGACTACAAATACTGTATCCAAGGGCCTATATGATAAAAGCATCAATGATGCAGATTAATTTTGTGCTCCTGCTAACCTTCACAATAAGATCCTAAATCAGGGATCCCCATTTAAAGTAGCAGGAGGTTCACTACCTCCCTCTTCCAAACACTTAGGGGTCCAAACATTTTAAATCAAGAGACAAAAATATTTTCTTTCATCTTTTTTTCTTAACATTTAATTAACACTAGAGTTTACTATTTATATGCCCATGAAATCATATGAAAAACAGAAAAGAGCAATCCAATTTAAGTACCAATAATAAACACACTTCACAGTCTAGCTGGGTCAGTACATGTTAGTAGAACAGTTCTGCTCTCCTTGTTGTGCTTGTGGGAGGCATGACAATCTGCTTAACCTTTTCCTCAAGTTGTTGTCCTTCTTTTCCATCTTAAATTGTTTCTACCACAGCTTCCATGCACTCTGTGATCATTTCCCAGTCATTGAAAGGCTGTTTGTGTTTTCCCAAAATCCACTAAATTCACAGTAAACACTCGTATGCTCACTGTTGTGCTGTAAAACACCGAATGTTTCTGTCCATTCATCTTTAAATGTGTGATTTTCATAGTCCACGTTACGTATTTTTGATGAAGCCATTTTCTTTTACTCACTCATCTGTGCACCACCAAGTCATTGTAGTATCAGCAAGCTGAGCTCCCAAGCTAGTAACTTAGCAACCCGCGTTGAAGGACCCGCAGCTTCTTCTTTGTCATATTCTGGCAATAGGCATACAACAATGTGGTGCATTACTGCCACCAGATGGCTTGGAGTGTGGACCAGAATGTCGCTGACCTACATAGCTGTCCATTGCGCCTGTCAGAGGCGGCAGTCGGTAGGAATAAAATGTTTTATATCTACATAGTAAATTTGAAAATGCGTTGCGGTTAGGATAGCAGAAGCTGCCCTGATTGAAGCAGCTCATTGCCTGACTTGCATTACGGGCAGCCTAGGGTCAGATGCTCCACAGGGCCATACCATATTAACACGAGATGCGGCGCAAGTGAAGTTAGACCCTGTTGGACAACATGCAGTAATGTATAAATGTTTAAAATCAAGTTGGGTCTGGATTGGACGGTACTTAGGTCCGGATCCGGACCCTGGACGCTTATCCGTGATCTCTGGCCCAAAGCATATGAGCTCCGTGACTAATCTCCAGATTTATGTGAATGTGAAGAAGCCCATGGCTGTGGTCTGCGGCAGGACATGTACATGTCGGTGCCTCTGTGGAAGCTGCATATGCCAGCTGGTCTTGGAGACAGTTGTTGGTTGGCACAGTCTGGGCTTCGGTTTAAAAGAAAAACATCATGTAAGTGTGATGACAAATGGAATGTAAGGTTTTGATTAATATCACAACATCACATGCACCATATGTGATGAGCGGATGAAGCGACGACACTCTGTTACCACTGATAAGATGGAAGTGGAAAAAGAAACCCACTGTGAGCTGCTGCATGCAGTCTAAAGTTAGACCTAAAGTGAGAGCATGTGGTGTATATTATTCTATTTAAACAACTCAAAGGACATGCAGTCACCAGTTTAAAAAAAAAAACTGACGAAAGATTTGGCTTATAAAACGCTTAAGAAAGAAATTTAGCTGCAGAGGGGATGTTTGTTGCTTAATAAAGTTGGGTCACCACCATTTTGATCAGGTAAGTGACTGGTACTACGCAGCTGCACAGGCGTCACAACATTGACATAACCAGAGTTTATAAAAACCCACTGAAGCAAACACTTTGCTGCCAATACCAGCCGTAATATCTTGCCGGTACTGCGCTCAGAGGCAATCTCGCGATTGAATTCATTTTTTCTCCACACTGGTCATTCCTGGAAGAGTTGACAAAGCTGAAAATCGGTCTGATATAAGAAGATCAGAAGGTTCATATCCCTATCGAAATTGCAAACTAGGCGAAGGTGAAAATCCACAGAGGTTTCCCAACGAGACGGATATCCTCCTTGTTGTTTCAGTCGACTGAAACAGTTCATCATATTTTCCCTATTTTGGACCAATGAGGAGAGGGTGACCGTGTAGAGTGTTTGCAGATGTGCGACACCTACCACTCACAACTTCATCCATTCATAAAAGGAAGCCCACTCGCCTGCACCCCTTCTCCCAGAGGATTCACCACCAAGTAAACCAATTTTGTTTTCTATTTTGGGGCATTTTTGGTCTGTAGTCTGGGGAGGGTGAGGTATATAGGTTAAGGTGACCTAGGATCACCACTAGTTAATCCAATGTATCAACTGGTTGCATGTGATATACAGGTCCTTCTCAAGAAATTAGCATATTGTGATAAAGTTCATTATTTTCTATAATGTAATGATGAAAATTTTAGATTCATATATTTTAGATTCATTGCACACTAACTGAAATATTTCAGGTCTTTCATTGTCTTAAAACGCAAAATTCCTATCTCACAAAATTAGCATATTTCATCCGACCAATAAAAGAAAAGTGTTTTTAATACAAAAAACGTCAACCTTCAAATAATCATGTACAGTTATGCACTCAATACTTGGTCGGGAATCCTTTTGCAGAAATGACTGCTTCAATGCGGCGTGGCATGGAGGCAATCAGCCTGTGGCACTGCTGAGGTCTTATGGAGGCCCAAGATGTTTCCATAGCGGCCTTTAGCTCATCCAGAGTGTTGGGTCTTGAGTCTCTCAACGTTCTCTTCACAATATCCCACAGATTCTCTATGGGGTTCAGGTCAGGAGAGTTGGCAGGCCAATTGAGCACAGTGATACCATGGTCAGTACACCATTTACCAGTGGTTTTGGCACTGTGAGCAGGTGCCAGGTCGTGCTGAAAAATGAAATCTTCATCTCCATAAAGCTTTTCAGCAGATGGAAGCATGAAGTGCTCCAAAATCTCCTGATAGCTAGCTGCATTGACCCTGCCCTTGATAAAACACAGTGGACCAACACCAGCAGCTGACACGGCACCCCAGACCATCACTGACTGTGGGTACTTGACACTGGACTTCTGGCATTTTGGCATTTCCTTCTCCCCAGTCTTCCTCCAGACTCTGGCACCTTGATTTCCGAATGACATGCAGAATTTTCTTTCATCCGAAAAAAGTACTTTGGACCACTGAGCAACAGTCCAGTGCTGCTTCTCTGTAGCCCAGGTCTGGGGAATGCGGCACCTGTAGCCCATTTCCTGCACACGCCTGTGCACGGTGGTTCTGGATGTTTCTTCTCCAGACTCAGTCCACTGCTTCCGCAGGTCCCCCAAGGTCTGGAATCGGCCCTTCTCCACAATCTTCCTCAGGGTCCGGTCACCTCTTCTCATTGTGCAGCGTTTTCTGCCAGACTTTTTCCTTCCCACAGACTTCCCACTGAGGTGCCTTGATACAGCACTCTGGGAACAACCTATTCGTTCAGAAATTTCTTTCTGTGTCTTACCCTCTTGCTTGAGGGTGTCAATAGTGACCTTCTGGACAGCAGTCAGGTCGGCAGTCTTACCCATGATTGGGGTTTTGAGTGATGAACCAGGCTGGGAATTTTAAAGGCCTCAGGAATCTTTTGCGGGTGTTTAGAGTTAACTCGTTGATTCAGATGATTAGGTTCATAGCTCATTTAGAGACCCTTTTAATGATATGCTAATTTTGTGAGATAGGAATTTGGGGTTTTCATGAGCTGTATGCCAAAATCATCCGTATTAAGACAATAAAAGACCTGAAATATTTCAGTTAGTGTGCAATGAATCTAAAATATATGAATGTTAAATTTTCATCATGACATTATGGAAAATAATGAACTTTATCACAATATGCAAATTTTTTGAGAAGGACCTGTATATGCTTGAATTTTATGCTGAACTGGTCAGCACTGGACTGAGTGCTGTTTAATACTGTTGAACTCTGTAGCGTTGCAAAGTTTTGAATGTTGGGGTATTCACTGTGTTTTGATCAACTGCGTGCTGACTCAGTTGGAGTTAAAGTGGACTTTAAAGTAGACTGAGGCTGTGAACTGAGCCTCGTGTTCATCTCCATTGTTACACCCTTTGTAGCCCTTTGAATTTTTCCACTGGGTTCCCACCTCAGAGTTTTATGACCCTTTGTTTTGAGATTAGCTGACTATCAGCTGGTAGTGGCTAAGTGGCCGGATGCTAGGTACTTCATTACGTCTGAGGTGGCCTGGCTCTGCTATAACAGCTGACAGCCGCTATCGAGAGACATCAATGGACCCAAGAAAGCTTCCATGTTTATTAATTCTGCTCCACTTTCCGAGTCAATCCAAATTGTTGTTTTAATCCCATTTTGTCCATAAACTGCTGGTTTGATCTTCATCTACTCTCAGTAAGCATTTTATTTGTGGTTATTCAATAACCACTTTCGTAAAATAGTGCATACTTAATTAGGTGAAACTTCTTGGACCAGAATAGTGGATTGTAAAACAGTTTATAACACAGTGACATTTAGCATGGTTTTGGTTAATAAATATCAATTATTAATGACAATTAACTAAATGGCACTAGTGGCCTTTATTTTTGACAGTAGGTAGACAGGAAAGAGGGGTAGAGAGCGGGGGAGACACTCGGCAAATGTCGCGCCTGACTTATTATTTTGAATGATCATTTTTGAGAAATATTTATAAGCAATAATTATAAACTCTTTCTATTATATGTTGTTACTATGAATCTGAATATATTATTTAATATTAATACTTTAATATTTTATCAAATAATATTTCGGTCTGTTAAGGGTTGTCCTGTGAATACCAGCCCAGTAAGGCGGTGGTATCAGGACAAGATCAAAAAGAGTGAGCCAAGCTCTGACATTATTGAACAGCAAAACTCTGCACACACATGGAATGAATTCACACAATTTCTTAAAATACAAGAATTTATTAACAAAAATAAGTCAACTCAAGACAAACATATGCTAAAACAATCCAACTAAACTACCAAGCAGAAATAAGGAATAAGGAAGATTAATGTACTAGGTACAATATAAACAAGTTGATTAAAAATGGTTGAAACCATGACCGAAAAATGATGCAACATTACCATGCAATGTTTATTTTTGAGAACCAAGGATTATCTTGAAGGACCTGGAAGTGAAGTTAAGTTAGTCTTAGAACTAACTTAGGCAATAATCAGCATACCTTTATACAGCCATTCACAATGCAAGATCATATAAAATATTTTAATAAAATAATGTTTTAAAGAATGATCTGCTGAAGAAAACCAACCTTCTGGATGACTAATTCTCAACAGTGTCTCATTAGCTGCCTTTATTTATTGAAATAATATTTAAAAAAATATTATTAAGGAAATAGTAAAATATTTAGGGAGGTATTTTGGAAAAGAACCAAATCTTTCTGGAGAAATGGGCTTAAGTATGCAAGCACGTGTTCTTAGCTGTCAGCAGTTAAAGCTAACAAAAGAAGCTGATAGCTTAGCACCAGAATCAAACACACACCTTTAAAATACTGTTGATAAAAGGGTTAAAATGCATAAGCGCGCGGACAGCGTGTTATGATCAATCTTCTGTGTTTAAAATCACCCTTTAAATAAAGTTTGTCTTAACTTTAAAAACACACACACAGAACACAAAACTGAGCACGTGTGCTGCAGATAGCCTGCTAGCAATAAGATAGATGAAAAACGTTTAGATCATTTCATCCTAAATCTCTCTGCCCAAACCCCTAACCTCGTTTGAATCGTGTTGAGGAGGAGTTGTCCGGGCGACGACGACGTTTGAAGGAAGCTCTGTGAACAAAGGTTTAGCTTCAGCTAACCTCTGTAGCTGTGATTGAAAGACGGCTCGCTCTGTCCGCCAATCAACTGCACAGTTACTGTAACCACGGTGATGCGGTGCCGGTATCCTTCCTTCAGACTGGAAAAACCGCTCCACTCGGCTTCGTAGAGACATCATCTCTGCCGGGAATTCTCTGGAACACAGTTTGCTTCTGCAGGCCTCAGAGAGAAAGTCAAGCAACGCTTGTACCTCAATTCCCATTTATGAATGAATCTACCGGATACACAGACAGTATTTCATTTGTACTTAACTTTGATCGATGATCGTATGACACCCTTGGATCCAGTTGAAGAGTTATGTCTGTTTGCCAGCAAAGAGACATTAGCACGCTGGGTCTCTCTGTCCAGATCTGATGGTCAGACCATTGGAAAGGTGGGGGTTTTATACGGCCAGTGGCATCATGGGTTAAAAGCAATTTATTTTGAAAGTTCCAGAAAAGTTTCATGTTGTCCCAACAAACATTTATTGTCAATGTTATGCTTCAAAGTTGTTTCTTCTGTAAGGTAGAACAATCCAGTTTAGATCCGCAAAGATCAGAATATTTAACTTTAAGTATCAAATGCTGGTTCAGTGCATTTAATACACTGAATATTTGAATAATATTTTGATGATCAAACTAGAAAAAAAGTAATCACAAAATAATTTGTGAGTTAAAAAGATTTAGATCTAGGCAAAGAGAACAAAAGAGATTGGAAACTTGTACAATTTTTTTGTTTACATTATGGCAATAAAAAGTGTGCAAATTGGTGTCTCTTGGCAAATTTTATAATCCCATGTGCTATTTGGGACGATGGGATGAGGTAAAACGAGCCGAGCCACAAAAGGTCGAAGCAAAATGGAGCTAGTAACATGACTTTTATGGCCTGATCTTCAAAGATTCTAAATATGGAGTGTTAAATTGCTTGTGCAAAAACACAATTGCACGTGCAATAAATGGGCATGTTTTGCGTTTTTATTTCTGCGTGCCAGTTACCACCTGCCTTTCAAATGTGTTAAATATAGGCGCAAAAACCCACAATCTGTTTCAGGTTTGATAAATCGCATGGTGGTAAGTAATTACATTTGCATATCCTTCTTCCATATCAAGATTCATGGGTCTTTATTGTCATTAAGTCACCATAATGAAATTTTGCTGAGACACCTACTCAAAAAATACACATTTAGTGCACAGACATAAACACTTACAAAATTTACAAAAAAATGCAGCTTGTGCTGAAACAGTCTGAGATGGGCTGGTAGTTTGTTTGACTGTCAGCAGGGATGTTTAGTGTCTGCCTGCAGGGGGAACGAAACTATTCTAGTCTATTTGTTTTTGATGTAATGCTCCTGAATTGTTTTCCTGACGGAAGTGGGACAAACAGTGCATTGACTGGGTGGGAGTGGTTTGTAGCAACGTGTCCGGCCATTTTCTGGACTCATGCAGCATAAACCGAGTCCAGATCCGGTAAAAAACATCCCACAATCCCATGTGCTGTTCTCACCACCAGTCCTAGGTTCTTTCTCTCCTGTGCTGTACAGCTCCCATTCCACACTGTCATACTGGGGCACAGGATGCTTTTCATATACAGTATTTGCACATCTGGATCATAATCATATGTTTTACATATTCATGACAGCAAACATGCTAAAAAGTTGGTGCCCCCTGTCCCGCTGATTTTTACACAAGCAATTCGATTTGCATTTGGTTTGTAGATCAGCTTTGTATATGCAGTCCAGTTGGCATGTGTTTTTTACATGCAAACCTTTTGAAGATCAGGTCCTAAGTCAATTACAGCTTATGTTTTCTAAATTTTGGGTCAGCTGTGCCAAAGCTTCTTATATATGGGTATATAATCAGTTTATAATTCTTTGACATTTTAGTGAGATAGATTTTTAATGCAAGCAACTGTTTGTATTTGGCTAGATGCCTGAACCTTCTTTATTGACAGTTCAATTCAATTCAATTCAGTTTTATTTATATAGCGCCAATTTACAACACATGTTGTCTCAAGGCACTTCACAACAGTCAGGTACATACACTCCAAGTAATCCTAACAATTGAACAGTGCAGTCGGAGTTGGCTTTTTATTCAAATTGGATAAAAAGTTTTTCTATCTAAGGAAACCCAGGAGATCCAAGCAAGTGTTTGTGTGGCATTCAGATGGCAACATAGAAGTCCAAAGGACTGAAATAAATGTACATTACTCTAACCTAGGTTCTGCAGTTTAGTGAAGGCAAAAAAAACAAAAACATTACTCCAATCTTTATATCAGGTTTCTTTTTAACTTAGCCATGGTTCAGGTAGCCATTTGGAGCATGATGAAGTCTATAGGTTGTGAACTGACTAATTATTTGGTGTTGCACGGTTAATGCTACCATGTTCAGTATTGTGTGTAGTAATTCATTGTAAATATTGGGAGACCTGCTGGGAGGGCAAACATATAATGAAAACATCTAACAAACTGTGGTCAGCGAGCAGAATTGTGCAGGTCATGGTTAAGTGAACACGAGCATGACTGAGAAACAACACATTCGGGTATGACATTCATGTTTCCTGGATGACTTTTATTAGGGTAGCTAGTCAAAAATTAGATTTTTTTCGTGATGGTTGGTTGGACTGGTTGCCATTTGAATAACCAAAACTTTAGTCTCGAGTCATTTTTGGTAGATGTGGTGTCCCTTTTTTTATTTGAACAACTCTGAAATTGAGCTGTAAAATCTCTGGCCAAAAAGACAGATACAGTTTGGATCATGCAGTGGTTATACAATAAGCTTTAAAAATGGCCCTAAAAAGCAGTGTATATATGTAAATGCGTTCCCACATTTAGCCTTGGAGCACCCCTGTGAGAACGGGAGAGCAAGCTAGTGTTTGTTGATAACAAAATATCATTCCAAACAAAATGCCCAGAGAGATATGACTCAATAATCAAGCCATGCCAGGATAAGTCATATTAAGCCAGTCAAGGACCATTCATACTTGGAAAAAATTCTATTCAAATGCTGTCATATTCAGAGGTTACCAAAGAAGGAATTTTAATATCCATCCTGAACATTAGCATGCAGGTTTTGGATCAAGTAAAAATTAGGCTGTTGCACTTGGAGGACTCAGAAGGGAATGAGGTCGGTATGCAGTCTCTACTTTTTCACACACTCCTGCAGTTCTTGCAAATAATGCATTATTTGCAACTGCAAGAACAAGCTAATGCTAAGCAGGTACTAGAGAAATAATCCATTAGAGATGAAACATGAAAATGACTTGTCATGGCTATTACAATTGGATTTTGCTGGTAATCCTCTAAAACCTAATGGACTGCTATAAGATCATTTTCGAGCTCTGCAGATAGTTTGGCAATAACCATATCCCCCAGCTCAAGACGAAACCTCTTCACTATCTAAACAAGATGAGTGAGAGCAAAATGTAGTCATGTGGATACTGGACAGTGGTGACCTCTACTCCAGCTTCCCCCAACCAAATACCGTGTGGTCCCTGGGTGAGATAATGAACATTTTGGGGTTAGAGTGTGTTTATGGATGAATAAGTGTGACTCATAGTGTAAAATCGCATTGAGTGGTTAGTAAGACTAGTAAATCTCTATATAGGTTTGGTTCCTTTATCATTTCTTCCACTGTTTGAGGCTGGATACATACCTCCCAGCCTGTTCAATCATGACGGTGTTGAAGTACCTCTTTAAAGAGGCCTTCTGCGCGTTCGTTTATTCACCGTAACCTGGAGGAATTCACAACACCTTAGAATAAATCACACGGAGACAGCTGTATGTTATTCAAAGTACCTGGACCAGGGGAAGCTCTCATGTGATCAGGCCACACACCAAGACGACTTCGGAGCTTCCCACTGGGCACATTGTTTTTATTAAAACACACATGAAAATGGGCAGCGCCCTGTTTACAGTTTTTTTCTCACATGTAGTCACGTACACACTTTTCCGGCTTTACCATAATTAGACAGTCATTGTCCACCAGCTGCACCCCGTATCTACTGATATGAGAAGGGAGTAAGTCAGTCTCTACTTTTTCACACACTCTTGCAGTTCTTCAGTAATTTTCCACTTCACCTCCTTGTGAGAAATACTTTTGCAGACCACACAATACACAATGTCTTTATACTAACACATGTTATACATTTTATTTCCCACACTGGTTATGAACATAATAATAATAATGATGCACACACATAATATATCTCCACAACGGCTATGTGATATAAAGTCATCTACAACTGCCCACAAGGGTCTGATTCTTTGTGTGCTACCTAGGGTTTATGACTGTGATATGTGCACCGACTGCGACCGTAATACCCCCTTGTGATTTGCCTCGCTGTTAAAGAAAACAGGGAGGCAAATCACAAGCAGAAGAAGAAAAACAACTACACTAGTTCATTTTAAAACTAGAGTGTGGAGATCTGCCGTTTGAACATTTGGATAATTTACTTTTCAGAGAAAACAAGGACCCAAACACTGCATTGTTTTCCCTCGTGAGAAATCCTTTTAATCTTTTGAATTTTGTGAAGTGAAGAGTTGGCAAGGAAACACTTTAAGGGCCCCTGTAAGGCTGTAGTGAAAACTGTATATCTCTGAGTAGATAATTTTTGTAAAAATTAATTTTTTACGTATTTGTTAAAACTGTCACTATGTTGACACTAGAGACAATATGAGACAGATTATCTGTGAAAAAAATCAAGCTCCTCTGGCTACTCCCATTTGTCCCAACCCCATTTGCAGAAATACACCGCACCCTGTCAGAAACAACCAATCAGAGCCAGGAGGAATGTCTGAGCAGTGTCAATCACATTCATGTACGCGCTGCTCACACCCCTCCTCCGCACAGCGCATACCGTCATTCAAGCTCAAGATTGCTAGTGTTGCAGCTGTGCTAATGGCGGAGAAACAAGCTAACACTAAAAGAAAACTGACTATTTCTTGAGAGGCACCTGCTCAGAAAACAACAAAAGTAAACAGAAGAAGACCATTGACGAAAAACAGGCTGCGTGTTCACGGCAGGCTCTGCTGTGGGGGGTTGTAGAGTAGCAGAGAGAAGTAGGAGGGACCTGTAAGGTGTGCTTGTTCAAATTTCCAGGCTAAGGCCAAGTTTTCTCAGAACTCCCTACTATAGCTTTTACAGAACCAACATTTTACTTTGATATTATTTCAATAGTATTTACAGTCTATATTTCATTTCATACATACTGATTTACTTCATATAGTGACAAATATTAAGAACTTAAAACCACCGAGTTATTTGGTTTTCTTATAACTGATTTCAAAATCTAGACACTAACTTGAGCACATAAAATGATCTAAATTTGTCAGGAGAAAACCAGTGTTGCTTTCGTATTAAAAGGCGAAGCATCTGTAAAATTCTCTGGGACCACAGTGGAGATGCAGTTTGCTTTGTGATTGTTCCCTTCTGGGTGTTAAAAGTAAAGTAAAAATGAATTTTGAAGGAATTTGCACAGGCGTGCTTTGAGATATAACCTTGATCTAATCGTCAGGATTACTATGCTGCTGAGCAGTCATTGCCATCCAACTCTTCCTCTTCACAGACTTCACATGCTGGCCTAATGCTGTCAGCAGCATGTTTCATACTTCATCTGATCTGACAGTTTGTATAAACAGGCTGCTGCCAAAGCAAACACTATACATCTAATCTCTCCATTTCAGTTTCTAGTTCTAGGATGATTGATCTGAAAGATAGTTACGTACTTAGCTGTGACCTGTTAGTGTGTACATCTGTCTGTCTCAGTGTGTGTGTAGCTGCTGACCTGTGACAATCCTCTGGAGGAATTCCAGGATGACATGTAGGGACTGAGCTGGAAATTTAAGCAGCACAGGCTTAGAATGTTCCAGTTAATCCTGTTGTAGTTAGTGTGGAGGGACAAATTGAAAGTGGTTAAATATTTGATAGTATTTGAAGTGTGCAGAGGGTTTTCTAGATCTTTGGAAACTGTGACATATGCAGATGAGCCTTTAGTTGATTTATGTGCTGATCACCACTCTGGTTCTTGTCAAATCTCCTCTCAATTACTGTAAAGGGCTTCAAAATGACTTAATTATCAGATATCTCCATAAAGTTCAATTTGTTTAGAATTCTGCTTCCCGCACCATCTCCAGAACTGCCTCCACACAGCAAATAACACCTCTTCTTAAAATCCTTTATTTTTCTAGACATGTGTGCACCTTCCTGCACTCTAAGGTCCACTTCTGTTTACTGCCTATCCACTCCTCCATTATCGGTCTCACATCTTTCAGTCAGTCCGGCTACCAGCTCTAGAAAGCTCTCCCTACGGACCTTCTCACATATTCATCTTTGGCCACATTCAAGACTTGTCTCAAAACCTACCTGCTTAGGCTGGCTTACCCCAAATGATTCCTACATTTTCTCCACCACCCCAACACCTTCCAGTCATTGTGTGTATTTTTAATTTTGTAGTTTTTTGGTGGAATGTGGTTTTGTGTTTTTAATAATAATCAATGTTGCTTGTAATTGTTGCTCCTACTGTCAGGTGACCTTGAGCCTCCTTTAAACATAACATATCATAAATTATTGGTTTCAGTGTGTCAAAAGGTTTGGTTAGCTGACAGATCAGCCCAGAGTCTGAAGTATTCACCCCAGGTCCCTTCCCAGACAGATTTCTAATGGTGTTGAGATGCTACACTACCACCAAAAGGGGTCTATAGGATCTACTGCCATCTTCTTTGTATCAGACTTTCCAGAACTTTCTACTATCTTTGTCTTTTTAAATTATCAATAGTTTGATTCAGATTCCTTAAAAAACAATAATGGTGATGGAGATTGTTCATTACTTTTATCAGCAAGTATTGGTGAGTTTGTGTGTCTGCCATCTACAGAAAAAATTTTCAACAAGAAATCACATCAAAACCAGATGTGGACAGATAGGTTTTTTTGCGGTCCTTGTTTATTTGTCAGTCAGGTCCCCATGGTAATCGTCTGCTAACATATATGTCCTGACACCAGTGTATACACAGCACATGCCTAGAAAAAGGCAGCATTTCCATCAGTATAGCGAAGCTCTAAAGCAAGTCCACAACACCACAGCAGAAATGAAAACATGACATTTACCAATATATTTTTTCCATTTAAGTTGTGTGCAGGCTTTTAGCTCATTAAAGTTACATTATTTCCATATCTAAAATTACTACCTGTAAATATATAGGGGTTGGACAATGAAACTGAAACACCTGGTTTTAGATCACAATAATTTATTAGTATGGGGTAGGGCCTCCTTTTGCAGCCAATACAGCGTCCATTCGTCTTGGAAATGACATGTACAAGTCCTGCACAGTGGTCAAAGGGATTTTAAGCCAGTCTTCTTACAGGATACTGGCCAGGTCACTACGTGATACTGGTGGAGGAAAACGTTTCCTGACTCGCTCCTCCAAAACACCCCAAAGTGGCTCAATAATATTTAGATCTGGTGACTGTGCAGGCCATGGGAGATGTTCAACTTCACTTTCATGTTCATCAAACCAATCTTTCACCAGTCTTGCTGTGTGTATTGGTGCATTGTCATCCTGATACACGGCACCGCCTTCAGGATACAATGTTTGAACCATTGGATGCACATGGTCCTCATGAATGGTTCGGTAGTCCTTGGCAGTGACGCACCCATCTAGCACAAGTATTGGGCCAAGGAAATGCCATGATATGGCAGGCCAAACCATCACTGATCCACCCCCATGCTTCACTCTGGGCATGCAACAGTCTGGGTGGTACGCTTCTTTGGGGCTTCTCCACACCGTAACTCTCCCTGATGTGGGGAAAACAGTAAAGGTGGACTCATCAGAGAACAATACATGTTTCACATAGTCCACTGCCCAAGATATGCGCTCCTTGCACCATTGAAACCGACATTTGGCATTGGCATGAGTGACCAAAGGTTTGGCTATAGCAGCCCGGCCGTGTATATTGACAAAGGTGGAACTCTCGACGGACAGTTGTGGTGGAAACAGGAGAGTTGAAGTGCACATTTAATTCTGCCGTGATTTGGGCAGCCGTGGTTTTATGTTTTTTGGATACAATCCGGGTTAGCACCCGAACATCCCTTTCAGACAGCTTCCTCTTGTGTCCACAGTTAATCCTGTTGGATGTGGTTCGTCCTTCTTGGTGGTATGCTGACATTACCCTGGATACTGTGGCTCTTGATATTTTGAGCAAAACTCTGCTCTTACCCTGCTAATTGAACCTTCACACTCTGCTCTTACTGGTGCAATGTGCAATCAATGAAGACTGGCTAACAGACTGGTCCAATTTAGCCATGAAACCTCCCACACTAAAATGACAGGTGTTTCAGTTTCATTGTCCAACCCCTGTATTTATAGAATGGTGAGCACAAAAACAGCCAAGTAAGTAACTCAAAGTTGAAGAACATTTATGAGTTGCACCAAACCTGGGCATCAATGCATAACTCAATCATCACCATCCAATGGGGCGCTTCCCACTGCCAGCAAGACTGCCAGCCCCCTCCAGAAAATCACGACATGTAGTAATTTATTAAACGCCTGTATATGTTCACACGTTGCCAATTTATGGCATGCACTTCAAAAAACGCTCGTTGGCACACCTCCCAACCCCACCCAAGACCAAATTCCTTGGGCAAGTACAAAAAATTTGTGTTTGTATATACCTCAATTTTTTAACCAAAAAAATGAGATATATATAAAAAATGAACTGCAAAAAACAAACAGCTTAAGTCTCAAGGCCTTTGGTTCCTTTAAATCAGGACTGGACACATTTCTGTTTCCATCAGCTTTTGACCAAATATTTTGACCCATGTAGTGTTTGCCTGTTTTTGAAGCATTAGATTCAAGTTTATATTTAAATTTTAAAATAAAAAGTAAAATTTTTGCTAGCCTTTTTAATCAAAATTTTTACATTTGTCTTTTTTGTCTGCTATTAAGTATTTTAGTGTCTGTCTTGTTTTTTTTTTTTTCTCTTCCTTGACATCCTGTATAGCACTTTGAATTGCCTTGTAGATTAATGTGCTGCATAAATACTCATTGCCTTGCCTTGTGCAGGGAGCATGACATTAACTCAAAGGGAAAGGGTGAAATTGAAAAACAAAGGCGTGGGCTCTTTTTATGATGTGTGAAACAAATTAATATCTGAAAGCATTACTTCCAGAAGCAATTTATACTATTAGACAAAACTATACTGTGGGACCATGATGCAACATACCAGATTTCAGAAAACACCCCATTTATTTATTATGATGTTAACCTATTCATGGCCCTGCTATAAGTTAAACCAAATGTCTCTCTGAAATATAGTCAGGGGTGTTCAAGCTAAGCTATCATGTGCAAAACACTAGCCTGGTAGGACTTCCAACACAAAGTCCACATGCTTCCTGTGATCTGCTCTGACACTTTCAACATTGCCATATCTCTCAAATGGACTGCTTGTTAATCCTGTGTTTCTAAAACAAAAGATGTGGCCCAGAATCAGTCATCCAGTTATGTCTCACTTCAACCTCAGGGTCAGGGGTCTTCACGGGTCATAACTCGGTGGTCTGGGGGGGATCAGAAATCAGTGATCAATCAGTGCTGCAACTTTTTTCATCCCTCCATCCAGTCACTTGAGCAGAGAGATAATTTGCCATTAGCTATAAATTATTGCATTGAACAATATTCTATTAACCTGATGAATGTGTAAAAAGAGTGTCTAGTCTAACCAAAGTCATATAAGAGGGCAAAATGTTGTGCTTTAGAAAAGCTTTAACTCTAAAGGGACAGCCATGACACAAATCAGCCAGTGTTTCCAGCAATGTTCCAGTTTTCTGATTCTAACAAAAATAAAGTAAAAAACAATCCCTGGGTTATGAATGACCCCAGCCACCGCATTTATTCAGAATCAAATCAAACATTTGTTAGAAAAGTCTTACATTTCCACTCAGTTCAACACAATAGTCATATGATAAGCTAACTATTCAATATCTTAAAGACAGGCAGAAAATATTGAATCAAATAAAGTCCATATTATTCATAAAACAGGTTTAAAACATATGTAGTAAACTAAAATGCTTCTAAAAAAAATGCCAGCCAACAAAAAACATTAAAACAAAAAAAAAAAACAAAAGAAGAAAGAGAAGCTTGAAGATTGCTGCTAAAAAGACATGATGTGCCTAAGTAACTTATCAGAGAACACATAAAGATCTATAGTAGTGATGTCCCAATCAGGATGTTTCATCAATTGTTTTTTTATATAAACCACATCCTGTCTTTCCATAATTTCTCAGAGAGGATGAGTCATTTTAAATTCAATTCAATTCAATTCAGTTTATTTATATAGCGCCAATTCACAACACATGTTGTCTCAAAGCACTTCACAAAAGTCAGGTACATACATTCCAATTAATCCTAACCATTGAACAGTGCAGTCAGAGTTGTTAGTTATTTAAATTGGATAAAAAGTTTTTCTGTCTAAGGAAACCCAGCAGATTTCACCCAGTCAGTGACTTGCAGCATTCACTCCTCCCAGATGAGCATGTAGAGACAGTGGACAATCACTGGCGTTGACTTTGCAGCAATCCCTCATACTGAGCAGGCATGTAGCGACAGCGGAGAGGAAAAACTCCCTTTTAACAGGAAGAAACCTCCAGCAGAACCAGGCTCAGTGTGAGCGGCCATCTGCCACGACCGACTGGGGGTTTGAGAGAACAGAGCAGAGACACAAAGAGAACAAAGAAGCACTGATCCAGGAGTACGTTCTATGGGAAGGAAAAGTAAATGTTAATGGGTGTAGCTCCTTTAGTCGTTTCACCTAGAAAGAAAGAACAGATACACTCTGAGCCAGTTTTCAAGGTTAGAGTCTGAAAGAGAGCACATACAGTTAGTTACAGTTAAGCTCAGTCAATCGCCATGTCTAGGAGAGAGAGAGGGTTAAACACTAAAAGACAGGGCCATGTGGATCATCAGTAGAGGGTGAGCATTAAGTTGTTGCCAGCAGAAGCTTGGACGATGCCCCTCTCCAGAAAGGTGTCACAGGTAGACACAGAGCCAGGACAGGTGTAGCTTCTAGGAACAGAAAAAAGAGAGAACAAAGTTAAAAGCTGAAATAACAGCAAATAATGCAAAATTGGAGAGTAGTGTGAGAATGTAGCAAAGAGGGTGAAAGTGGTCATTATGTCCTCCAGCAGCCTAAGCCTATAGCAGCATAACTACACAGAAAGTTTCAGTTCAGATTATTTAGTTAAACGGCGCTCATTTACAACAATGTCATCTCAAGGCACCCCACAAAGGGTCCCACTGATGGTCATTGTTATATTAAAAACCACAAGGATTAGGATACCTCCCTCTGTCAGACTGATTATAACCATTGGAAAAGAGAAGGGGTCATACAGGTAGCAGAAATGGAGGGTGTGTTTGCACCTCAACCATAAATGAGCCGGTTTTGGCTAAACCTGACTCCCCCTTACTCCAATCAACAGGGAGGGAGGAAGGCTCCCTCCCTGATAACCTAAGCCACTCTAACTATAAGCTTTATCAAGAAAGAAAGTTTTAAGCCTAGCCTTAAAGTAGACAGGGTGTCTGCCTCACGGACCAAAACCGGGAGCTGGTTCCACAGGAGAGGAGCCTGATAACTAAAGGATCTGCCTCCCATTCTACTTCTAGAGACTCTAGGATCCACCAGTAAACCTGCATTCTGAGAACGAAGTGCTCTGTTAGGAACATATGGAACAATCAGATCTCTGATGTATGATGGAGCTAGATCATTAAGGTCTTTATATGTGAGGAGGAGAATTTTTCAGTCTATTCTGGATTTAACAGGGAGCCAATGAAGGGAAGCTAAAATAGGAGAAATATGATCTCTCTTTTTAATTTTCATCAGAACTCTTGCTGCAGCATTTTGAATCAGCTGAAGGCTTTTAAAGTACACTTTAATGACACAAAGATCCTTTTGAGTCACGGCATCCAAATTTAAAATGGTCTGGGCCTGCGCCTGCTCCTGCCTTGCTTACCTTTGGGTTCCCTCGGATGGCACTGGGTTGTCTAGCCTGGATATGGGTCTGGGTCTGTACGGGTCCTGACTGAAGTCGGTTCTGGACCTGTCCTTTGTGGTGGCTGTTGGCAGCCGGCAGTCACAGCTCTGTTTCTATGTTCTGTATGATAATTAGTTGTAATTTTATGACTATTTTAATGTGTTTTTGCATTATAGTGAAGCTCCAGGACCTGCAGCACTGCCACATAACTGGCCGCTGGGGTTTGGGGGGGCTGTTGTGGGGATTTTGCTGCCTTATCCCTTAGGTACATGGCATGGATGAGTGGGGTCTGTATTCTTCGTGGAAATGCCTCATGAATGTCTGCAGTCTTGGGACTGCTGGGCACTGTACATCGGTGCTGCTCTGTGGCCAAACTGGGCAGCGCTGCTGGCCTCATTGGGTCGCTCCCCATGGCGTGGTGGTCTGGCTGAGGGAGCAGCCTTTGATGGGGTATGTGGAGATGACGCCTTAACACCAAGACAGAAAAAGCTGGGGAACATGCTGGGAAAAAAAGGAGAAACCTACAAGGATGAGAACAGCTAGAGCAAGCAGCCAATGAGCAGGAAGGAGATGGGACGGGGTACAGTAGGGTGGGCAGTGGGGTTCAGTTGGAGGCTGATGCAATGTGTGGGTGGGTGGAGCTTAACTGAGCTTCCAGTGGAGTCTAAATAAAGTTATGCCTGAAGGAGCTGCCCCTTATTTCCAGCAACACATCAGAGATAACTTATTTTTCCATTCATCACACTGCATGCTTTATAAGAGGTTCTGTAAACACACTCAAAGCATTTATTCACTTAATACATGGATATCTATATGTATTAAACTACACAGGAATAGGCATTTGTTATTGAATGAGCTTAAACTGTCAAGTTCAACTTTTCCATAACTAGGTTGTAGGTATTCCAATTCAATCACACAAACAAATGGCTGTCTGAGCAGAGTTCTCCTGCATTGTGATTTATTATTACCACATGATCATCTGAGGGAAACACCTGTGACATGTAGATGCTAGAGAAATGAATCACTGGAGCATGATCTGTGTATAACCTTTTTATTTCTCTACTGCAGTGCCTCCTTTTCTTTCTTTTTGACTTGTTTCTCTAGCAGTCGTGTAAACTCAGAGTCCATATAGTCTCAAGCAGAATGTTTTTTCTGCTGTTCAGAGGAAAGTAAAATGACAAGAAACTAAAGGCTGAGATTTAGACTTTCAGATTATGTTCATTAAAAGCTTTATACACTGGGGAAGAGGTGTGGTTTCTGCTAGATGTTATGCATAGAACATTGTGACAGTCACTGCAGAGCTTTGCAAACAGAATCACCATGTTGGCCTGTGTGTCTGTCCTTTAAGTGGCCCTGACCAGTCAGAATGGAGCCACAGCCACCAGAGGAAACAATGAGGACAAGACAACAGGAGCTACAGAAAAAAAGATCTCTGAAGGAGAGCTTCTG
The DNA here is from genome assembly GCF_021462225.1 of Girardinichthys multiradiatus. NCBI lineage: Eukaryota > Metazoa > Chordata > Actinopteri > Cyprinodontiformes > Goodeidae > Girardinichthys > Girardinichthys multiradiatus. The sequence continues at coordinate 2,802,903 of NC_061800.1, forward strand.
CTGCAGGTCAGTACATCTCCAGACCTCACAGAGGTTTACATTATAGATCTGTTCCTTTGTATGATTCTGTACATCTGTGTTTACAGTTGATGAATTGTTAGCTTTTTGTTGGATGCTGTGAAAATTGCTGTGCTACTCTGAAATGCCCAAAATCTATGTATGCCTCTGATGTTCCACTGTGGCCCTGCCTGTTTTGCTTGGATAAATAATTACATTACAGTTTATTTAAACAGATCTGCAACACAAAGACAGAATAAACTACACCTAACATTATTGGACGTCAGGTGTCTTCAACTGAAATGGAACGTTTTATTGTTTTAAATATTTCATCCAATTTGAACTGAGCTGAGAGATACAGTTTTATGAGGCAAACAGCCTCATAAAACTGGACGCTTTTCTGTGTTAGTTTGCAAACGAGTGTTTTTTAAAACAGCTCCTGGAGCAAATAAAACATTTTTATGTGGCAGCATAGCAGAAAGTTCAGTGTAATTGTCAAGTGGAAGGAAAATAAGTCAACAATTCTTACAACCTCCTTTCACTACAATTACTGCTGCAAGACTTTCAGGGTTTGTCTCTACCAGCTTGGCACTTAAAGACTTTGCCCACTGGATGAGGAGTGACCATCCACATCAATTTTTCCATCACATTTTCTTTAAGCTTTCTACAGATTCTAAATCTTGTATCTCTCCCTGTATGCTTGTTGTTGTTTCCAGTTTTTTGTCACAATCTCTAACAGATTTTCCTAACAGAGCTCCACTGTCCCTTATGATGAAAAGCATCTCCACGGCATGATGCTGCCACCACCTTATTCTACATTCAGGGTGGTGTGTTCATGGGGATGTGAAATTAGTTTTCTGCCACACAGCATTTTTGCATGTGGGCCCAAAAGTTCAGTTTTGGTCTCATCTGGCCAGAGCACCTTCTTCCACATGTTGGCTGAGTCACCTACATGGTTTGTGGTAAACTACAAACAGGATTTTTTGTGGCTTTCTGTTAACAATTCTTCTCTCCACTCTCCCATAAAGGCCAGATTCTCAGACTGCATGAGTAACAGTTGTCTAATTGCCTCACCTGAGATGAGGATTTTAGCAGCTCCTCCAGAGATACCATGGCCCTGGGACTGGTTTTCTGATTAATACTCTCCTTGCCTGGCCTGTCATGTCTTGGCAGGTTTGTAGTTGTGCCACACTCTTCAGTTTCAGGTGAAGGGTTGAAGGGAGCTCTGTGAGATGTTCAAAGCTTAGGATATTATTTTAGAACATAACCCTGCTTTAAACTTTCTACTTGACCTGTCTGCTGTATTCCTTGGTCTTCATGATGCTGTTTGTTCTCTACTGTTCTCTAACAAACTTCTGAGGCCTTCAGAGAATACCTGCACTGATACTGGGATCATTTTACACACAAGTGGACTTTAATTTCTAATTAGATGACTTATTCTGTTAAACTGATAAATTATTTTCACGTAAGGGTCTTTTCTTGGAGGGATTTTTCCTTGCTTCTTCACAAGAAAGCAGAAATGTGTTCAGAGTAGCTCTAAATAAGTTTGGAAAATGTAGGTAAATATGTAAATAATTGTACTGTACTGGCAGAAGGAAACAATGAGCCACAACAATATTAAATTTGCCTTTAGCATTAATAAAGTATTTTTGAATTGAATTGGAATTGTATTGAAATGAACTGAACTGAACCTTAAGCTGTACAGACTATGGACTCGTAACAAGATTCCTCCTGGATATAATCATAGAGAGCAACAGGTCAGCATGGATTATAACTTCTACATCCAAACTGTCCCGTACAACATATACAGCAGCAGTGGTATAACTACTTCTGTAACTAACAATAATTTTATAACCACAACCATTATGCACAGCTGCTTATGGAATTTAACTATAGTTACTTTATATAAAAATAATTTCACAGCATTAAGAAGCATCATAAACAAACTCACATTGGAGGCCTTCTGGTCTTGACTTGTGTCCAGCTCCCACTTACCATAAGCAGCTTTCCGGATCCCAGTTTGCTACTGCATATAGAAAGCGAGAAACCAATTAGTATTAAGGACCCACTGCTCAGCCATTTAGTTTCCTCTGACACAGTTTCCATGAACCATTGTGTTGCCCGTTGCAGCGAGTGTGATATTGTAATGCCAAAGTATAACCCCTAATCAAAAGAACTGGGTTGTTATGGAAAATCCTTGTTTAAAGATGAATGTGAAGCCAATTTACATGTCGTCTCAAGGCACTTTACAAAGAGAATACAGTTAAATCATACACATTTCAAGTCAGTTACATACTGTACATTCCAATTAATCCTAACTATCAAACAGTGCAATTAGATTCAGTTTATTATTCAAATTGGTTAAAAAGTTTTTCTATCCAAGGAAATCCAGCAGATTTCATCGAGTCAGTGACTTGCAGCATTCACTCCTCCTGAATGAGCATGTAGAGACAGTGGACAGTCGCTTGCATTGACTTTGCAGCAATCCCTCATACTGAGCATGCATGTAGCGACAGTGGAAAGGTGTCATGTTGTGTTGTGGGTTTTGTTGTTGGTTGGGTTGTGTTGTGGCGTTTGGATTTTGCTGACCCTTCTGGACCACCATAGTTCTCCACTTCAAAGCTAATAATTATAAAATGTCTCTATGTTCATGGACTCTTCAGTGCAAGTGTGTTGGGGCCATCCATTTTGGTTGCATATTTTGACACACGCAGCTCAACAGACGTCTCAGCTCTGACGTCACCAAAAGTGTAAAACCCAGAGGAGATGAAGTTTCGGTGCCATTTCCCGTCTGTCACTGGAAAGCGCATAGGAGGCACATATCTGGAGAAACAAAGCTCGCAGGCGAACTTTTGCTCCACAAGGCCATTCCCGGAAGAGCTGGAAATCTGTCTGATACGAGAAGATCAGAGGATTTATTTGCCGATTGAAGACCACGCCACACGCGGCACAGATGAAAACCTACAGAGGTTCTATTTTCCAAGGAGATGAGTTTTCCTCCTTGTGTATGCCGTCGACTAAAGGTTCTTCGTCTTTTCTCCTCCTGGACGGACGAGATGTTACTGTTTTGTTTTCATAATTTTGGACGCGTGATCCCCGCCTCCCCTCCTTTTTAGTCAGACCTGATCCATCCTCAACTGGTGGAGAGAAGAAATCAAGCTCAAAGTAATTTCGATCTTTTTATATTAAACCGGATAGGTGCATTTAGAGGACTGGGCAGGATGAGGCATAGTGAAGGTGATTTATAATCACCAGTAGTTAATCTAAGGTATTAACTTGTTGCATGCAATACTGATGGAAGTATTTTATGCTGAGCTGTGTTTTGATTTGTCCAGCTGATCTCAAATCAGCCAGGAGTTAGAAGTCGGACTTCTAAAAGTTTTTCATTCAAAGCAACAGCGGTCTGTACCTCGTGGTCTGACCCCTCCTTGTTCCAGTTTTATTGCTGGAGTTTTTCCACTGAGTTCCCACCTCAGAGTTTATGACTCTTTGTTAAAGATTTGGGGCATTCAGCTGGATGTGGCTAAAGGGGCGTATATATAAATGCGCATATATGTTTTTCTTTTATTATCATTGTTAGGTAGTCATTTTTATTCCCTTTGTATAGAACAGTACTTGTTAGTTAGGTGAAGGTTTTGGACCAGAATAATGGTATATCAAGATTATTTGGCTTCAATAAATCTTCATATATATAATTAAGTGAAGCTTTTGTGTTTATTTCATGCAAGAGTGATTTATCTATCAAAACAAGGTCGAAGATCCCCCACCTTCGGTGAAGCGGTTGAATAAACAGTGACAGTTTGTGGTTTTGGTTAATAATTAATAATTATTAAAGAGCTTTGAGCCCATAATCACAACACCAGAGGACATCTCTTATTTCAATTCGTAAGTGATGATTTTTGGTTAAGAAATTAATATTTTCCAAATTATGATTTTAAATTATAATTCTTGATGAATATTAATTAATAACTAATCATAATCCTTACATAAATGGCATCCCTGGGTGGGCCTTAAAATGACAGATACCACTATTGCACAAAGTAACACATTTGTGATATCCTGGAAACTCTGTTGTGAGATTTGGTAAAATTTCGCAGTTGTAAGCTGGAGGATGTATCTTGACTAATATTGGCTCAATTCTACTGCAGAGAAGTAATAATATACTCCTAATAGTAATAATAGTTTTTCTAAGGTGCTTTTGTTGACGCAAGGTGGACGTTTTGTGTAGTTTATGGTGAAATTCAACGTAAATTGCTAGCTTGTCAAAGCAACCCCTGCTGGCTCAGAGCTGTAGCGCAGTCAGCTTGTTGCCAGAGCAACCAAACAATTCTGGCACAGTATGAGGCATCCTACTATCTGCCGTTGGTATAACTACAGCTGTAATTAACACTCTCCCAGTCAGGGAGGAAGCAACACCATGGTCTGATGGCCATTAAGTGAATTGCAGTTGCATCAGGATTTTCTCTGCTGCACACAGGCGTTTAGTGGCACCTTGTGATCACTAGTTAGAATTACAGTTGCTGCCATAGAATTTAACTAATTTGATTAGTTTTATTAACACAGGCAGATGATCCCATCACCGATGATCAAAGGACATAGCTTGAGCTAAAATCAGGTTATTGATCATTCATTGCCACTTCTGCTCTGAAATTTATGCATTTTTACTGGGTTTTATTGTGTGAGTGAAGTGTGTTTTAACAAGACTCGCATAACTAACTTTAGTTGTCTAACTTGGTAGGTCCTGCAAGAAAGTAAATAACCCATAGTATGCATCACTAATATTCATTTGAAGCTAAGAATAGCGTTGAATGTTTTAGTTTATTTATCCCACCTTTAAATTTTTATTTTAAAATTTGAGTTTTGTTTCAAAAGATTTTTGTGTGTGTTTTGCTTGAACAATTCCATTAAAGCATAGACTTGGGTAAGCCACAGTTTGAACGGTCAAACCTGTGTGCCCATTTTAAGAAAACCTATACACCTGTAAGATATATATATAATAATATTTCTTCGAATATTATTTCAATAACTAAAGGCAGCTAATTAGACACCGTTGAGAAATGGTCATCCAGAAGGTTGGTTTTATTCAGCAGATCATTATTTAAAACATTATTTTATTAAAATAATATTTTATCTGATCTTGCATTGTGAAGGGTTGTCTAAACGTTTGCTGATTCACTTCCAGATTCTTCAAGATAATCCTTGGTTCTCAAACATAAACATTGCATGGTAATGTTGCATCACTCTTTTTGGTCATGATTTCCAATCATCTTTAATAAACTTGTTTATATTGTACATAGCCCATTAGTCTTCGTTATTCTTTAATTCTGCTTGGTAGTTTAGTTGGATTGTTTTAGCATAGTAAAGAGTTTGTTGATTGAAATATGTTTGACTTTGAGTTGACTTATTTTTGTTAATAAATTCTTGTATTTTAAGAAATTGTGTGAATTCATTCCATATATGTGCAGAGTTTATGCTGTTCAATAATGTCAGAGCTCGTCTCACACCTTTCTATTTTGTCCTAACACCATCGCCTTACTGGGCTGGTATTCACAGGACAACCCTTAACAGACCGAAATATTATTTGATAAATATTAAAATATTAATATTAAATAATATTCTCAGATTCATAATTACAACATAATCAATAATCATAATCCTTACAAATGTCACCGAGTAGAGTGAGCTCACTGCCACCAAGATCTTTTCGATTTTGGTGCAGTCATTTCATCAATTTTCCAGTCCAGTTCCTTCCAATGTACATCAGCCTGGCATTCCAGGGGAAGAGAGGAAACAGGCTACAAAATATTCTCCAACTGGAGCAGGGAAGTTTAGTTTTACCATTTCTCACACTGGTAAAAAGCAGAATTGAAACCTCATTTAGAGAAACAGCATTCCAATCAAGTTCTGGCTGGACCAGAGGTGGCGCTAGACTTTTTTGGTGTCTGTCATTTTGACTGACAGGGTAAAAGAAATCCTCGTCACTTGATTTTTTTTTAAATGTTAATAATTAAACATTCAATAGCATTTATTTTCATTCATTTTAATTAATATTCAGTCTGAACAAGCTGAACATAGACTCAGCCCAATGAATTCATGAAACCTTTTCTCCACAGGGACAAAAAACACTGATTGACTGTGTGACTGTGGTCCCAGTAACTACATATAAACAATGAAATTAAACAATTGCACTTAAAATATGAAATAAAATATCCTCAGACATATTTGTTTCTCATTTTTGGCTTTTTTACCCATATCACAAAACATTTTTCCTTCCTCCCTCATCAGCCAGAAGAACTCCTGCTCCCACTGAACTGTGTACTTCTGCCTAACCTTGCTGCTTCTTGCTCGCTCCATAGTGTCCGAGGGCTGATTACTTGTTTGTTCTTCATCTTCCACTGCATCAGTCCCTTTTTTCCCCTCTTTTATCAACACCACGGTTGTTATTGGACCAACAAGGTCGTGCATCTAGTGAGAAAACAGCTAATTAATATGCCAACTCGCCACCAACTGGTCAGACGTGTGAATTGCAATTTGTCTAAATGACAGATGGCCTTAAGATTTGTTTAAAAAAACGGCCAAAAATGAAAAATGGTCGGTTAATGCGACCTCTGAGCTGGACTTTGTAAGGTTCTCTGGCTGAATCTGTTTGCCTTAACATCAGTCATTGGAACTCAGTCTGTAGGAAACCTCTCAGCTGTATAATTTTTCTACCTGCCTTTCATCTGCACTGTTGAATTGTTAGTATTAATTGGAATGTATGTACCTGACTGTTGTGAAGTGCCTTGAGACAACATGTGTTGTGAATTGGCGCTATATAAATAAACTGAATTGAATTGAATCTGTAAGGGATAGCAAAACAAAACACGCATGAACGCCTTTACCAACGCTTGAACCAAAACACTCCCACAAAGTCTGATGGCCTCTTTATTGACGTTTTAAGCCAAACATTGTATGCCACCTTTACTCTTCTGCTCCAGATTAAATCCTATGAGCTGGGAGGTCAGTGGAACTGCAGTGGACTGTGGTACAAGAGGATGTGGCCTCAGTTATCCCAGAGTAGCTAGTTCTCCTGGTGAAGTGAAGGCCAAAGGACTGAAAAACTGAGCTCCTCTCTGTGGCCGTGTGAAATTTACCATGTTGTATTTGCACTGATAGAAGTGTGGCAGAAAACTAGAATAAGCGTAGTTTATTTGAAAGAGTAACTTGGCATCTGCAGCATTAATTACTTTACCCTGCAGGTTGTGATTCGGCACTTGTGTATGTGCACATGCTCTGGTTGTAAGAAATGCGAGTAAGCACATATTGGTTTAGTCAGGTGGAAACATCGGAGAGTCTGTTTTCTTTGAGAAGAAAAAGTAAGTGTGCTCCATTTCACTTAAGATGACCCCTCATCCCCCTTCTCAGTCTCATTGTTGGGGAATTATAATTTATCATTCATGCAGAAGGCTTGTAGATGTATGTCATTCTAAGTTCAGTTTTTAATAATAGCGTCATAAGGACAAAATATGCAGGTTGTAGTTCTAAAATTAAAAGAAAATAAAAGCATTCAGGACATCAAGATCATACATCCCTGATAATTAAAAAGTATTTCTCATATTAAAACTCAGATGTTGTACTGCTTCAAACTCAGCCCTCACACTGAAAAAAAATCTTGCTTCTCCCTCTGCTTTTACATTTACATTTTCTACATGAGACAACAATCTCTTCTGATCTCAATATGTCTCCACTAAGGAGTGCTTACAATCTTCCTGTGAAAGAATGTGCTACATTGGCATGAACCCAAACTGGAACTTTTCAGCCACAGCTTCAAAAAGAAGTTTTTTTGCACAGAAAAAGTACTGCATATTACCAAAAGGACACCATATCAACAGGGACACATGGTTAAGATGGATTTCAATAGTCTGTGTGACAGTGAGACTAAGCTAAAATGTAAATCAACAAGAATAACTTCATTGGAGGTAAGATGAAATTTTGAAATAACCTGTGGAGTCATATAAAGAGGGCTGTGGACATAAGAATCACTCACAATCTGAGAGGTATGGAGAATATTTGCAAGACAGTGACTGAAAATAATATAAAAAATAAAAGGGGGATGCTGACAGACCTCTGCCAAGTCTGCCAGTCTCTTAGTGCTAAGACTCAATCAAAAGTAGCTTAAGCCAAGTTTTGTTCCTGCAACACAGTTTTGCAACAACCAGTGTTATTTATTACCTCTGCAAAGGGGGCCATGTTTTTGTCTGTCTGTCTGTCTGTCTGTCTGTCTGTCTGTCTGTCTGTCTGTCTGTCTGTCTGTCTGTAGCTGACAAGCAGTGGTTGGGTGATTTTCTAATTTTTTATGTTTTCCCTGGAACAGATTTGTTTGTTTCAGCTGAATTGTACAGGATAAATGACAGATTACTTGGGGAGAAGGTGTTTAAATTATTTGTGAAGCTCTCAGATTTTACATGATAAAACACTGCCATTTTAACTGGGGTGTACAACTTGAGAGTTGAAGCTTGGTTCATCAGACCATAACACATTCTTCGCAAATATCTGGAAGATTTTGGCCTGGATTAGATGCTTTTTTTTAAAAGAAAAGGTCCATGTCTTTCAAACCTTTTTCAGAGATATGGATATAACAGGAGGCTGTTGTCACTAGTAGTTAGCAAAATTCCTCCAGCTCTTTAAGTGTTGCTGCTTCGACAAGTTCCCTTCTTGTTCTTTGAAGAGATATACCAGTTTTGTAATGTCCGATATATTATCCAATTACTGATAATTATTTTTACTTTACCATGGCATTTAATTAATAAATATATTTTGTGCTAGTCTGATAGCTTTGTACAGTGAGATTATGTTAAACGTTTAGAACATATCTGCAAACTATAACTTTATCTAAAGGAGCCTATGTCAGGACAATCCATTGGGACAGCTGCTCTTTATTTCTGGTTGATGAGATTCCCAGTAACTGACTGGTCTGAGGTCCAGGAGACTAAATACAGAAATGAAAGCAAAGGTTTCAGTTTCAGGTTGTACAGACTTATATAACCAGATTTTTTCAGATTTTTCATGATATTTGTGATGTTTCTATTTTTTGTTTTTTGCTCTTAGATTTTTTTGTTGTCTTTTTTGTTGAATTGTTCAGGTATGTTAACTGTGAACATTTTCTTGGAAGTTATTTATTTTAATTTGTTTTAGGCTAATTTAATGTCAAACATGAATGAGTCATTTACTTGACTATTTACCCCAATTGTGTTGGAATAATTGTAAACATGTCTTTAGGCAAAACATTTTTTATGCCATTTTAAAATTATTAAAGTTATATTTTAAATTTGTATATTATTAAAACCTAAGAGGTCATGTACTACATATTTTTCTTTTTGTTTAAAAGAGGAAAAAAATCATTGCTACTTGCTCACCTTTCATGTGATTGACTCTGATTGGATAACCCTGGAGAATAGAAAACAATCTGCTTTTATAGGAAACACCATCTATTTGCTGCTATGATGGTGAATAATATGTCTCTTTCTCAGGTTGTAGTCTAGCTTGTCAGTAGATTTTCTGATCATACATATGTGTGTGTGTGGATTTAGACACGACGATGATGTTCTATTATGGCCTGATATGAAAAGGTTTACAAATGGTATCCTGTCTCCTCAACATCGTAGTCTCATCATCAGCTAGCTAGTGAAAACAGGATTTCTGATATGTTGATCTTATTCCACTAGTGTCAGATAAAAGCAGACTGTGTGGGTCTTTCTTTGTCTTCCAGGCTCTCAATGGGTTTGTCCTAGTCATCACCAGCGATGGGACCATTTTCTACTCCTCTCACACCATCCAGGACTACTTGGGCTTCCATCAGGTACTCTCCACCTTGAATCTGCTTAGTTCTTGTTTTGCTTAGTGATGAATGTCAGAACCAAAGCATGAGACACAGGAAAAACCTCATAATGCCTTTTTATATGGTAAGAAAAGTCTTGTATACCTCAGGAAAGTCTAGGAATTACTCTACAGGAAGGAGTTGAAGGTTTCATCAGATCAGCAGTCAGACAAAAAACATTCACTTACAGATGATTATATGCAGAAACATATGAAAAGACTATTATAGCATACAGCATATTTGCCACCAATCATCGATGCAACATTGGAGCCTGATGCTTCCATCCAGATGAGGAGTTTGTGTGCAACATGTGAGTGAGATAAGCTTGTAGGTCTTGGATGTTCTTTTGGATGTCCACAATCACTGCATAAGTCATTATCAATGTGTAGCTAAGCCTTCATAATAGAGTCACTTTAACTTCATAATAGACCTCAATAACAGAGTCACATTACAGCAGTGTTCTACAGAGAAGGGAGCTGTTTAAAGCATTGTGTGTGTCAGTCTAATGATCCTTCACGGATGAAGAAAACGCAGCCCCAAGCTAAGCTCACGCAAATGTCACATTATTGTTTATCTGTCTTGCATTTCAATGGTGCAGGAAGATTGTCTGCCTTATTTAGGTTAGATAACACTCAAGAATCTCATTTTTACTCCTCTAAAACTGTACCACCCACCATTGGATCACCTGCTAAGCCAGGTGTTTTAGGTCACATCAAAAAATTGTGTGGCTTGACCGCCTCAACTCAGGGACACCTTAAATATCACATGTATGTGTCACTGCTTTGGAATCAATGCAAGTGCTAATCAAATGCTAACCATAGCAGTAACAGAATAATAACTTTATTTAATGTAATGCTATGCCCCCACCCAATATATATGATTCGTGTGCTTACAATTTATTTGTCATCTTTAGATCATCAGTGTTTGGAAACTGACTCAGTTTTTGTTGTAATGTAAAACAAAAATCCCAGACCTACTTCTTTTAAGCTTATGTATAATTTTCTACTTGTGTAACGTGCTCAGTAATTCCTCCACGTATTTATTTATTTGTTAGACAGATGTCATGCACCAGAGCGTGTATGAGCTGGTCCATACAGAAGATCTTCAGGAACTTAGAAGAAACCTGCACTGGGCTTTGAATCCTCCCCAGGCTGCAGCATCTGGCATTTCCCAGAACACCCCCCAAGGTGACCACTTTCCTCTCATCATGGGTTTATGACGTTCAGAGCTTTAATGAGGCTGAAAACTGTACAATAAAACCAAGCTTGATCGTCTACTCTTTCAATATCTTTTCCTAAGGCATTTGGGTATTTATTTTTTGTACGATTTGATTATAAAGTTGGCCCATCTAGAACCCACTGGTGGCCGTTGTTTTACTACAAGGATTGGTGGTACCTCTCTCTGTCAGACTGATTATAACCATTGGAAAAGCACAGGTAGCAGAAATGGAGGAACAAATGATACATGAGTTTACTCTGGTGTGTGCAGTTGGTTCCCAGCTTTTAACCTCAATGAGAACAAACAGCCAAACATCAGTATAAGATGGTTAAGTACACAGCATTAAGCCATGAGGCCAGCCTCAGTTCCGATCACATGACTCTGTAATCTCCACTGTGGCTTATGAGCCGAAGTGGTCCTAGATTTGTATTTAGTTTGTAAGATGCTTATGTGTGTGTGTGTGCGTGCGTGTGTGTGTGTGTGTGTGTGTGTTTGTCCTTTGGTGGGGAGCTTTGAATTTTGGCTAAGACCAAGAGTCCTAACACATCTACAGCTTCTCTGAGAAGCGCCTGGTTACTAAGCTTCAAGCATATTCAGAGAGATGCACCTAAGACAGAACACTGTACAGATCAACATGAATCATTACATGAAGTCCACCACCTCAGAAGATAAGAAAATTAAAGACACTGAGTGAAACTGAATTTGGGAATTCTTTGGTCATAAAATAGTGACAATGACTGGTTTGTGTTTTTGTTGCCATAGAGATTGAACCTGACAGCAGCTGTTCTTTGGTCACCTACAACCCTGAGCAACTTCCACCAGAGAACTCCTCCTTCCTGGAGAGGATCTTTGTGTGTCGCTTCCGCTGCCTCTTAGATAACTCCTCCGGCTTCCTGGTAAGCTTGCATGGACCAACCTGCAGACCATAGCCCTTTGTTGTTGCTTGAGTAAAGGCTTGTACATCTTCAATGGAAGATGTACAGTCTCAAAATATATCAAAAGGTACCTTTCTTGCATTGAAAAAGGAATTAAAATCCTACTAATGTACATATAAAATTTTTTCAAGTTACTTAAAAAGTAAAAAAAAATATTTTTTTAAAGCAAAGTCCTCCAACTTAATGCATCACTTTGTTCAGACTTCTTCTATTTGTCCTAAAATCCCAACATCAAAGGACAATTTGTTGGTATTTTAGACTCAGACACAATATTGTCACTCAGTGGGTGAGAATTTATCGACTATATGGAAATGCAGATTAATAAATAAAGAGAAAGACTGTATAGTATAATGTATAGGTAAGAGGCTTTAAAGAAAGGCACATATGTTAATCCTGCTAGAGAAAAAAATATAATGTTGGATTTTTCCTTACAGGTAAATAATGTAAGTATGGACCTGTTCCTCTGTAGGCTCTGACCATCCAGGGCAGACTCAAGTTTCTGCATGGACAAAACCAGTGGCAAGAAAACGGAGGAAAGGCCATGCCCCAGCTGGCCCTTTTTGCTATCGCAACTCCTCTGCAGCCTCCATCCATCCTGGAGATCAGGACCAAAAATATGATTTTCAGGACCAAACACAAGCTGGATTTTACTCCCCTGGCCTGTGATGCTAAGTAATGACACATTTTAATGCCCTCAGTAGTTTTATGTCTGTTAGCTGCTTCATTTCTACTAGTGCTAAATATTGCAACATACAGAAAGATGATTGAAAGTCCTGGAGGATTGGAATTATATTGTTAAATTTCCTAGGAACAAAGTTTTGTTGATTGAGTCAGTTTTTGTCTTTCAGAGGAAAGATTGTTCTGGGGTACACTGAGGCTGAACTACGAGTACGAGGATCAGGATATCAGTTCATCCACGCAGCAGATATGTTGTACTGTGCAGAGAACCACGTCAGAAGTAAGTACATATTAACAAGAGGTCAACCAGTATGAGAATTTCTATTAATAATGCCGATGTTCAAAATTCAGGGTGGCTATGGGTGTTTTGCTGTTCTCGTATTTTTATTTCACACCAAACCCTTGCCATGTTCTTGTATCTTTTACACTGCAGTAGTAGGGTGTAGTGAGCTGGTTAAAACAGAAGCTTTTCAGGTCGCCCCACATTTGTGCATTTTTTCAGCTTCCATTAAAGTTTATCACAGAGAAAAAAACACCCTGTCAGAGAGTGATGGAGCATATTTACATATAGCTTTGGCACATTTTTGTACTACACAGACTACACAAGCAGACAACATGCTTATAGTCATAACATCATGTTTCTCAGCCATCATTCATAGTGGGCCAAGAATGTAGCAACAACAGATTGTGTACTAACAGTCCCAAATGCAACAGTAGTGTGTGTGCCTGGCGGAGAAGAAGATCAATCAAACATAGTCGTTAAAGGTGACAAATGACTCAGTTTAGAGGCAAACGTCCAACCTCTGGGCCCCATTTCAGGAAGCGGGGTTAACAAGCTCCACATAGAGGCACATACCCTGAGTAGACCTACTCCACACTATCAAAGCCAGGGTTTTCAGTTTCAGAACAAGGGGTAAAACTTGGGTTACTCAACTCTTAGTCATAGTCGCCCAGAGTTAACCATGAATGTGAGTACATAAGAAGCCTTATCATTGCAAGGCAGATAACAATGATTTGCAAATCCTGTTCAACCTATATGCAACTGAATACATTACAAAGACGAGATATTTAATGTTCAAACTGATAAACTTTATTGTTTTTTTCTTTGCCAAAATTCACTCTTTTTGAATTTGATGCTTGCAACATGTTCCAAAAAAGATGGGACAAGGGCAAAAAATTACTTGGAACATTGAAGTGCTCAAAAACACTTTTTTGGGACATTCCACAGGTGACACTGCATTAAAGGGTGGTTTTCAGCAGTTAAAGCCACAAAAAATTGCCATGAAAGTTGAGGTTAACAACTGCTAACAATTTTTGCACAGCATCAAAACTGTCAGGAATTGAGTGGCTTTGTTTGTCAGTGTTTCCACCATAACCCCTTTATCTCCCATGTCTAGGGGAGGCTTTCACGTGTAAAGGAAATTGCTGTGAGCCATACAAATACAGATCAAGTAAGTCACCACTGGATGGGGTGACTACCTTTCTGTAATCAGATGCTTACATTTTAACAATTGGTTGATGCAAGTTTCTACAAAAGTATTTGATTTAAAAGAATTGAAGATTCACATTCTTTGTAATCTTTTAAGCCTTTTTCCATTAAAACATATGATTATGCATGAAATATAAAACAAAGAAAACATTCAGCCCATATTAGATTTACAAGAAATCATTGTGATTTATATCGCATTGAGATTTCAATGTACTGTAAAGGGTGCAGCAGTGGTGGCATAGGGGGTTAAGTGTGCAACCCATGTACAGATGCCTTAATCCTCAGGCTGTAACTCCGGTTTGAGTCCCAGTCTGTTGACGTTAACTGTATGCCCTTCAACCCCCTCTCTCCACACTATTTCCTGTCTACGTACTTTTAAAAATTATTAAAAATAAAGGCTGCTAGTCCCTAAAAACAAACATTTAGGGCCTGATTGTCAAAAGGTTTACATGTGGTTATGTACACGTGGGCAAAGCTGATCTACAAACCAGGTTCTAATAATTTTGAGTGTCAGCGGAACAGTGGGCGCAAATCTTTAAGTGTGTTGGCCTTCATAAATATGCAAAACATGATAATGACCCAAATACACAAATTTATGGGAGAGGATATACAAATTTAATCCCTTACTACCTGCAATGAGATTTATCAAACCTGAAATGGATTGCTGGTGCTGTTTTTGCATCTATTGTTAATGCATCCCTACCATGAAGCACTTTTCTGTAAAAGTTACAGGACTACTGCACCATATTGAGGGGAGGATGGATGGGACCATCTATCAGGAGATATTAGTCAACGACCTCCTTCCCTCAGTAAGGGCATTGAAGATGGGTCATGGCTGGGTCTTCCAGCTTAACGAATGACCCGAAGCACACAGCCATGGCAACTAAGGAGTCGCTCAGTAAGAAGCGTCTAAAGGTCCTGGAGTGGCCTAGCCAGTCTCCAGACCTGAAACCATTCAAAAATCTTTGGAGGGAGCTGAAAGTCCATATTGCCCAGCGACAGCCCAGAAACTTGAAGGATCTGGAGAAGATCTGTATGGAGGAGTGGTCCGAAATCCCTGCTGCAGTGTGTGCAAACCCCGTCAAGAACTACAGGAAACATCTGATATCTGTCACAGTGGGGTTTTGGGGTGGACCGAAGAGCAGACATGAGCTCGGAAGCAGCATCTTAAATAAATCCTTACTTTATTTGCAGGATCAAAAACGTAACAAAAATTACTGCAAGTACAACACAGAACTGGAGTCCAAAAACTTACGAAGCTGAAAACACAGCAGGAACATGGCATGAACGAGGGTAGCGAGCGTGAGCGAAGGAACCAGCTGAAAACAAAGAGCACAGATCAACTAATATACAGGGAGACGTGAGAGGAGAACAAAGGACAGATAATCAAAAAGACACAGAACAGGTGTGGCAAGGAGACAGGGAGGCTGAAGGGACAGGTGGAACGGATTAACCAATAAAGAGAAACATAGACCTAAGCAGAACAATAGACTAAGATAAAATAACCAAAACATAAAAAATCTAGAATAACCAAGAGGTAAAGGAAACAGAGGAACTGGAAGGAACAGAAGAATAACAAGAACCTAAGGCCTAAGAAAAAGGAGAATATAAAGAAACCCTGACTACAAAACTAAACACTGATAGAACAAACTGAGAATGAAGCAGAAGAAATGAGGACTAGAATAAAAGTAAACAGTAACTAAAGCTAACCTATAAAAGGAGGGACTGGAGAATAAAGATAAATTAGAGGAAACAGAGCTAAGAGGGACAATGAATGTAAAGGGGACAAAAACTGAATAATTAACAACTAAAAGAGGAAAACTAATGACGAGAGGAGAACACACTGGGAGGCAAAAGGAAACCAGAACTGTCAGAACACAGAAAGCAATAAACATGAATACAAACCCTCAAACAAGAAACATCTAGCAAAACAAAACACAAAACCACAAACAAAGTCCAAAATGTCACATCCTGACAGTATCTGTAATTGCAAAAAACAGGTTTCTGTGCCAAATATTAAGTTTTGTTTTTCTGATGTATCAAATACTTATGTAATGAAATAAAATGCAAATCAACTACAAAAAGAAAATTATACATCGAACAAGCTCCTTCTACTGCTGTTTCAATATTTTACTCACAGAATAATATAAGAAAGTTTTGTCTATGATAGCATCTGATTTGATTCAAATAATAAACTCATCCCTTGTGTCAGGTGCTTTCACCCATGCCCTAAAAACAGCAATTATCAATCCACTGTTAAATATAAAAAAGAATAATCTGGACAAGTTGCTACTGCAGAATTACAGGCCCATCTCAAATCTCCCATTTCTCAATAAGGGTACAGAAAAAGATGGGTTTTAATAGTTAAATACCTTTCTAACATTGACCAGCCGCTTTGACGTCTTTCAGAAAGTTTCAGTGCTCACCACAGCATTTTTTCTCCTGTCGAACTAATCGCCCAGAATGGAGTTGGGGCATCTGACGCTGATGTGCATAAGATGGAGTTGCAGATGGAGATACGTCGTTTGGAGCTGTGGGAGAAAGAGCTGCAGCACCAATTTGAGCTGTATAAATAAGAATTTCAGGCAGCTGGGAGACGCGGCATGGTGCCTCTTTCTTCTGGTCCGAACAGCAGTCCTGTGTCGACAGTGTTTGAAGTAAATAAATGCATTCTATTGATGCCACCGTTTAGTCAGACGTAGATAAGTATTTGGTTTTGTTTGAACGTGTGGCGACATCACTGAGCTGGCCTAGGGGTGTTTGGCTGTTGCTTTTGTAATATGTATTTACCAGTAAGGCACAGGAAGCCAGGATGCGTTGCTGTCCCCTGGTGACAGTTTCTAATATGATAAAGTGAAGAGCGTGGTGGAAAAAGCTTATAAGCTGGTGCCTGAGGTGTGCTGTTTGTTCAATTGCATAAAGTGTTTCTCGAGTGCGAACTGTTCACCGGTGAAGAACAGGATGTGCGCCCACTGAGTGAAATAACTGATTGTGCGTGTGGATACTTCCTACAAGACTCGTTGTTGGTGAGGAAATAATTATCACATGCTGACAGTGTGGGAGATCCTGTGTTTCAAATAGTTGGGCCTATTAAGTTTCGCTCCACAGTGTTAAAAGTGACCCATGATGAGTGTAGCTGCTCTGGTGTTGGGAAAACATATGACCGGGTTTTGAGAAGGTTTTTCTGGCCTATTCTGTCTTAAATAGGATGCTTCTGCTTATATTAAGGTGTGACATGTCTGTCAGCCTATTACCAAGCCCAACCAGATTTTTAAACTGTTCCCACTGGGTCCAATTATTGTAGCATCTAAGCCATTTGAGCATTTAACAATTGATTACGTGGGCCCGTTGCCTTGTTTCCAAGATTGGATCATCATATCTGCTCATTGTGATGTGTCAAACTACACGGTATCCAGCCGCTTATTCTTTACACACTATAACTGCTAGGTCAGTTGTATGGGCGTTAACTCAGTTCTTTTCAGTGTTTGGCATCCCGAAAGTGATTCAGTCCTACCAAGGCACAACTTTTTCAACACATTTGTTCAGTCAGGTCCTGAAACAACTATGTGGCGTATCATATCATCCAGAGAGTGAGTCCCTCCTGCATGCTTATTGTATAGAGTTGGATGGTGACTGTGAGTAAGGCTTGCCTTGGCTGATGCTGTCCGCCAGAGGGGTTGCCCAGGAGAACACAGGGTTTAGGACAAATGAATTAGTTTTTTAGTTGGTTGTGGTGGCAGACCAGGCTGAAAGAGCCTGTTCCACTGGAAAACTTGGTGGATTGCGAATGGTTTTAGGAGACACCTGTATGCAGGCTGGAAGCTTGTTAAAGAGAGACTGACTGTAGCATAGAAAAAAATTAAAACATGATGCACACATTTCTGTCTGGTGATCAAGTGTAGGCTTTGTGTCCAGTCACGACTTCCCCTTTTCAGGCTAAATTCACTGGCCCATATGCAGTTCTAGAGCGGATTTCTAATAAGAATTATTTAATCTCGATGCCAGAGAAGAGAAAGAAAACAGAGTTGTGTCATGTAAATATATTATTTTTATGAGATGGATTTATTTGAGTCAGGGTGTAATGAGGTTACACCTGCGTGTACAGTAAACAGCTTTGCAGGGGTGAGAAAGAGGTCCAGCACCACAGAGCGCACTGTCTCCTGTGGGGGACGACACTGACACAGATGGCATGGACAGCACGCTTATACATGGACGTCTTAAACATTAATTGCAAAGGTTGGACACTTTGTTGGCTCACTTGCCTGCATGTCATGCTAAACAGTTAGCGGAGTTGATAAATCACTTACCTTGTCTATTTTTGGACATGCCAGTACGTACGTATTTGGTAGAACACGATGTGGATGTGGGAGACGCTAAGACAATAAAACAACGTTTTTTACAGGGTGTATCTGGAGATGCGCAAGTAATACGGTGATGTTGTTTGGGCTGAAAAATGCACCGGCAGCATTTTAATGATTGATGAACAGAATGGTTAGTGACATGCCTAGTTTTGTGGTCTATTTGGATGACATAGTGGTGTATTCTGACACCACTATGTCATCCATTGGAGCGCATCCAGGACCTTTTCGCTCGTTTGGAGGGAGCGAGGTTAACACTCAACCTCGCAAAGTGTGAGTTTGATAGGGCAACTGTCACCTATTTAGGTCGTGTAGTTGGCCATGGTGAGGTCCAACCTGTTACGGCTAAGGTGCAGGCGGTTGAGCAGTTTTCGGTTCCAGCTACTAAGTAGGAGCTTATGCATTTTCTTGGGCTGGTGTGGTTTTATAGATGCTTTTGTCAAAACTTCTCTTCTGTCATGGTGCCTTTGACCATTTTGCTGCGTAAAGATGTTACATTTGAATGGTCTACCCTTTGTCAACAGGCGTTTGAGCAGGTGAAAAGGCTCCTTTGTGCTGCTCCTGTGTTGGCTGCACCACTTCTTCAACATCCTTTCCAGCTTCATGTGGACGCAAGCCACATGGGTGCTGGATCTGTTCTTACGCAGACTGATGGTGTAGGTATTGGTAGGTCTGTGAACTATTTTTCAAAGAAATTTGAACTACTCTGTGGTTGAGAAGGAGGCCTTTGCTTTAATTCTTGCTTTGAAACATTTCGATGTTTATTTAAGTGGTGGCGCTAACATTGTGGTCTATACGGATCATAACCCTCTGACGTTTCTGTCTTCCCTAAAATGCCCAAATCAGCACCTGATTCAAAAGTTGTTGTTTCTTCAGTCCTACAATCTGGACATTCGTTATACTGTATTAAAGGACACGATAGTGTCGTAGTAGACGCTTTGTCACGTGCTCCGTCATTGTAGCCTGTTTGCCTTTGTGCCTGTCCCCCCCCCCCCCCCCCCCCCCCCCATTATCATTTTTTTGTTTGTTTGTTCTTCCTGTTCTTTAAACAGCTTCTGTGTGTACCAGTTGCCAGGCTGGAGAGTGATCTGAGGAGGAGAGGACCTGTAGACACGAAACGTTTGATGGTCTGAGTATTTATTTGTGAAAAGAGAAATATGCAGAGGTTTATAAAGTACTTACAAAAATGAATAAGTAAAATTAAAAATACCTTAATAGAAAATTATTTTGGTAAAAGTGAAAGTCACTGATAAGAAAAGTATTTAAGTAAAAGTCAGAAAATTGTTCACAATAATTGGGAAGGTAAAAGTGAAAGTGAAGCGCCCCTAGACTTATGTTTGATAAATAAACATCACTAAAGTGCTTAAGATGGTTACTGGTGTCATGTCCCTCCATTCTTTTGTTACTGTCCTCTGAGCCGGGACATAACAGTTACCATAACAGCAGATGACAGACAACTCTACATTACAGTGTCACCAGGTTATTATGAACTTATTCAAATGTTGGGTAAATGCATAGGACAAATCAATGTGTGGATGTTCTATAATTTAGTAGGGATGGACTAAGACCTGAATTTTCAGAGGCACATAAAGACAATTACTGAATCAGGCTTCTGTCACCTGAAGATAATTTCCAGGATTAGAGGAGTAATGTCCCAGCAGAATGTCGAAAAACTCATCCATGCATCTATCTTTACTTGAACTGAATGTGAATTGATTACTGCAACAGTGTATTCACAGGTCTGCCTAAAAAGTTGATCAGACATCTGCAGTTGATCCAGAATGCTGCTGCCTGCGTCCTCACTAGAACTAAGAAAGTAGAGAACATCACCCAGTTCTAAAGTTCATTCACCACCATCCTGTATCTCATAGAATATACTTTAAAATACTTATGTTTGTTTATAAGTCAGTTAATGGCTTATCACCAAAATACATTAAAGATATGTTGCTGTTGTATCATCCTTCCAAACCACTCAGGTTTCCTGGTTCAAGTCTACTCTGCATCCCCAGAACTAGAAACAAACATGGAGAAGCAGCATTCAGTCCTTATGCTCCACTAATCTGGAACAAACTTCCAGAAAACTGCAAAAACATTGAAACCCTGAGTTCAAACTCCATTTGTTTAGAGTTGCTTTTGATTTTTCTATTTAAACTATTACCTGAAATTTCTTTAATTTCAACCTGTTGTCCAATTTTTCTTTACTTTTCTTTACTTCCCTTTATCATGCCTTTGCGATGTACTTTTTGTGTTTTGTATTTTTTTTTAATCATGTAAAACACTTTGAATTGTCTTGTTGCTGAAATGTGCTATTAAAATAAACTTGCCTTTACCTTGCTTTGCCTAAATCTTAAAAACTTATCATCAGGGTATACAGTAGAATTAGTCACATGTCCAACATCTGCCTTTGGTATAGACAGAAGCATATTGCTCTTTCACCCTTTGCCCTATTCCAAAAGTTGGGACAGTCTGGTCCTATGTGTTTAGACAGCTTTCCTAAGTAATCCTGCTGGATTAGAGAACAGATTAAGTGAAGCCGGCTAGACGAAAGGAAACGGGCCATAAATTCACAACATTGGCAAAGCATCAGAAAGGATACACACAGCAGCAACAACAACAAGACAAATACACAGGGGTGTTTTTGACACATGTCTGCAGTGCAATAGTCTGTGCTGAACGCGTTTATTTAGATTTTTACATTTGAACTCATTATGTGCTGTGTGTTTAGTGATAAAAACAGGGGAGAGTGGACTGACTGTGTTCAGGCTCCTCACCAAAGACAATCGCTGGAAATGGGTCCAGGCCAACGCCCGGCTGGTGTACAAGAACAGCAAACCGGACTACATCATTGCCACCCAGAGGCCACTTCTGTATGTTTCTGACTCTAAATGTTGCTAGTTGTACACAGAAGGTGCATTCAAGCAATAAAAAACCAAAGTTAAATAGTTTTATTCTGACTGCCACTCACAGCTTTAAAATGTATGGGTATTACTTAAACGCATTGGTTGAAAATTATTACAATAGAGTTATCCCTAGTATTTAGTCTTGTTTTCTGTTTTCACAGGGATGAAGAGGGAGGAGAACATCTGCGTAAGCGCTCCATGCATCTCCCCTTTACCTTTGCCACAGGTGAGGCCTTACTCTACCAGTCCAACCACCCCATCGCAGGCTTCATTGATGGAAGCCAGGAGAAAAACAGCAGTAAGTCCAAGAAGAGCCGGACTGAAAGGCTGCTTAGGGATGGCTTGGATCCTGGCTCCCTTCTTGGGGCTCTCATGAGTCAGGATCAGTCTGTGTATGTTTGCCAACCAGCTCTTGAACCCAAAACATCCTTTCACTGCAGTTTATTTAGAGAGCAGAAAGACATTTCTGTCTCCGAACCTTCCAGGCAGAGCAGGAGCTGGGACGAGCCTCATAATGGCGTTTTGGAGTCAGGCATTTCAGAACCCAGCACCAGCTTTGACCCACTGCTAGCTACCCTGGATTCCCTTACCTTGGAAGGCCAAGGTGTGGTGGATGAGGAGGATGGGGGTTGTTCAAACAATGAGCTGTTTGGTGCACTGGAAGGGCTGGGGCTTAGCGCTGAGGACCTGGAGCTGCTGCTGCTAGATGAGCGAATGATTAGTGTGGAGATGGATTCTGGGCATGTGCCTACTTTGGATGACCTCCTGACAAATGATGAAATCCTCTCATATATCTACAACTGTATTGAAGAAAAGGCTGTCTCCACCGAGGATAGGCGACAGGCACTTCCTAGCACAACAGTGACCTCTACAGCATCTGAAAATAATCCCAGATCCGATACCGATGTGCAGATGCATTTTCCTCACTGTAAGCCTATTCTGGTGGGGCAGGCTCCTATTGTGCAACTGTCACAGCAGATGCAGCAGCATCTCAACATGCGAACCTACCATGATTGGAGCCAGCATAATGACCATTTGACTAATGGAGAGCTGCTGGGGCATAATCCATCCCTCCACAATGGACACCGGACATCTCAGAACATTCTTGTCAGTGCAGGAATACATCTCCGACAGATAAACACTCAGCAGATGGTTTTCAGCAACAAGGCCTCAGACATAGATGACCAGGTTTTTCAGCAGCAAATGCACCAACAATTTCAACATCAGCAGCAGTCGATGACGCAGAAGCAGCTCTCTGAGCACTGCCATGCCCAAACGAGATCAACCACTTTTAATAGAATGTGTGACGTCTTCAGCTCCAGTGGGTCCACAGACAAATCCCAGTGGCAGGATTTTGGTTTCACTGGGAGTCTTGGTAGCAACACCTGTCCTGACAACAGCCAGAAACCTAATGCGAACACTTCTTTGGACTTGTGCACAAACTACAGAATGCCAGAAATTACCAATGTCCATGGAAGCGTTTTTTTTGGGAAGGTTGAACAGCAGGATGGGAGTGAGTTTGCAGTTCCATTTCTCCGACAGCAGCAACAGCAAGAGAGGGCTGATCCCTTTGGTCAGGTTATCTCCAGTTTATCTCATTGCTCTCTTCCCAACACGTCCCTGGAGCAGATTCTGGGAGTTGGAAAGCCCTGCCATCAGCTGGACCATAATGACATAGTGAGCTCCAAGATCAGCCACGACCCCAGTAATAGTAAGGTGAGGCTGTTGATATATTGTCAGAATATTAAAATATAGGCCAGCTAAACAGTTAAAAAGGTCACTATCGTGCTTAAACCATGAGATCATTTTCTCTTTTTTTCTTTATGATTAGCATACTTTCAGTAAAACGTCTTATGTTTGATCAATCTAGTACAAATGATTTAGACATTTCAAAAAATGTTGGTCTCCACTTTAGAGTGAATAGTAGAGATGTCCAAGATCCAAGTCATTTTAAAATTGTCATAATGTGTGGATGAGCAGGACTAAAATGCAGGCAGGAAAACAGAAACCGCATGGTGAGTTGACAAGATTTAATAATAATTGACAAACACTTACATACACAGGCAGGGCAACAGGCAAAAACATTGAAACAAGGAACTAGGACGATACGTAGCAGCAAATGCAGACAGTCCAGTCGAGAACAATAAAAACCAGAGAACTTGAATAGTGAGGGAAGTAGAGTGTGAACAAATGAACTGTGAGTTGAGCTACTCAGGACAATGTGAGACAGCTGAGGACCAGGGAACCTAAACAATACAGAGGGAGAATGACTAGTTAACCTAATAAACACGGAGAACAGGGAGGTGACCAGAACACAAGTAAACAATGACTAGAATAAAGACCATAAGAAGAAACCATATCTATCAGGATATAACTAAACACATCTAACACCAGAAACCAGGAACAAACAAAATTAACCAGAAGGAATCTAAATAAACCTGAACAGAAAAGCACCTGGCTAAGCAGCAAGTAAAACACAAAAACCTAACAGAGACATATACTGACAAGAATAGCCATCAGCCAATACCAAGTCAGTCACTTCATTGAAATGAATAGAATCAGTCCAATGTATGCACGCATAAACCCAGTAGTGTTTGCGTTTTCATTTGTGTTCTGATCATTTCTGGGTTGTTATTACTTTTGCTAAAGTCTTGTGATCTTTCAGTTAATTCCTTATGTTGAGTTTCTTATTATTTGTATTCTAATCCCTGTGCACTTTTATTTATACCCTTACGTTAGTGTTTTCTTTTTCCTTTCGGTTTGTTGATCCTTTTGTGTTCAGTTCAGCTCTCTGTGTTCTCTGTTTTAATTAGTTTATTTTCCTCTACTCAGCACTCTGCCATAGCTGTCCGGAATCCCTCCAATTAGACTCACCTGGTCTCTATGGCTATGTTCACACTGCAGGTCATAATGCTCAATTTAGTTTTTTTTTGCTGAAATCTGATTTTACTAATTAAATGTGACCGCCAATAGACTTCAGTCTAAATAGTTGACGACCCCAAAGTGACCCACATGCGCATAAGGAGAATGTAAACATCACACAGCAGCACACTGTTTTTGGAAGTAATAATGGATGCCGGCATCTAGGTGTGTTATTATTGAGCGATGGGAGCTAACAATATTAGGACAACATCATAACAAGACAAAGACAGGTAAAAAACAGAGGGCGCAATTATTAACAATGGCCATTTGAGGAGCAGTGACTGCTACTTCCATAGAAAAGTTTGTGTGGATGTGTAGTCAGAGCCAGGAAAATGACGTAAAAGTCAGATGAAATGCGACATGACCACACTGAATGTGGATCGGATTTATCACCACATAGGGAAATGGCAAAATTCGGTTTTTTCTGAGTTTAAAAGTTCAGAATTGGGTCATTCTGCCTGCCATGAAAAAGTTGGATATGGGTCGCATATGTGCAAACAATTCTCATTGGGGGAGCAGTGTAAACGTAGCCAATATCACTCTTTACCGCTCCTCAGTATTTAAGCTCCTTGGTTTACCTTTGTTCTCTGAATATTTCTTCCGTTACCCTCATCATGGTAATGGTACCATCTCCATGTTCTGCTTATTTGTAAGTTTCCTTTCTTTTATGAAATCCTAATTGCCAAACTTTGCACTCCACAACATTCTTTCTCACCTGTCTGATGTGATCATGTTCACTAATGTTCTATAACAAATCTCTGAAACTTTCGCAGCATAGCGGTATTAGGGCCACTGGATGCACTAGCATTTTTTTCAGGGGTAACAGAATGAATGAGGCTGAATACATGTGCATGGCAAAAAGATTAGATTGTTATTTGTAAAAAATAAAATATTAAAAATAGTGGTGCACTGACTGATCGGCCTGATTTCCTTTATTTTGGGTGATTGGCCATTACATGCATGTGAAACCGATCTTATCTACCCCCCGCAAAGGTCTGAAAATCACCTACTGTCCCCTTTTGCTCTGCCATGAGAGAGGCCTGACTGACACACCCGCCCACCAGGTCCGTCCACCAGGTGCGCCGTTCACAACTGTTGACAACATAAGATTGGAATATTGAAGGTGTGTTGTGACCTCATGACACCTGACAGTGTCAGTTATGAGGAAAATTGGTTTCGGCCAAAGTCAGAATAGGTGGGTCAGGCTTTTCAAAGATCAGTGCACCCTTATTGAAAAACCATTTATCCTTCACTTTCAAATTCACAGTTATGTGCTGCTTTGTGTTGGGCTACCACATAAAATCCAATTAATATACATTAAGGTTTGTGGTTGTAATGTGCAAGATGTGAAAAAGTCAGAGGGGTATGGAATACTTTTGCAAAAGCATTTTAAGGTTTTTTTTTCTCATATTCTACAAAAAACAAAACAGTGAACAGAGCTTAGGCCATGAAGATGACTATACATGAAGGCTAAATGCTGATTCGTTTTCAGAAAGATTGGATTGACAGTAGATTGACTTTGAACCAGTTGATAAGAACATGTGAAATGCAGAGACAATGGCTCTGCTGAACAATTGTCATTTTCAACATAGAAAAATGAAACTAAAAGTCCAACACCAGTATCAAAAGAATGGATCAACAGGGAAGAGTTCCAAGGAGCTCGCCTGAGCAAGACACGAAGAACAGCGGCATGAAATCCAGGACACGGTCACCAGAGGAATCCAATCTGTGAAAGCCAGGAACACAGACTCGGGTAAGAGCAGGCTCATGAAGCATGGGAGAACTGCAGACAGCGGTCAGGTTACCACGCTGGCAGAGACAATGATCTGATGCCTCCCTCCTGATTCTGCTCCTTAAGAAGCCCTATTGATTGGGCTCAACAAGTGATACTTGCGGAGCTGCACCTGCCAATCACACCCTGGAGGGAGACAGAAAAACAGCACAAGCACAATCACCTGCATTATAGTCTCCAGCATAGTTAAGGTTCCTGCCCGATGGATCAGGAGTAACCATTTATAAAGCACAAAACCAAATCACTAAAAGCTAATCTTACTGAGTGTGGCTGTGTTTTAACAAAATAAATATAAAAGGTAAACATAATGTATTTGTATTTGTACTTAGTTATCAAAGTGAACAAATTATTCAAACCAAACAGTAAAATTTTGTTTAACCTTCAGTTTAATGTCTGATGTCTGTTTAACTCATGCAGATAAAGAAAAGCTGCATCCTGAGCAGTTCCCGTCCTGGAAGCTGTGTCCTGTCCAATAGGAATGGAGCAGTGCCCCCTGCTGTCAATATGGCCAATTCTGAGACTTCACCTCGAGCCCCCGACCCACAATCCAGCAGCTTCTACCTCTGACCAAGTGATCATCATGTAGCAGGACACTGTGAAGAAACAGAAACAGAGCAGCCTTATGCATAAAAGGAACACACATCTTTAATAATTTTCTGGGGGAGGGGCCATGGTGTTATACAGTAATTTAACTCTTATTATCACCAGTTCATTGTTTAAAGTCATGCAGTGAAGAGTCTACATTATGTTGATGAGTTTAAATGAGTTATGTGAAGGTGTTCACATTTCATTAACATGATTAAGAAGCTGAATATCTGCCATTTTAACCCGTTGCCATGGCAACAAGTCAAAACGGACAGCGGGAAAACTGTTTGACTTCTGTGTGTCGTCTCCATTGATAGTATTATGTATTTATTTTCACCTGTGAAGGCACAAAATTTAGATTTGGACTATTCAGGAGATGATGGTTGAAGATCAAGAATGTATGATGTACTGACATCTAAGAAGACAAATTTTAAAGTAAAACCTCCTAAATAAGCCTCAGCTGTCCCCAAAATGTTGTTTCTACAAAAAAAATATCTAGTACAGAACAAGAAGCACGTTGGAGCCTGTGATTGGTTCGTTCTTGCTGAATGTACAGACATTGATTTATTGTTCTTCCAGGTAAATATGTGTAAATCCTTATGCTGCAGCACAATGATCTCACTCTGGAAATTTCAGGAAAATGCTCTTATTCAGTGGGGAAAACACAACTGTTAAAAAATTATTACTTTTAACATAATAATGGATGGCACGATTACTGGTAGTAATAACAGTCTCTTCAGAATAAACTGAGCTAAAACCACCACACACAATGAGCAGGATGGCAAGAGAGATGGAAAATATCCAAAGGTCACTGTTAGAGCACTGCTGTAGAGAGTGACGGCATGGGGTCACCTCATCTCCATAACAACCATTAGACACCATCAACAAGCCGTGTTGTTTGGGACACATGCCAGAAAAACATTTTCTCTGTCTTACCATCACAAGCATAAATATGTACAGTTTTGTAAACTCTACTGGGACTTTAACTGGGACGGTGTTCTTTGGTCAGTGGTGAAAATTAAGTGTTGTCCTAAAAGAGCTAGATATAGGGGATTCATATCAGTTACTGCTAGTTTTTTATGTATTTGTAGGGTAACAAATACATTAACGCTGCTGTTGCTGGAAACCCGTATCTGGCAATTCAAATAAGCTTCTACAGGTATTTCCTGTTCTGCTTTGAATCCAAACACACCACTCAATTGAGTGATTTCATTCCTTTGATAAGCCCTTCCATCACACGGCGAGAATGTTATCTTTCAGCAGTAAAGATATTCTCTAAATGTTTGAAATTTAGAAATATGGATCAAGAAGTTGGATGGAAATAATGAGCACTTTATTTTGAGCAGTCACTAAATGCAGGTGTGTTTCTTGTATATTTGAAGTTTCTGGTGGAAAGCAGATAAATTATTCTTGTTTTCAGGTCCATTGTAAAGGATGGTTTCTTTTTATCACAAGCTTAAAAACTTTGATAGCACTAATTGTTTTTTTTTTTTCTTTTTCTGCTTAATGTGTTTTCTTTCTTGTGTTTCTTTGTTACTGCAAACACCCCCTGTCCCTTTAATTCTCTCCACTGCTGGAGGGTTAATGAACCTGATTACAGGAAATGTTCATGTTCCATTCATTCTTCTACAGCAGGCATATGGTTGTCTGTGAGGTTAATGTGTAAGAAGAGCAGAAAATACATGGCATAGTTCTTGCTCTCCACAAACACTCACTAAATCCAGACACATCTCCTAAAAATATGTGTGTCTTTTTAGAAGAAAGTCATCAGAATGTGAAGACATGAAGGAGGACATAAAAACACACTAGATGTCTGACTCTAAATCTCTGCTCAAGTGTCTCACTTTTCTTCTTCAGAGGTTGAATCAGACTAAATGTTTCATGTTTTTGATCACTTAGAATGACCAAATATACTCTGTTTGCTAAATTCCAGAAATATTATTTTTTAATCTTTCCTCAGTTTAAATAACCTTTTAAACTGTTTGACTTTGGTCAGATATTTTGTTTGTCCCTCAGCAAGCTTCTTTCAACAATTTGCTGGAGTTTGGGCCCATTCATCCTGGCAGAACTGGTATAACTGGGTGAGGCTTGTAGGCCGGCACGCCTACACAGACCTTTGTAGCCCTGCCTGACTTTGGTCAGAGATTTTGTTTGTCCCTCAGCAAGCTTCTTTCAACAATTTGCTGGAGTTTGGGCCCATTCATCCTGGCAGAACTGGTATAACTGGGTGAGGCTTGTAGGCCGGCACACCTACACAGACCTTTGTAGCCCTGCCTACAAGTTCAATGGGACTGAGATTAGGGCTTTCTGAATTCCACTCCAGAACATTAAATATGTTGTCCTTAAGCCACTTTATAACCAGTTTAGCAGTAGGCCTATGCGGGGGGTCATAGTTCAATTTGAAGACCTATTTTTGCCCAACCTTTAACTTCCTGCCTAAAATTTCATGTCAATGTTTCCACATAATGTTCTTTTCTCATGATGCCATTGTGTGAAATGCACCAGTTCATCTTGTAGCAAAAGACCCCTACAACATGATACTGCCACTCCCATACTTTAAAGTTGGGAAGATGTTCTCTGGCTTTCAAATTGTCCTGTTCATCCTCAAAATGTTACATTGGTCATTAAGGATAAGTACTTCAAAATTTGTTTCTTTAGACCAGACATATCTCAAAACATTAAGGTGTTTGCCCGAGTGGATCTGCAGACCGTATACTGGCTTTTTGTTTTGCTGTTGGAGTGATGGTGTCATCCTCTGAGTGACCTTTCAACCTATGTTGGTACAGGACACATTTCACTGTGGATAATAACCCTCCAGCTTCAGCCACCATCTTCACAAGGTCTTTTTATTTTTATTGATGTGCAAATTTCACACCAGAACACATCAGTTCTGGGACACAGAACATGTTTCCTTCTTGAACAGTATGGTGGCTGGACATTCCCATGCTGCTTATACTTCCATATATTTGTTTGAAGACAAGAACATGAAACCTTCAGGCATTTGAAGATTGTATCGAAACATAAACTAGACTTGTGGACATCCACAATTCTATCCCCTCTACATTGGCTGATTTCTTTTGTTTTTTCCATTGATGTCACACAAGAAAGCAGAGTTTTGAGGTGTGGTGAAATACATCCACAACTTAAATGTTGTGAATTAAACTATGAGACACTTAGAACGCTATGACACATTCATATGGATTCCCCAGGTTGTTTAAAGGCAAAGTCAGTTTAGTGTAAAGTTTTATGTGAAGTTCTGACTTCGAAGAAAGGTAAAGGTTTCGCATTATTGTGGCATTTTACACTTAGAAATATTTTTGGTAATGCTAACCGACCCAAAACAAAAAGGTTTTAATATCAGACAGTGAGGAGAAATGTATTTGTCTTTTTAAACAGTGTATGTCAGTATTAGGTATGACCTGTAGATTACTGCTGGAGGAAAACAGTTTTGAAAGTGTCTTGTGCATAAGAAAATGACTGATGCTGAGGAGAATTATTCAAATTAGGGAAATATGCTGAAAAGAGATTTCCACTTAGTTATTCAGATATTGACATGTATTAACAGCATTATTATTGTTTCTAATAAGATGGTATACAAATGTGGATGTTAATAAGTCAGTTTGCTATATTTAATATACTGCTGTGAAATTCTAACAATGTGAAAAAGATGTGTATATTAAGCAGTTACTGGTATGTACATAAGTTTATGTTGAGTCTAATTTCAAGCATGATTTGAATATATCAAACTTTGACTCATTGTTTGTTTTGTATTTGTAAAATTGTCCTGATGAAACAGTGGTTGTGTGACAGCCTGAGATCAGTGCCATACAACAGAGCTTTTGTGAGAAGGCTGTGTTGTTGTAGAGTAAATCTTTTGTAGCCACAGGAACTTTAACATAAAAACCAGACAGGGATGCTGTGGATCATTACTGTGACCACTTTGTTCTGTTTTTCCTTTTTCCTGTTGAATTAAAACAATTTCTGCAGCAGCCATGGGACTGCTCACTCATAAATCATACCTCACCATCTCTGAATGTTCCTGTTTGTTGTTCACATGACGGGAAGCTGCAAGAATCTCCATTCGTTGTTAGAGACTCTGCTGTGGATCCCTGATATGAAAGGGTGCTGTGTGTACCATTCGAGCTTCAATAAACCATTTCCACATTAACTGAATGAAGTCTCTTCTATATGTATGACAGGAACAGCTTTTTCCACGCTCCTAACCCTATAGGTTCTTCATGTTTTCATCCTCCCAACACACCTAGTTTGACTGAAACAGTCAATAATAGATGTTTTTAGATATTCATATACAGTGGAGAGAGTGAGTCAACATGTAGGGTTATCAGAACATGGCGGTCCACCTGAATTGACCAGGTAAGCAAGGACAAGCATTATTCAGAAATGCCTGGTAGAGACAAACCTCAAAGGACTTCCAACTGCTGAAAAAGGTGGTTCTACAAAGAATTTTCTTACCAGGGCTCAGGACAATCCTTGTCAAACCTTTCAGAAATGTATTTATGAATAAATTATAAACAGTGTATTATTCTCCCATTTTACAAAATATACACTTCTCTGTGCTGGTCTGGCATGAAATTCCAATAAAATACAAAGATGACATCTGTAGTTGTAACATGACAAAATGTAAAGAATTTAAGAACTGAATACATTTGGGAGCCACTGTGTTGTCTATTCCCAGCCATGGCCATAAACAGCCATCTCCTCATCCACATCTCTTTTTGGTGTCTAAATCTGATAAGTTTAATGTCAGTGCTTGCCTTGCATTAATTGTTCAACTGTTTCCAATACAAAGCTCTTAACGTTTGATGTGAATCCTTAAAAATTTCTGAAAGCACATTTACACAAAACAATTAAGCTGCAAACTGCGGTCACCTGTGGAGAACTTGAGAACATGACCATAGCCAGCTCTAAAGAATGTATGTTAACCGGATTCTAAAATCTCCACTACACTACTATGTTTCATATCTTCATTTAAAATTGATGGGAATTCTTCTGCCCGTAGAGGTTCTGATAAGATGGGTGAATGAGACTACAAAATGCTTCCATTAAACCAAAACAACTACATTATTTGCATTGTGAAAAGCTCACCTGAGCAATTTTTAAATTCCCCTTGTAGTGTTTTGTCTTGAGTCACTTCTCTCTAGCTGTTGCAGCAGTGTCTGCTCCAATTCAATGTAATGTTCTGTGATCAGCATCTGTCGCAGGCATTTTACGCTCCACTGACACTGTGTAAACGCAAACACTGCTTCCCCCTATTGGAACTTTGCAACAGAAGATACTATATAAAGAAGATGCTCCAGACAGTAAAATGGGAACAAAAATCCTTCAGTTCATTGGAGCCAAACATATGAAATCATAAAAGCATGAAAAAATAACTGGCTACTATTATCAGCAGAAGGTTAAACATAGTTACATAGTATATCAGTATTTCAATATTTAAGTTGGAAAGAGAAGATGGAACTCAGAAACATTGCTAGAACATTCAGAAGAAGTGACCTTTAGCATAACGTGGAGAACATTTTAGTTCAGTGACTTATTAATATACTTTCTTTATGGATTATTTACGGATTAACATGATGCTTCCTGGGTGCCCTGTTCGAACTGCAGATTCCGTCATATACAGTGGATCTCAAAGGTCTGCCCACCCTTGTTAAAATTCCAGCTTTTTATGATGTAAACGATAAAAATATAGAAAAGGTACAGAAACCTATCTGGAAAAATGTACACATTCTAAAACTAATAGTTTGTTAAAGATAATTTTGATTAAATTTCAACATTCTTTGGTAGAAGGCAAATAGTGTGTCATATTTTGATATGACAATAGTCACCCTCTGTGAAAAATAAAATATTTCTTCACCTTCAGGTTTCTATCAGAAATCTCAAGGGTTTTGATCAAAACTAACTGCTGTTTGGAAGTAGTCGTCTTGCAATCAGAAGGTTGTGGGTTCAATTCCAGCTTCCTCCTGCCATATGTCGATGTGTCCCTGGGCAAGGCACTTAACCTCAAGTTGCCTACCGATCTGCGTATCGGTGTATGAATGTGTGAGCGTTAGTGAGTGCGATTGGGTGAATGTCGCTCTAGTGTAAAGCGCTTTGAGCGGTCCATATGACTGGAAAAGCACCATATAAGTTCAGTCCATTTACCATGGTTCACTGATGGTTTTTGTTTGGCTTTCTATTTGAGATACTCATTGACATTTTTGTTCCAAACAAATGTTTCAAAATTGTGGCCCAACAGTTCAAGTTTAGCTTCATCAGACATCACTGTCATTGTTTTTCTAGCTGCTTTGACCCACATGCAGAAATACAATCAGGAAAACAGGACACGTTTTAACAAGTTTATTAAGAAATGTTTTGTTTGTTGGAGAAACATGAACTTGCTGCTGTTTGAGGAAGGGATCAATGGTAAGTGACAGGTAATATTCTGGGTTGTTGATCTTGATATATTTTCGCTTACAGAGGGTGATTAGGAGATCCGTCAGGGGGTAGGAGAAGAGAGATGATGGAAAACTCCGGGAGCGTGTCGGGTAAGTGAAAGGTCCAGGTAATTTTGTTTTACTTGCACGTGAGGTGGAGGTGGCACCAGGTAGATGATCGGGTGATGACGTGTTTGATGTGGGAGACGTGGAACGTTGGATGAATGCGGAGACTCAAAGGAAGCTTCAGACGGACAGCTGAAGGACTGATAACTGCCTCAATCTCATTTGGGCCAATGAACCTGGGGGCGGGTTTCTTGGACATTGATTTTAGAGGAACGTCACGTGACAAAAATTGTGAAGTCCGGTGTCGAAGTCGAGGGCTACATGTGACCAGGGCCGCTTAGAAACACAAAGGGGTTGCAATAGTCCTGCGGGTGGTTGGTTAGAGGATTTATTTCTAGCACAAGGTATGTACAGGCTTGTACATACTCTTTGACGTCCCTATGAAGGGACGGCCACCAAAACCTTCTGGAGATGAGGGCAATGGTTCGACTAGAGCCAGGATGGGCCGTGAACTTGGATGAATGGAACCAGTGGATCATGCAGGACCGGACAGTTGATGGGACGTAAGTCCGATTTGGGGGTCCAGTCCCGGGATCTGGTTCATCTCTGAGGGCCTGGGATACCAAATTCTCCACATCCAACGTGAGAGCTCCAACAACACAACTTTGCGGTAGGATGGGAGCAGGCTCCTTGTCAGAGTCGTCCGGGGAGAACTGTCGGGCTTGATATTCTTGGAACCAGGTCTGTATGAGATCGAGAGGTTAAAATGTGAAAAGAAAAGGGACCAACGAGACTGGCGAGGGCTAATGCATTTGGCTGCTTGAAGGTAGTCTAGGTTTTTATGATCTGTTCATACCACAACTGGGTGTTCAGCGCCCTCCAGCCAATGATGCCACTCCTCCAGGGCCAGTTTTATTGCCAGGAGTTCTCGGCCTCCCA
This sequence comes from Girardinichthys multiradiatus, assembly GCF_021462225.1. Classification (NCBI taxonomy): domain Eukaryota; kingdom Metazoa; phylum Chordata; class Actinopteri; order Cyprinodontiformes; family Goodeidae; genus Girardinichthys; species Girardinichthys multiradiatus. The sequence goes on from NC_061800.1 coordinate 2,837,072, forward strand.
CATCATAATTTCTCTCAGCTGGATTGAATCTGCGGGAGAAAAAGGCACAAGGGATTTGCCATCAGAGTCAGAAACTTTGGATAGCACAGCCCCTGCTCCAATATCAGATGCATCAACTTCTAGTGTGAATTGTTTTGACTGGTTTGGATGAATGAGAATGGGGGCTTGAGAAAAACTGTCCTTGAGCTCATAAAAAGCAGCATCTGCCTGTGGAGTCCACTCAAATGGGTGTTTTGTGGAAGTCAGAGCGGTTAATGGGGCTGCAGTTTGACTGTAGTTTCTGATGAATCTTCTATAAAAATTGGCAAAGCCCAAAAACCATTGAAGCTGTTTACGTGAGTCAGGAGTGGGCCATTTGAGTACAGCCTTAATCTTGTCTGGATCTCAATGAACCTGAACACCCACTAGGATGAATCCAAGGAAGGTAACAGAAGTCTTGTGAAACACGCACTTTTCAGCTTTTACATATAGATGGTTCTCTAGGAGGCATTGAAGGACCAAGCGGACGTGTTGTTGATGCTCTGAGAGGTTTCTTGAGTAAATGAGGATGTCATCTAAATACACAAAAACGAAACGATCAATGAAGTCCCTCAGGACATCATTCACTAGGGCCTGAAATACAGCCGGGACATTCCAAAGGCCAAAAGCCATAACCAGATACTCAAAATGTCCTAAAGGGGTCTTAAAAGCTGTTTTCCATTCATCCCCCTGGCGGATTCGGACGAGATGATGATGCCTGTAGCTAGGGACTCAGTGACATATCTTTCGAGGGTCTGTCGTTCAGGGCGTGAGACATTATAGAGTCTATTGGAGGGCAGAGGTGCCCAGAGAGAAGGTCAATGGCGCAGTCGGATGGCCTGTGAGGGGGTAAGGACAGAGCCTTAGTTTTACTGAAGATCTGTTTTAGATCCATGTACTGCTCGGGAACTGAAGTTAAGTCAGGATACTCTGCTGTTCCAGGATCAGGTTCTGGTTGTTTGGGTAGAACGGCTGAATGTAAATAGGATGAGAGGCAGTTAGTGGACCAGGAACTAATTTGACAGTTGGACCAGTTAAGGAGTGGATTGTGCTTCTGGAGCCAGGGAAACCTAACATTAGGGGATTCTGAGAAACAAGAAACACGAAGAAGGATATCAGTTCACGATGATTTCCAGAGATTATTAATTCTATAGACTTGGTCTTGTGTGTGATGTGTGGAAGGTTCTCACTGTTAATGGCAGAAACCAGGTGAAGGATAGGAAGGAGTTCTGTGTTGATCTGAGCCTGTTCCACCAAGCGTTGGTCGATTAAGTTTTGCTCACTTCCTGAGTCAATGAGAGCTGATAAATGGAGTGAGTCTTGGGAGAACAAGATGGTAGCTGGTCTGGTGAGTCTGTTATTGGTAGGGGTGAAATGGTGGTCCATCAGGTTCCCCTGTACAACTGGCAGACCCTCTCTTTTGGTCGCACTGGGCATGAGACAATGAAGTGTCCATGTGTGCCACAGTATAAACGCTGCTTGGATTCCATTCTTTGTTGACGTTCCTCTGGGGAGAGCCGAGTCCAACCAATTTACATGGGTTCTGGAGAAGGTGTAAGTGGTTCAGGGCGAGGTGCTGCAGCTGAGCTCAGAGGTGCCTGTGATCTCACAGCAAACCTTTCAAAACGTGACTTTCTTCTATCTCTCAATCTATCATCAACTCGAGTAGTTAAAGCTATAAATTCATTTAGTCTTGGGTTCATCTTGCAAAACTAACTCATCCTTCAAAGATTTGTCAAGAGACTGTAAAAACGCGACTTTAAGAGCACAGGTATCCCAACCTGAAGCAGCTGCTAGTGTACGAAACTCTATAGAAAACTCTGAAATTGGTTTGTTTCTTTGTTTTAATGCCCACAGAAAGCAGGCTGTATTGGTCTGATCTAATTTGGTGTCAAAAATCTGCTTGAATTCACTTGTAAAATCATTATAAATGCAGCCGAAGCGGTTATGATCGGTAAAGCGTGCCTCAGCCCATCTTAATGCCTTTCCCTTTCCAGAAAGAAAGAAATAATAATAGAGATTTTAACATCATCATGGGGAAAATATTGTGGAGAGCGATTAAACACTAGGGAGCACAGTAGGAGGAAACCTCCACAACTACCAACCTCACCGGAAAACTTCTCCAGATTGGGGGAAATGATGTCACGGGAATGAAGAAGTTGCTGTGAGACGGTGGACTCAACTGCACCCTGTGGTGCAGCGGGGTTTAGACTGTTCAGAGCATGCTGGAGTAAAGAGGACATCTGTTCAATCTGTTGGTTTGTGTGGCGTTGTTGTTCCAGGAGGGATCGAAGTGAGTTTCCGCGGGACTGGATCTGGAGGCTATGATCTGAAAGAGTCCTCCTGAGTGTATCTGCTGGGTCAGATTGGCCTGAGTGTTCTGTCATCGTTTTTCTTGCTGCTTTGACCCACATGCAGAAATACAATCAGGAAAACAGGAAAGGTTTTAACAAGTTTATTAAGAAATATTTGCTGGAGAAACAGGAACTCGTCACTGTATGGAGAAGGGATCAATGGTAAGTGACAGGTAATATTCTGGGTTGTTGATCTTGATATATTTTGCTTACAGAGGGTGATTAGGAGATCCGTCAGGGGGGAGGAGAAGTGAGATGATGGAAAACTCCTGGAGCGTGTCGGGTAAGTGAAAGGTCCAGGTAATTCTGTTTTACTTGCACTTGAGGTGGAGGTGGCGCCAGGTGGATGATTGTTGAGGGGAGCACAGTGGAGGGTGAGCCAGGTTCGTTCACAGGAAGCCTGAGGAGACTTCAAACCCGAATGCAGCCAACTAAGAAGATAATCCGTGAAGTTCTCTTGCGGAGAGAGAGTCTGGATCTTCTACATACGCAGACTGGATAAGAAGCTCGGAACTGGAGGTAACCTGGGAAGGAGGACACGAGAAGGTAAGTACTCAGAAAATAATCACAAGGAGACTTGTCTTGGCCAGCTAGAGTTACCACTACAGGTTAACACTCAGGCGCCGGAGTGTTGGCAACGTTAAGCTCCTCTCCTGATGAGGCTGATGGAGAACACCTGTGGGCTCAGCTCCTACTGTGCGTCTGGTGCCATCTAAAGGTTGGATAGGGTTAGTAGCAGGTAAAACAGGTGAACAGAAAGAAACTCCCAGAACTCCGAGAATCATACATTCCCAACAAGGTTTTTGGAGCTGTTCTCCAGGCCTGGATGTTTACTTTGGAAGAAACACCTTCCCTCTTGCACTCCTTAGACTACATGGGGAATACAGGGGATTGCCGTCACACATAGAACATACTTGTTGGAAATTCCTACATCCCCTGTAGTGTTGCTGTGAGCCTGTTAGAGAATTTAAGTACACCCTTTCATCAAACTTTTTGACAGGTGGGTGGGACTTCCGGTGAGGGTGGGATTTCCGGTTGGCGCCATGTAGGCGCCATGTGGGTGCCATGTGGGCAGGAGGTCACGTGGTCAAGCAGGTGGTGTGTCCACCGTGGATGCTGATTGGTTGTCGTCATTAAGGGCGATACCTTAAATGAGTCAATTAAAACACAGGACACAAGACAAATATGGTATAATCGGAAACTGTTTGGCATCAGCACCAATTAAAAATAGAGGGGGTGTGTTTGTAAGCATCGTTAAACCTTGAATAACCCAATGAAAACAATAGGGCGTGCTTTAGTGTTTACTTTAAATACAGAGATAAAACTCTGCATTTTATATGCAGCATTCGTTGGAAAAAAGAACACCCGTTCAACAATGGCTAGAGTTAAGAGAGTTTATCGTCAAGCGGAGGAGAAACGCAACGCGTGCCAAGATGATGATGATGAACAAGCAACTGCATCATATACTTCCTCAACGGAGATACCTATCGGAATTCCCATCATGACATACTCTACCGATGATGAGGATCCAACATCAACTTCAACAACCATGGTTGAAAATCAGACCTCGGGTCGGCCAAGAGGTATGTCAGTTCTGTGCGAAACCCCAGTGACCGTCTACCAGTATTCATCCCGTGAATTGAATGCTCCTAAGAAATCAACATACTACATCTGCAGGGTACAAAGACCCCCGTTCGACACTGCAGGAAGAATGGTCTTTGGAGCCATATGGCCTGGTTGGCAGCTGGGGTTATATTTTCATGTATGAAATAGGAGAGCTTTGCCTGTATCAATTGGATCAAGATGAGGTATTTAATGGATCACTGGCTCTGTGTACTCTCACCCACAGCGACTGGGCTGTGTTAAGGCTTGCAATCCCGCACCTTAATGATAGCCCTGAAACAGTCTCAAGGCAGGAGAGGGAGGAAGAAGAAGAAGAAAATGAACTGTCTCCTCAACCTGTAAAACGGGCGAGAATGTTTCATATACCATCCGATGTTGAAATAGCTGAGAGAGAACCTCTCTTTAGCGCAGTGTGGGGGTCAAAAGCCACAGCAAATGGCCACTGGTCTTTTCGGGCAAGCAGACGCAGGAACAACCGGACGAGTCCCTCAGATCTGTTTGTGTTGGAGGCTTTCAATCAGGACTGCGGCGTATTCAAGACAATGCTGGCTCTGCCGTTTGAAGCTTGGGCAGAGAAGATGAGTGAAATTGGACATCGTCTTTCTGACCTTTTCCACAAGTCACGAAGTTGGATCGATGTCATGTCAGTGAAAAAAACCCTGACATTTCCTGTTTTACGTTTAGAACGAACCCTCTTCTGAGGACACGCCCCTTCCTATGATATATATACAGGGGGATAACTGCAAGCTCACAGACACTGATAATCGTATCATGAGAATGAGTGGACCGACACCATACAGGGATTTCTACAACCACCGAGCAGAGAGCCACTTCTCTCCTGAGCACGATGAAAGCTTCAACATTGGACCATATCATCCGCCTTCCCCTGACCTCTTCTCACCCTCCTCCTCAACATCCTCATTCTCAGAGAACCACTTCAGTCCTGCATCACCTACAGGATACAACATTAAATATCTACCGCTTTCTCCAGACCTCTGCTCACCATCACCGCTATTCATGGCTGAGTCTGTAGATGCGAATGTCCTGCCTGAAGACATGAAGGTGGTCGTGGAGGAGGAGGTAGCCACCGGCTACTCACCCTCTACCGAAGCCCCTACACAAACCCTGGAACCGATGGAGGACCCTCAGCCTTCAGCAGAGGATGAGAGTAAACAGGAGGACGAAATTGACGGTTGGTTCTCAACCACCCTCATCAATATGGTGAAAACAGCGATACTTCATTTATTCAACATAACCTCTTTGAACTATCTCAGAGAAACCTGCTATGGATGTATAACGAACCACCCGAGCCAGCGTCAACACCATTGCCTGGAGGTATTGGGGGAGGATTATTACCAAGTCAACTTTCAACGCATCGTACGACGACTCGTAACCCCCAAACTCGTTCCTGCTATTCAGAATCTTCTGGTACTTCGACGCAAACAAGCGGATGACTTCAGACTGAAGACGATTGCCAAGACGGTTTTATATGAACTGAAATCGGTACAAGGCATCCACAGTGCAATAGCGCACGTTTATGATCGCATGGTCGATGAGAAACATCTCAAACAACTTAACTCTGCTATGGACTGACAAACTGATCTCACATGTTTGATGACTTGTATCATTTTTTTTTTTTTTTTTTTTTTTAGTATTCCAGTACTTTAATTAATCTGCATTATATGATTTTTCTTCTTTTTTCTTTTTACTATTAAATACAATTAAAATAGGAACATAGTAACCTTTCCCAAAAGTGTTGTTTAAAAGCTAGTAGTGTTTGAATTCATCTGCATTAATCTGTATTTTATCTAATTTTGTTTTTTGGTTGTTTTGTTTTTAATATTAAATACAAAAATAAAAAAATAAGGATAAATCTACCCTCTTGTGTGTTTTTTCTCATTATTTAACAAGTAATCGGCAGAGTGAGCATAAGGCAGAGATGGCAGGAAGACGGCTGATGAAGAAAGTATATTATAGCCCTTCAAATCCGGGAAGTTTTGGGGGTGTAGATAGGCTGAGGAGGGTTATGCAAGATGAAACGGGAAAGAAGGTTGCGGTTGAAAAAGTTTAAAATTTTTTATCAGGAGAAGATACCTATACTCTACATAAACCTGCAAGAATAAAGTTCCAGAGAAACAGAGTTTTTGTCACCAGACCATTGAGGCAGTTCCAGGCTGATCTCTGTGACATGCAAGCTCTGGCCATGGAAAATGATGGTTATAATTATTTATTAACAGTCATTGACATCTTTTCAAAAAGGGCGTATGTACGAGTTTTGAAGAGGAAAACAGCCGCTGAGGTGGTAAAGGCATTTGAATCAGTTTTTACAGAAAGTCAGATCCCCAAAAAACTTCAGACTGATGCCGGTAAAGAATTTTTTAACAAGAAATTTAAGGTTTTAATGGAGAAACACGGTATTGAACATTTTGCCACAGCGAGTGAAGCAAAAGCTTCAGTGGTCGAGAGATTTAACCGCACATTAAAAACAAGGATGTGGAGATATTTTACAGCTAACAATACCCGGCGGTACGTCGATGTACTGCAAAACCTAGCTAGAAGCTACAACCATTCCTACCACTCCAGCATTAAAATGAGCCCTATGGAAGTGACCCCAGAAAATGCCTTTCAAGTGTTTCAGAATCTGTATGATGTCAAGTCCAACAGATATTGCAAGGACTCAGTCACAACGTTTAAACAAGGGGATCTTGTCAGAATATCCAAGGTCCGTGGAGTGTTTGACAAAAAATACGAACAGAGTTTTACGGATGAAGTGTTTACAGTGTATGAGCGGATACCCCGTTCTCCTCCTGTATACAAACTCAAAGATTTGGATGGAGAACCTATCGAGGGTTCCTTTTACGCTGAGGAACTTCAAAAAGTAAAAATATTTAACGACAAGATGTATCAAGTGGAAAAAATATTAAAACAACGTACTGTCAAGGGAGCCAAACAGGTTTTTGTAAGCTGGAAAAACTGGCCTGAGAAATTCAACAGTTGGATCAAGTTTGATGAACTTCGAAACGTATAAAAAAGGTTTGCACTAAACCTCACAGTTGACACAGCATCATGAACCATCAGGTAGAGGATGATGGCTTTTACGTTACTCTTCCATCTAATGCTAGCATGGAAGTGTTTAAAAATAATACCAGTTCAAGTTTCCGTGTAAATTTAGCTCAACATATTGATTTAGAAGGCCAATGGATGGTTGCATTAGCGGAGATTTCATACCCTTATACATGGCATAATTTACCGGATTATGATGCCTACTTTGAATAGAGGAAGGTTGGTGATGTGGAGATCAATACGCAAAGGATCAGAAGTGGCTACTATAACAGCGTTATTCAACTCGAGACAGAGATGGATATGTTTTTCAAAAAATTGAAATCGGGTTTACACATTAAATTCAGCAAAGTTCAAAAGAGATTTGCATTTCAAGCAAACAGTCCGTATGAAATACGCTTCTTCAGCACTCTAGCTTATATGATGGGTGTGAAACCAGGGGAATGGATTCATGTTTCTGAACCAAAACTGGCTCCTTTTCCGGTGGATATAAAGGCTGGTTTCTATCACCTATACTGTTACAGCGACGTGGTCAGCCCACAAATAGTAGGCGACACTTTTGCACCTTTACTGCGGACCGTCAAAGTACAAGGCAAATTCAGTGTTATGATTACTCAGACGTAGACGGTAGAGCCGTGAGTAAAATGAGTGGTTCTACACACACCGACGGTCAAGAAGGTTCAGGAATTATGGTTTTATCCAAAAGACCCAGAACAAGACCCCCTGGTGATCGTTTAAGGACGGTTAAAAAACAACGACAAACACGAAAAAGGAGATCAGTCGCAGCTGACAAACGAAGAGGAAGGAAGTCATCTGCAAGTTTTGATATATTTAAATAATGGCTCTTTTACATAACAAATCATCAGAGTGCACGCTGGCAGAATTGGACTGATTTTCTGCCCCGATGACGCAGCTATCGATCGAAGATAAAATTTACACCGAGATCCAGCCTTTATCAGCAATCACTGATGGAGGCCCGATCGAGTTTTTCATTCCGGGAGACGGAGAAAAGTATCTGGATCTCCACGATACGCTGTTGCATCTCAGAGTGAAAATTACTAACGAGAATCAGAATCAGAATCAGAATCAGAAAAGCTTTATTGCCAAGTATGTTTTTGGACATACAAGGAATTTGTTTTGGAACAAACCTGCCAGATGATGCACCTGTAGGGCTCATCAACTACCCGTTAAACACCATCTTCAGTCAGTGTGACGTCACTCTCGGAGATCGAATGATTTCACTATCCAGCGCTACACATCCATATAGAGCCATGATTGAGACATTGTTAAACTTTTCTGAGGATTCTTTAAAAACCCAGTTTAGCTCTGGTCTTTTTTATAAAGACACTGCAGGTGCTCTGAACTCTATTGTTACAACTAACGGCCCTAACCAAGGTCTTAACAGCAGAGCAGGCTTTTCGGCAAATTCCAGGGAGGTACATCTCCTAGGCCCCCTGCATGCAGACATATTTTTCTGTGAGAGACTTCTTTTAAACTCTGTTGACCTCAAAATTAAACTTACAAGAGCCAACGATGCCTTTTGTCTCATGGCAGCAAGAGACTCCACTTACAAACTCAGGATATTAGGAGCATCTCTTTTTATCAAAAACGTTACTGTCTCTCCAGCTGTACGACTGGGGCACGCTTCAGCTTTAATGAAGGCAAATGCTCTGTATCCACTTTCACTTGTGCATGTAAAAACATATTCCATCCCTGAAAATTCAAGGGTATGCAACCAAGAGAATCTTTTCTTAGGCGTCTTTCCCAAGTATGTGGTGATTGCGTTACTGGATCATGACGCTTTTACAGGAACACGCAATCTCAGTCCGTTTGACTTTAATCATTTTGATATGGAATATTTAGCTTTGTGTAAGGATGGCAGACAAATTCCTGCTAAAGCCTTCCAGCCCAATTTTAACCAAGGTCATTCAGTGAGAGAGTATTACAACTTGTTTACGGCTACAGGACGACATCTAAAAGATCTTCCACTGAGTATAACACGTCAGGAATTTAATCAAGGATACTCTCTATTCACATTTAATCTTAACCCGGGCGAGGACACAGATGCTCTATCTCCAGTTTCCAGTGGAAATTTAAGATTGGAAATGCGCTTCAGAAACCCGTTGCCTCATACCACCACACTGATCATCTACGCTTGTTATGACTCTATTTTAGAGATTGATTCAAAGAGGCGTGTGCTGGTGGATTATTATTAATCTAATCAGACATTAATAATCATGAAATTGAGAGGCTGATGCGTCATCTGCTGGGAGATTTGTTTTGTGGTGTATGGCCGTGCGACCAGCTGCCGCTGCTAGCTGACAAATTCCCAGGGCCGGCCTACTTTATTGTGAACACACATCCTTCACACATGCCGGGAGAACACTGGCTAGCTCTGACATTGGATGAGAATGGTCAATCCAGCTTTTTTGACTCTTATGGATTCTCTCCGGATTTCGAGTTCTACCCGTCAAGCATCGTAACATTTTTAGAAGACAGATCCTCAAAAATATTGTATCATAATAATCAGCTTCAAAACACTCTGTCCACTGTGTGCGGTCACCATTGCATTTTTTATCTATGTCATAGAGCGTGCGGATTATCAATGCAGCAAGTGTTGTCGAAATACACCGGAGATGTGATTAAGAATGATTTAATGGTATCTAACTAAGTCCAACTCTCACTTCTTTCGGATAATTTCTTCAAAATGTACGGTTGTGTTTAGGAAGGCTTTTCAGTACTTCCGTAAGAACCTGATCCTTAGGGGCCTCGTCCTGCCCTGGGCCTTGTTTTTCTTGGGACCGCTCATGTACAGGAACCTCTGTGTCACGCTGCACCGTTAAACTGACCCGCTGTTTTTCTTCTTTGACACCTTGCTTAAGTAAAGTCAGATACCTCTGGAGAAGAGCATCGTATCTCTTGATTTTTTCATTAGAAGTCAAACCCAGCTCGTTTAATATCGCTCTCATTTCAGCATCCAAATTCTCCTCCGCCGTCTGTCTGATGGACGTGTCTGACTGGGTCAGACGCTTGAATTGATGAGGTGAAATGAGAAACATCTTCTGCGATGTTCTGAGAGACATTATCTCCTGATGATTCCACCCACTAGACCACCGATCAAGGGTGCAAGAGCCGTTAAGATGGGGAGAATAAAACCACCTTGTTGCTTTTTGAGAGCCAACTGTTTAGTTTTTCAATGATAATACGCATGATGTCTGTATAGAATGCGGCTAAATCTGGAACGTTACTTGGACAGGGCGGCGGTATGGTAAAAGGTCTCCTTATTTCATGGTTATTAAAATGTTCACGTTCAACCACGGCTGGACGGTTTCGTCCTATTTGATCAGAACTAACTGCTACGTCCGTATTGAAATGACCCCCGTGCTGATCTGCGGTGTGTGACGTAGAAGGATTCTGATGAGTGTCAGGTTGATCATTTTGCTCAATGCTGAGTGGATACAGTGCTCTATTTAAATCTTCAAGAGCCTGATTGATTACGTTTAAAAAGTCACCGTGCTGATCTTCATTTATTACATTTTCACTGTTAGCAGGAGATGCATTTAAAATGATGTTATCTGCTACTTCTGCATTAACGGGAATTTCGTTAAGTTCATTAACTAAATTTCTTATTTCATCCAGGGCAAGTCTGATTCGGTTATCCATTTCTATGAACATAAGAAAAAATAAAATAAAATAAAACTAACCTACAGAAAAAAAAAACTAAAGAAACACAGTGATCAGTTCAGTTTAAAATCACCTTGATGTCACCAAAATGCTTCTTTAACAGAATCTGACATGCTGCCAGAAATGTTAACGATGAGGCCTTATTACGAAGGCTGTAGAGACTGTCTTCCTGCGTTGTCCGTTTCTGTAGCCAATCTGTTCTACCATCAACGTTACCTCTGTAAGGAGAATGAACAAAAACATAAATAAATAAAAATATGTATATATATATTGAAATAATCACATTAAAGCTGAAAAAAAAAAAGGAATTCAAATTAATTCAGTATGTATGTATGAATTAAAACGTACCGTTCATTAATCCACTCACTAGCGTTGCTCTGCTTTGTAGCGCAGAGAGTCGCTGTCTTTTGGCCGGGGTAAATATTCTGTAAAAAACAGAAGACAATAAAAGTTATCTTACGCTGCGCAGCACAGCGTTCATAAATAAAACGAAAATAGTTTTTAAAATACACAAGCTTTTTTTTAAATCTTACTCCGATTCTTTGCGGTAAAACCTCCAGATTTCGCTTCTTGTTGAACTGAAACGGTGCCTCTCTGCTGAAAGCTGTCTTCATCTTTAAAAGCGACCTTCTGGTGGGCGGATTCAATGTGGCATCTTTGGATGTATCTGTAAACAGGTTTATATGACATTTTATTGAACTATGCTTAAAATACATATATATATATATATATATATATATATATATATATATATATATATATATATTTTTATTTATTTTATTTCCTTACCTTGCTGCTGCTCGACAGCTGTGTCTTCCACAGAGCTCTCAGTCGAATCTGTAAACAGTTTTATCTGAGGTTTAAAATACATTCACTCTCAAAGAAAAATAGTTAGTTCTTAGGACTTACTTTCTGGTGGTGCTGGTAACTTATCCGGTGTGTCTTCAGGGGAAATGATGATAATTGACGGAGGAGTATTCAAAGAATCAGTTTTAATTTCTGTGTTAGAAGAAAGTTCAGATGTTGTTGGGGTTTTTTCTTGTTTGGAAATAATTCGCCTTCTCAATTTTGACTGTCGATTCCAGCCGCTGAACCCTCCAACTTGATCATTTGGGTTTACCTCTCTCATCAAATCTATAAATTCAAACATTGTCAAGGGTTAACTATAATGTATATATATATATATATATATATATATATATATATATATATATATATATATATTATTGCATTTAACATTTACTTACCATAATCTGATTGTGTCAAGATGAAATCATCAAGGTCATCAGCGGTGGGTTCTATGACAAAGAAACAAATATATATATATATATATATATATATATATATATATATATATATATATATATATATATAAACAATATATATATAAACAAAATTAAAGAACATTCACATGCATTTAATGATTTCTTAAAGATGAATACTTACTTACTTACTTACTTTTAAAGATGTCATTGTACTTTTGTGAATTATTATCAGAAGTAGATTCCACAATTTCCGGGTTTCCTGAAATATTTACCGACATTTTTTCTTGTCAGTACTGGTATTTTCAATGTAACAAGTGTTATGGTTCAAAGACATTCAGCATTTGAAGACCCTGACACTGAGGTTAGCCAATGAAACAGAGCCCCCGGACAACATTTACTCACAGTATTTATACCAGAACATGACAGTGTTATCTCAACTGCAAAGACTCTATGTTTTAAGACCAAAACCCTTCTTGAGTTCAAAGGTGATATGGTTATCTAAGGAACAGACCTAACTGCCCTTCCTGACATTGCCCCTAACAGTTGGATATCGAATAACTGTAACCCCCCTGAATAACCTTTTACTCTAAGATGAAAAAGTAAATGTTTTAGAAAAGCTACAGGTAACTAAAATTATCATTCCTTTTTCCTAAAATGGAGTCTCTCATGATTCAAAAACAAACACATCATTGCTAGAGTCAATTTATAACTTGGAAACAGTATACTGAAGCAGTGTTATCTCAACTCTATGTTTTAAGACCAAAGCCCTTCTTGAGTTCAAAGGTGATATGGTTATCTAAGGAACAGACCTAACTGCCCTTCCTGACATCGCCCCTAACAGTTGGATATAGAATAACTGTAACCCCCCTGAATAACCTTTTTCTCTAAGATGAAAAAGTAAATGTTTTAGAAAAGCTTCAGGTAACTAAAATTATCATTCCTTTTTTCCTAAAATGGAGTCTCTCATGATTCAAAAACAAACACATCATTGCTAGAGTCAATTTATAACTTGGAAACAGTATACTGAAGTTCTTTTTTTTTTTCTGTTAATCTCATATTCGTCTTACCTCTTTCAGCTGCTTTTCCAGTATGTTGACGCAGAAGCTGAAGGTTTTTCTCGTTCCATCGATGTAGTGAAGCACAATCTTTTATTTACTTTTTAGGTCTTTTCTAGTTTGAACTGATTTAGACTGGCTCATATATTCAACAAAATAGGTCCTGCTGTAAAAGCAAAATGAACTTACAATTTCTGTCAGGTTACACAATTCATTTTATTAGGATTTCATGTGATAGGTCAACATTAAGTTGATTATACCTTTAAAATATAAAAGGATGCATGTCTTTTTTGTTTTTAGATGTATTAACACCTGAAAAAAACATACAGATTATTAATAACACCCTTAAACACACCCCTGTGTGTTTTAATTGGCTCATTTAAGGCCTTCCCCGTAACACCCTTAAACACACCCCTGTGTTTTAATTGACTCATTTAAGGTATCGCCCCTAATGACGACAAGCAATCAGCATCCACGGTTACGCCCCCTTGGACACACCACCCGCTTGACCACGTGACCTCCTGCCCACATGGCACCCACATGGCGCCAACCGGAAATCCCACCCTCACCGGAAGTCCCACCTACCTGTCAAAACGTTTGATGAAAGGGTGTACTTAAATTCTCTCCTGTTGACAGCCTCTTTGACCATTATCTATCTTATTAAAGTTTTTTAAAGTCACATTGGTTCTGTATGTTGTTTAATAATTGGTGACTGTATTCATTTTGCTATGTTATTTAAATCATGCTGTGAAATGTTTTTGGTGACGATTAGCACCTGCTAATTGCAAAAAGTGAGACCAATTCATTCATTCATGGGAGTCCGAAAATCTGCATTAACACCAGTAGAAGTCACAACAATCTTTATTTTAAAGTTGGTAGATGGATCTGAAATGTTATTAAAAATTCTTAAGTTAGCAACCATGCCATTAAGGCTGGTTAACACATACCAAGGCTAGCATTAGAAGCACTGTTTAAGTTTCTGTTTAATGTCTGAGTTTTGTCCAGTTATGAATTATTGTGAGATTTTGTATACTAAATACCTAAATCAATATGTTTTGTATTCAAATGAACAATCTCTACTTGATTTAGCATCTACTTGACAGCATAAACACATAATTTATCATATCATGCAATGAATCATTTAAATAAACAGACAGTTTGAGGTTTAAAACCTACTAAATAAAAAAGTATTTTACTCAAGAAAAAAGGCTTTACTATCTGACTAAACTGATTCACATATAACAATGTACATATCAAGAATCACAAATTTGTTTTGTGTGATTACAACTGATTTATACTTATTACAAAAATGTATATTAATGCCATTATTAGTGGTCTTAGGTGCCCCCTTTGGTAATACAGGCCCTAAGCAGCTGCTAGCAATCTGAACTCAACAATGCTTTTGTTCATGCAGGTGGTTTCCCTCATACTGTTTACCTTTGCTTAAGAAATGATTTTCTGAAAGTATAATCGCCCATGACATAAGCAACAAAAAACAAAATTCCCTTTAAGACTCAATGGCATTACTGGCTTTGAAATATCAGATATTGCAGCAAAAGGATTATGTTAATATAAATAAGTCAACTCCTAATTTTTTAAGTTTTCACATACATCGAAATACTGGGTGAGGAGGAGTAGCAACCATCTTTCAGTCCGATATATTTATTAGTCCCACACCAATTAATAGCTACAACTCAGGCACTACAACCACTTCTGTTGGTTGTCTTGTACTGTCCACCAGGCCATTATTCTCAATATTTAGATCAGTTATCAGACTTCTTATCTGATTTACTGTTGAATATAGATAGGGTCATTATAGTGAAGAATTTTAACATTCATGTTGACACTGAAAGTGATAGCTAAATATAGCCTTTAATGCTCTCTTAGACTCAATTGGCTTTGCTCAAAACATTAAGGCTCACCTTTGTCTTCATTCTCTGGGCTTTGTGCTGACATATGGCATTGAGGTTAATTTAACCAAGTACTCCACACCTGAAAGAAAATTACATTATAGTAGATGATTATAGTAGATGACTTGAAAAATTGCAGACCTATATCCAATCTTCCATTCTTATCTAAAATTCTTGAGAAAATAGTTGCTAATCAAATGTGTGAGCATTTACACAGCAATGACCTGTTTGAAGAGTTTGAGTCAGGCTTCAGAGCTCATTATAGCATTGAAACAGCTCTGCTGAAAGTCACTAATGATATTCTTAAGGCCTCAGATAATGGACTTGTGTTTGTACTGGTTCTGTTAGATCTCAGTACTGCATTTGATACAGTCGATCACAATATTCTCTTGGAAAGGCTGGAATATTCTAGGGATCAGGGGAACAGCACTAGGCTGGTTTAAATCTTATTTGTCTGACAGATTCCAGTTTATTCATGTAAATGATAAATCATCTTCAAACTCCAGGGTTAATTGTGGATTACCACAGGGTTCAGTACTTGGGGCCAATTCTCTTCACTACATATATGTTTCCAATAGGTAAAATGATCAGGCAGCATGGGATAAATTTTCACTGTTATGCTGATGATACTCAGCTTTACTTATCCATAAATCCTGATGAGCCCAACCAGCTAGCTAGACTACAAGCATGTCTTGGCATTAAAACTTGGATGACTTTAAATTTTCTGCTTCTAAAGTCAGACAAGACAGAAGTTGTCGTCTTTGGAAAAGAAATTGCTTAGTCGATCAAATAATGTGGACGGCATTAAAGGGATCTCTGGTCATAAAGTTAAAAACCTTGGTGTTATTTTTGATCAGGATATGCCATTTAAATCCCATATTAAACAAGTTTCTTGGATTTCCTTCTTTCACATCCGGAACATTGCCAAAATTGGAAAAATCCAATCCAGGAGTGACGCTGAAAAACTAGTCCATGCATTTGTTACTTCAAGGCTGGACTATTGTATTTCTTCACTATCAGGATGTCCACAAAATGCAGTTAAAAGCCTTCAGCTGATCCAAAATGCTCCAGCAAGAGTTCTGATGAAAATTAGAAAGAGAGATCATATTTCTCCTATTTTAGCTTCTCTTCTTAGGCTCCCTGTTAAATCCAGAATACAATTTAAAATTCTCCTTCTCACATATAAAGCCCTTAATGATCTAGCTCCATCATACATCAGAAATCTGATTGTTCCATATATTCCTAACAGAGCACTTCGTTCTCAGACTGTAGGTTTACTGGTAGTTCATAGAGTCTCTAGAAGTAGAATGGGAGGCAGATCCTTTAGTTATCAGGCTCCTCTCCTGTGGAACGAGCTCCCAGTTTTAGTCCGTGAGGCAGACACACTGTCTACTTTTAAGGCTAGGCTTAATACTTTCCTTTTTGAGAAAGCTTATAGTTAGAGTGGCTTAGGTTACCCTGAGGTACACTCACCGGGCTCTTTATTAGGTACACCTAATACGCAAATTTCTAATCAGCCAATCACATGGCAGCAACAGCATTTAGGCATGTAGACATGGTCAAGACAATCTGCTGCAGTTCAAACCGAGCATCAGAATGAGGAAGAAAGGTGATTTAAGTCACTTTGAACGTGGCATGGTTGTTGGTGCCAGACGGGCTGGTCTGAGCATTTCAGAAACTCCTGATCTACTGGGATTTTCACACACTACCATCTCCAGTGAGCGGCAGTTCTGTGGGTGCAAAGGCCTTGTTGATGCCAGAGGTCAGAGGAGAATGGCCAGACTGGTTCGAGCTGATAGAAAGGCAACAGTGACTCAACCACTCATTACAACCTAGGCATGCAGAAGAGCATCTCTGAACGCACAATACGTCGAACCTTGAGACGGATGGGCTACAGCAGCAGAAGACCACACCGAGTGCCACTCCTGTCAGCTAAGAACAGGAAACTGAGGCTACAATTCGCACAGGCTCACCAAAATTGGACAATAGAAGATTTGAAAGGGTAGCCAGGTGTAGCTTCTAGGAAGAGAAAAGAGGGAGAACATAAAGTTAAAAACTGAAATAACAGCAAATAATGCAGAATTAGAGAGTAGTGTGAGAATGTAGTGAAGAGGGTGAAAGTTGTCATTATGTCCTCCAGCAGCCTAAGCCTATAGCAGCATAACTACAGAGATAGCTCACGATAACCTAAGCCACTCTAACTATAAGCTTTATCAAAAAGGAAAGTGTTAAGCCTAGCCTTAAAAGTAGACAGTTTTTCCATCTAGAGCCCACTGATGGCAATTGTTATATTAAAAACCACAATGATTGGGATACCTCTCTCTGTCAGATTGCCCATAGCCATTGGAAAAGAGAGGGGGTCATACAGGTAGCAGAAATGGAGGGTGTGTTTGCACCTCAACCATAACTGAGCCGGTTTAGGCTAAACCCGACTCCCCCTTACTCCATCCAACAGGGAGGGAGGAAGGCTCCCTCCCTGATAACCTAAGCCACTCTAACTATAAGCTTTATCAAAAAGGAAAGTTTTAAGCCTAGCCTTAAAAGTAGACAGGGTGTCTGAATCACGGACTAAAACTGGGAGCTGGTTCCACAGGAGAGGAGCCTGATAACTAAAAGATCTGCCTCCCATTCTACTTCTAGAGACTCTAGGAACCACCAGTAAACCTGCAGTGTGAGAACAAAGTGCTCTGTTAGGAATGTATGGAACAATCAAATCTCTGATGTATGATGGAGCTAGATCATTAAGGGCTTTATATGTGAGGAGGAGAATTTTAAATTCTATTCTGGATTTAACAGGGAGCCAATGAAGGGAAGCTAAAGTAGGGGAAATATGATCTCTCTTTTTATTTTTCATCAGAACTCTTGCTGCAGCATTTTGAATCAGCTGAAGGCTTTTAACTGCATTTTGTGGACATCCTGATAGTAGCGAATTAGAATAGTCCAGCCTTGAAGTAACAAATGCATGGACTAGTTTTTCAGCGTCACTCCTGGAAGGATATTTCTAATTGTGGCAATGTTCCGGAGGTGAAAGAAGGAAATCCTAGAAACCTGTTTAATATAGGATTTAAATGACATGTCCTTGTCAAAAATAACACCAAGGTTTTTTACTTTATTACTGGAGGTCAATTTAATGCCATCCAGGTTAAGTGATTGACTAAGCAGTTTCATTTTTAAAGACTCCGGTCCAAAGACGACAACTTCTGTCTTGTCTGAATTTAGAAGCAAAAAATTTGAAGTCATCCAAGTTTTTATATTTTCAAAACATGCTTGTAGTCTATTTAACTAGAAATAATAATAATAATCATAAGGAAACCATTCTAAGAAAATAAACAGGAAAGCAAAGCTAAGGGAACTAGGAGAGCAAACTGGGGAGCAGAAGATAACCCAAAACAGAAAACCACAACTAACATGAATACAAGACACAAGTAAGAAATATCTACCTATAAAGGTAAACAAAAACACAAAACCACAAAGTCCAAAACGTCACATCCTGACACAGATCACAGTATGCTTTAATTGCAACAAACTCTAGTAGTGCAATATACAGTATAAAGCTTGCTCATTCCCAGGCTAGATAAGATATTATAGACATTCTTTAGTCAATGTTTAGAATTAATAGATTGGGTAGGTCAGTCAAATTAATATGGAATCGGGCTCACATAGGAGTTGAAGGTAACGAGCTTGCGGACAGGTATGCTAAAGAAGCTACAAAGAAAACAGAGATTACTCTTTTTGTTCCTTACAGCAAGGCTGAGGTAAAAAGTATTGTGAAGGAAGAAGTGAAAGGGAAATGGAAGGAAGAGTGGAATAAAGAGCAGAAAGGGAGATTTTATTTTGCTCAATCCAACAAACACTGGGTAAAATGAGGGTGACATCAAGAACCAAAAGGGATGAGGACATAATATCTAGGCTTAGATTTGGTCGTACAGGTCTGAATAAAAGTTTAAGAGGAACTGATAACACTCTACTGGACTTTGTAATTGTGGCCGCTCTCAAGAGATTGTTGAGCATGCAATTATAGTTTGTACCAGGTATAGTTGGGAAAGACATATTCTTCAAGATAAGTGTCTTGATCAAAAAATACAGTTTAACTTAACTGAGTTACTTTGTCTAAAGTCTGGTCATTGTTTAGTTAGAGCGTTTCTTCAGTTTCTCTCTCTTTATTCAAGACTGAACATTTCCTCCAAGCTCCCGTACTCACTCACCTTTCTCCCTCAGTGGATCGACCAGCAGAACCTGGACTCCTCAACGACCCCGCAGTCATTTCTTGTTTGTCAATGAACCTGTTAAACCTGAACTCTTCCTCCGTAATTGTTGCCTGCACTAGAATCATCTGGTTATGTGCCATGCCAGAAGTTTGTTTCCCATAGGAAATTAGATGGGCAACTCTGAAAAGATTAGAAAACAATGTAATGCTTATGTAACAATGTACATTTATTTTACTTTTTTGGCATCACAGCCATCAAACCCTTATTATAATTGCTAAGTAAACTGCTGCATGTTTCTACTGGTATTTTGACAATTAATGTCCATGGTGAGCTCTTTGAGAAAGAAAGGCCTCCTTGCCATCGCCCTAATGTTTAGCTTCCTCCACAGATTCTCTATCAGATTCAAGTCAGTCTCTCTCTGGGCCACTGCAAAAAGTCAATATTACTTCAGTCAGCAGAACACAATCTGGTGCTGCACGGTGGCGTAGTTGGTAGCACTTTTGCTACCAGCAAAAGTGCTGCAAGGCAAAAGTAGGAGTTTGCATGTTCTCCCTGTGCAT
Organism: Girardinichthys multiradiatus; assembly: GCF_021462225.1. NCBI lineage: Eukaryota > Metazoa > Chordata > Actinopteri > Cyprinodontiformes > Goodeidae > Girardinichthys > Girardinichthys multiradiatus. The sequence goes on from NC_061800.1 coordinate 2,856,809, forward strand.
GCGTAGATTCTCACAGGGTACTCCGGCTTCCTCCCACAGTCCAAAGACATGCCTGTTGGGTTAATTGGTCTCTCTAAATTGTCCTTAGGTGTGTAAATGAGTGTGTGCTTGGTTGTATGTATGTTGCTGTGCGATGGAGTGGCGACCTGTCCAGGGTGTACCCTGCCCATAGACTGCTGGAGATAGGCACCAGCTTCTCCGCGACCCAATATGGATGAAGCAGTATAGAAAATAGTTTTAGGCTCTAAATGTACATGTTTTCCTGACATATGTAGGCCTATATTGTGTTAAACAATTGTTTTTTATCAAATTACCAATGGCACAACTATTGGTATCAAAAACAATTCCAAACAAAGTAAGCATATTTTGATTTGTACTTTTGTTGGCCAAAGCTTCAAGAAATGTCTAATTAGTAATCAGTGATTTCCTGTTCTCCTGATGCATAAATATAGAGCAGAATATAACAGAAAACTGTTTGTTTTAGCCACTGGCCAATAGACTGGAAGAGAAACCAAACTTTTTTTGCCACCACAAATAGTGAGCAAGGTGGTAAGGGAGGGCAAAAATCTCCAAACTTCATTAATGGAGAACTGCAGCAAAGATGGACGTCTTGGGGTCATCAAGTCTTCATTACAACCATTTAACAAACACTTGAGATGAACAACAAAGTAGGAGTATGTGGGAAATCACCCCATGCCCATTGTTGGCCAGATCTGTGATGCTATTTCTGTTCCAAACCTTGTTAGAGGGCATGACATGATGAACTATTTGTAGACTAAGTGGTGTCCTAATGGCAAAAGGAAGTTGAACAAAGTTTTAAAAGTTATGCCACTTGTCATTTTAAGATTCGTTGACAATCATTTCTACCCACGGGCTTTAACATGGAACCAATGTCAATAAGATTATGCTGCTACAATAAAAGACTGATTTGTTTTAAGGTTTTTTACACATCTTTACCAGAGATATCAACAAACTAATTATTGGTGCCTATTCTGACAACATTGACCCAAATGCACGCAATGCAGATTTTTATTGCTGTTATGTAAAGGTTGATGAGATGATGCAAGAGGAAATCCATGCCGAGCTATGTTTTCGCTATTGTTATATGGCTCATGAATGCACCTCTGACTGGTATATTTAATGCAGAGGAGCAGCAAACTCGGGCTAAAGGAGTACGTTACACATACACGATCCAACAGTTTCTCTGCTGTATCAGTATGAGTTCCCACAGTGCTATTTCCGGGTTGATCTGATAAGATCTCATTATATGCATCATTTAAACAGCAGACAATTATGTGAGCCCCTAATCCCTCTGTCATAATCTTTCTGTGTTAGATTTTGGGTTTTGGTTCTTTAGTGGTTTCTCTGCACTTTCCTGTCCGTATTCTTCAAGTTACTGTTCATACTTGATTAGGTTCATGATTTATTCTTGTGTTTAGACTACTTTCTGGATTCCTGTGTTAGAAGTGTTAGTTTTTTTCCCTTATAGACCTGGTTCCCCTTGTTAATGTTATTTAGTCTCATTGTTTACTTGCTTCTGTTTGCTTAGATGTATCCTGTTACCTCCCTGCACTGCCTACGCATTAGTCAATCTCCCTCAGTTAGCTCCTATCCTTTATTTTTCATATTGACAATCTTGAAGACAGAAGTGCAATAGAACTATGTGACACTCTTAGAAATGTTGGTTTGACTCAACATGTTAAACAGCAAATGCACAAACGGGAGATATTTTGGACTTGATCATCACTAAGGGTCTAAACATTTCCAAGGTATTTGTAACTGATGTTACCCTATCTGACCACTTTTCTGTTATTTTTGAAAGCATCATCTCCAATGACTCAGTTAGCCAAAGAGTCTTTATAAGAAAACACATCTTTAAGGATGGTGCTGCCGAAACCTTTAACCAGATTTACTCTTCTACCTCCACTTTGCCCTGTAACACTGTAGATGAGCTGGTAGACAACTTTCATTCTAAAATCTCATACATGATGACTGATTCAGTTGCTCCAATTTAAGTGCAGGTCGTTTCTGGGAAGAAAAAGTCTCCATGGAGAAGTGCTCCACCAGTCAGAAGTGAAAAAAGGGAGTGTCGAAAAGATGAACGCAGATGGCAAAAGATTAAACTCCAGGTTCCCATTACATCTATATAGAGAGAATCCACAGATATAACTTATAACTGAAAAATGCGAGAGAATCTTACTTCTCTGAGATCATCAGCAAAAACATTAACACTGCTCGTGCCTTATTTAACATGGTCGACCGGTTAACTAACCCTCCTGTAACTGTAACATCTGAACTCCACTCTACCAGGGCCTGCAACAAATTTGCTAACTTCTTCACTGAAAAAACCCAAAAGATCACAGGGGCAGTCAGCATATCCACATTAACTCCAGCACCAAAGTTGTCTCCAACTAGAACTGATTTTGACAAAATTTCCCAATTTCACCAAATAAACTACAAAAACTTATACTGCTATTGAAAAAGAGCAACTTGGACAAGCTGCTACTGCAAAACTACAGGCCTATCTCAAACCTCCTTTTCATCAGCAAGATTATTGAAAAGCTGTGTTTCAGCAGTTAAACAACTTCCTAACACTGACCAGCTGCCTTGATGTCTTCCAGTCAGGCTTCGGTGCTCACCACAGTACAGAGACTCCTCTTGTCAAGGTGTTCAATGACATCCGTATAAATGCAGACTGTGGAAGAACCACAGTGCTGGTATTATTGGATCTTAGTGTAGCATTCAACAGTTTATCACTCCATTTTATTAGACTGCATGGAAAACTGGGTCGGCCTTTCTGGAACAGCACTCGATTGGTTTAAATCCCACTTGAAGGACAGGGACTTTTTTGTGTCAGTAGGTAACTTTACATCAGACAGACATCACACAGCTTCAGTTAATGAAGCTAGAAACCACCAATCAGGCCTGAAACCTGGGTGTAGTGATGGACTCAGACCTGAACCTTCAGAGGCACATAAAGACAATAACAAGGTCAGCCTTCTATCACTTCAAAAACATCTCTAGGATTAAAGGACTAATGTCTCAGCAAGACCTTGAAAAATGAATTAATGCGTTCATCTTTAGTAGAATTGATTACTGCAACGGTGTGTTCACAGGTCTGTCGAAAAAGTCGATCAGACAGCTGCAGTTGATCCAGAACGCTGCTGCCCACGTCCTCACTAAAACTAAGAAAGTGAAGCACATCACCCCAGTTCTAAAGTCCTTACACTGGCTCCCTGTATCTCAAAGAATAGACTTAAAAATACTTCTCTTAGTCTATAAATCACTGAATGGCTTAGCACCAAAATATATTAGAGACGTGTTGTCAGTGTATCAACCACCCAGACCTTTGAGTTTTTCAGTGGCAGGAACAGGAGCTAAAGCGTCGCACTGACCCTCAGTGGCGAGAACAAGAGCTGAAGCATGCTGTTGACCCTCACTGGCGAGGACAGGAGCTGAAGCGTTGCTCTGACCCTCAGTGGTGAGGACAGAAGCTAAGGAGTCGACAAGGCCCTAAGTGGCGAGGATTTATATGGGCAAGACACAGGTGAAAACAGAGAACTGATTGGCATTAAACAGGTGGACCAGATGATGCTGATTACAGGCTGTGTCACAAGTGAACACAAAACATAGCTGGAACTAAAACAGGAATACAAGGATATAATCAAACCTAAGAAACTTGGCTATAACAGAACATAAACTTAAATGCACTCAAATCAGAATACAAGAATCATAAGAAACTAAACCTAAGTAATGAACTAAAGCCACACGTGGAATATGATCAGAAACAAGATCCAAAATACAACTTGAAGAACATGATCAGAAAAGGCTCCAAAACCAAAACCCAAACCCCCTCAAATCATGACAGACTCACCATGCAACACCCATTCTCCTGCTTGCACTTTGGTCCTGCTTCACCTCCACACAATATGACCCTCTGCATATACCAGCTACTAACAGATTTAAACTAAACCTCTGGTTAGAATCGAGGATGTCCAAATTACAGCAGTGTATCATCAGCATAACTACACACAACCATACACATCCCAATGAAACACTTCACCTGTGTGTGAGTTAGAGAACATGTGCTCCAATCTGGTGGTGAAGCTGAAGGCAAAACACACTGAGTGAATGGATTACAGGGAAATCACTTAATATCTCTACTTGCATTGCCAAAACATTCCCCCACAAACCTGTACACAACATTTTTACATGATGAAAAGTGAAATACAAACAGCATCTGTAATGTCAACTATTATCATTTTGTTATGGGGGTTAGACAAGTCAGCATGTGGACATCCATAAATTTAGTCTCTTCCACAGTTTGATCTTCAGGGGAAGAGTTTTAGGATTACAGGAAACACGATCTGCTGCAAACAAGGTTGTTTTCCAGCAAAACCCTGATGTGATCCAGTATGGACTGATTTTGATATACTACCCGGTCCTCCTAAAACACTGCCTATTGTTGGGTCATAAGAAGCTTTATGAATTTCCTTTTTTTTGTCTACTGTATTACTTAAATCAGAGAATCGCAGATACTGAGGTGTGTAGAAAAAAAAGTTATTGTGTTTTTAATGGAATCTATCAGTTAATATTATCTTAAAGGAGCTAAACCTATCCTCTGAACCTTATGCCCCTTTCCCAGAAAAAATCCCAGAAGAGAGTCTCTGATGGATGCATGTCCAGAACACTTTCCAGCACAGTGAAAACTGCAAGATAAACATAAATGGATTCTCATACAGTGTTTGATAAACAAGGTTCTAAACATAACTGAATGCATTAACTGTAATTTATTTCTAAGATTATTGACCAGTTTACTTTGGTGGTGATAGTAGAGTGTGCACTGGTTAAATGCCTGTATGATGCCCAAGTCAATGATCAGGCCAGATGATGTTTTACGGTTTATTTAATAAATAGATTCTGTCAGGATCTGTTCCATGTCTGTTTGTTTGGTGCTGTTTACTGTGCTTAGCCTCTAGATGGCGTGGAACCTGGAGAAGAGGTGACAGGTGTTCTCTATCCCCCTGATTACCTGCTGAGGAGTATTTAAGGAGGAGGCTGCCAGCAACTCACTGCAAGAGTGTTGCCCTTAGTGGTACAGTGCAAGCCACATTACCTTTCTCTTGACCTTGCCTTGTACTTTTGGTAATTTTGTATTTGTTACCTTGCAGGTTTACCTGAACTTGACTTTGCCTTCTGCATTGAACGCTGCCTGGATTACCGTCTTCTAGAAAGAAGCTATCCAGCTCCATGAACAAAGACTCAAGCCTCTTATTACTTTGTTGGATCACACCGGCTGGCAGCCTCCTGATTCCTTCGTTCCTTGGATCTTCTTCTACGAACCCTGTCCACCCTCCTCCATCCACTGCACCAACTTCAGAAACTCTTTGACCTACTAAACATCGTGGCACACCAGTATTCAACATCTCCTGTCTCATGGGTAAACAACCCCTTGGTCTCTCCACCCCCTCTGGCGGATATCTCCATCAATGCAGTAAGGCAGAATTATTATTTAAGAATTTAGATCCAGAGTTATCCCTTGCTTACCGTTCTGTTTATTTTACAGTTAGTATCCCAGTTCCAGTTCCCTGCACATTTGATTACACTGTAAATAAACTCATTACCGTTAAACTCAGTCTCCTGAATTGCTTTCTGCATGTGGGTCAAATCTGATCGAAACATTTTTACACAATCTTTAGATGCTCTGAATATCTAGAGTGAAAGTGATTTACAACATGTTTTGTTCTTAATATTATTGTGTTATTATTATCTATGTTTTAATTGTAGAAGGCAAATATCTATAACTGCTTCATCCAGGACCCAAGGTGACTGTTGAAAAGGGTACTGTAGGGCTTACTGAGCAACTTTAAAATTGTTTGTTAAATCTAACATTATCCATCCAAAACTTGTAAACTTACTTTTTTCTTTCTCTTGACTTGGTTGTAGTACTGACTTTGTAGGATGGACATCCTTATGCCCTTTAAAGTTGCCCAATAAACCAGTATTTAACATTTAATTTCCCTTTGGAATTAATAAAGGATTTTTTAATTGAATTGAATTGTATCAATTGTTCCCTCCTGAGATGCAGTGGTATCTCTCCCGTCTGAACTTGTAATGCAGCCACCGGTGTAAATTTAGCAGTCACAACACAGTCTCAAAGCTTGATACTGTATTATATCTATTTTTTTAAGAATTGAAGATGCTGCTGATTGATATACCAGACATAATCTCGATAATGCAGAACAAATCTTACAAGAGCACCCCACTTTTAACCCCTCAGACATCTCTTATATTAATTACTTTTTACATTTATCAATGACTGCCCAATTATTATACCTATATATATATATATATATATATATATATATATATATATATATATATATATATATATATATATCATTATTATTATTATATTATACCATTATTATTATATTATACCATTATTATAATATGAACTCAGGTAAGCTTTTTCTCAAACCAAATCCTTAGGTACTTGAAGGAGTCTACTACTTCCAGTTGCTCCCCATACATTTAATATTAACTTCAATTGACCTTATCCTTTATTTAAATACAACTGTGGTTTCTGTGGTTGTACCTCCAATACAACCACAGAAAAGCTGAATTCCAATTTCAAGGCTCAGGATTCTGCCTTCATTATTGCCTCCTTTTTTAACAATTAAATCCACCTTCCTTCCTCTTTTCCATATAACACCATCATCTACAAACAATAAAATTCCAAAGGATTGGTCAATACGATGAAATATGTCATCAATCATAACAGAGAATAGCACCTGACTAACAATACTTCCTTGCGGAATACACACCCTCCATTTCTGCTACCTGTATGACCCCCTCTCTTTTCCAATGCTTATGGTTAATCTGACAGAGAGAGGTATCCCAATCGTTGTAGTTTTTAGTATAACAATGGCCATCAGTGGGCTCTAGATGGACAAACTGTCTACCTATAAGGCTAGGCTTAAAACTTTCCCTTTTGATAAAGCTTATAGTTAGAGTGACTTTGGTTATCCTGAGCTATCTCTGTAGTTATGCTGCTATAGACTTAGGCTGCTGGAGGACATAATGACCACTTTCACCCTCTTCGCTACATTCTCAAACTACTCTCTAATTCTGCATTATTTGCTGTTATTTCATCTTTTACTTTATGTTCTCCCTCTTTTCTCTTCCCAGAAGCTACAGCTGGCCTGACTCTGTGTCTACCTGTGACACCTTTCTGGAGAGGGGCATTGTCCAAGCTTCTGTTGGCAACAACTTAATGCTCACCCTCTAGCCATGACCCACATGGCCCTGTCATTTAGTGTTTAACCCTTTCTCTCTCCTAGACATGGCAATTGACTGAGCTTTTACTGTGACTAACTCTTTGTGCTCTCTTTCAGACTCTAACCTTGAAAACTGGCTCTGAGTTTATCTGTTCATTCTTTCTAGGTGAAACGACTAAAGGAGCTACATCCATTAACATTTACTTTACCTTCCCATAGAAAGGACTCCTGGATCAGTGCTTCTTTGTTCTCTTTGTGTCTCTGCTCTGTTCTCTCAAACCCCCAGTCGGTCGTGGCAGATAGCCGCTCACACTGAGCCTGGTTCTGCTGGAGGTTTCTTCCTGTTAAAAGGGAGTTTTTCCTCTCCACTGTCGCTACATGCATGCTAAGTATGAGGGATTGCTGCAAAGTCAACGCCAGTGACTGTCCATTGTCTCTACATGCTCATCCGGGAGGAGTGAATGCTGCAAGTCACTGACTCGATGCAATCTGCTGGGTTTCCTTAGATAGAAAACTTTTTATCCAATTTGAATAAATAACTGAATCTGACTGCGCTGTTCAATGGTTAGGATTAATTGGAATGTATGTACCTGACTGTTGTGAAGTGCCTTGAGACGACATGTGTTGTGAATTGGCGCTTTTTAAATAAACTGAATTGAATTCAATTGAATTGAATATCATTTTCTACTGCATAATCTGAACTAAACTCATTGCCTACACTAACACAAATTCTTCTATCTGTTAAAAAACGTTTAATCCACTGATACATTTTCCCTTTATTCTAAGCTCATGCTGCTTAATCATAAGTCCTTGTTTCCACATGTTATATGCCTTCTCTATATCAAAAAATACAGCGTTACGACTTTCTTTATTGGCTTGGTTTACAGATTGGTAAAATAACTGCCTGTTTTCAAGCAGGTGGAAAGATTCCCTCTTCCCAGACTTTATTGTAAAGTTCCAAAATTGTCTCTTTACCTTTCTCAGTAATTGTTTCAGCATACTATATGTAATTTCATCCTTTCCTGGAGATGATTCCTTTGTTTTATTTAGAGCATAATTCAACTCCATGATTGAAAACTCAATATTAAAATCATTATGAAAGTCCTCTTCATTCTGAAGTACCTCTATTATTTTGTATTGTCAAGGCCTTTTGCTTTTTTCCTCAATAGTAAAATTATCTGTGCAATGACCTTTAACAAATGTTCTTGCCAAAAATTCTGCATTATCCTTATTTCCAATTATAACATTTGTCCCGCCCTGCGATAGACTGGCGACCTGTCCAGGGTGTACCCCGCCTCCCGCCCATAAACTGCTGGAGATAGCCACCAGCTTCCCTGTGACCCACTATGGAAGAAGCGGTATAGAAAGGACTGACTGACATTTTGTCCCCTTTCATGATTGGGTACCCATAATCTGTCCTGTTCCCACTCATCTTATTAATCGTTTTCCACACTTTTTCCAATTGAGTAGTTAGTCCAATAATAACAATAATAATCATTTTATATTGAATCAAAATTTGGAAATTGTGGGGCGATTTAAGAACTCTAAATGCTTGATTTCAACTTTTAATTGCCCTTGTGCAGTCTTCTGTCCACCAAAGAACTATTTTGTTCTTCTGACCACTCCTACCTTTAGGACTGACTCATCTGCAGCTACGAAAATAGTTTTGCTGAGATCTATAGTAAATTCACGAATATTTTGCCGTGTTTTGACTTCCTTAATTTTCAGCTAAAACAGCAAATTTCACCCAGTTGGCTCTTTTAATAATCCACCTTATTGTTGCCTCCTCCTGGTAGGATGTCCAGGAGGCATCCGGTATAGATGCCCAAGCCACCTCAACTGGCTCCTCTCGATGTGGAGGAGCAGTGGCTCTACTCTTTCGGTCATGACCCAAAGTTCATGGCCATAGGTGAGGGTAGGAACATAGATCGACCAGTAAATCGAGAGCTTCGCTTTCCGGCTCAGCTCTCTCTTCACCACAAAGGACCGGCACAGTGACCCCATAACTGCGGCAGCTGTACCGATCCGTCTGTCGATCTCCCGCTCCATTCTTCCCTCACTCTTGAACAAGACCCCGAGATACTTGAACTCCTCCACTTGAGGATGGAACTCCCCTCCAACCTGAAGAGGACAAGCCAACCTTTGCCGGTCGACTACCATGGCCTCTGACTTGGAGGAGCTGATCTTCATGCCAGCCACTTCACACTCGGCTGTGAACCGCCCCAGCGCATGCTGAAGGTCTTGGCTAGAGAGGGGCCAGCAGGACCACCCCAGTCTGCCAGTACAGAGGCACTGTCCCCGACCGCCACGCAATGTTGAAGAGGCTTGTCAACCATGACAGCCCCACAACATCCAGAGATTTGAGGTACTCAGGGCGGATCTCATCCACCCTTGCCGCCGCGGAGCTTTTTAACCACCTCGGTGACTTCAGCCTGGGTGATGAAAGAGTCCAACCCCGAGTCCCCGGCTTCTGTTTCCACCAGGGAATGCGTGATGGCCGGATGGAAGAGATCCTCAAAGTACTCCTTCCACCGCCCGATAATGTCATCAGTCGCGGTCAGCAGCCTCCCACCCCACTATAGACTGTGTTGGTGAAGCACTGCTTCCCCCTCCTGAATCGCCGGACGGTTTGCCAGAATCGCTTCGAGGCCAACCGGTAGTCCTTCTCCATGGCCTCACCAAACTCCTCCAAGACTCAAGTTTTTGCCTCTGCCACAGCCCGGGCTGCAGCACGCTTGGCCTCACGATACCTGTCAGCCGCCTCAGGAGTCCCACAAGCTAACCACAGCCGATAGGACTCATTCTTCAGCTTTACAGCATCCCTTACTGCCGGTGTCCACCACCGGGTTCTGGGATTGCCGCCGTGACAGGCACCGCAGACCTTACGGCCGCAGCTACGGGCAGCAGCATTGACAATAGATGCGGAAAACATGGTCCACTCGGACTCTATATCTCTACATAAAGTTATATATCCTTTAACAATGAAATCCAAATGAGGTTTAAGCCATGTCTCTTGTACAGGTCCTTCTCAAAATATTAGCATATTGTGATAAAGTTCATTATTTTCCATAATGTCGTGATGAAAATTTAACATTCATATATTTTAGATTCATTGCACACTAACTGAAATATTTCAGGTCTTTTATTGTCTTAATACAGATGATTTTGGCATACAGCTCATGAAAACCCAAAATTCCTATCACACAAAATTAGCATATCATTAAAAGGGTCTCTTAACGAGCAATGAACCTAATCATCTGAATCAACGAGTTAACTCTAAACACCTGCAAAAGATTCCTGGGGCCTTTAAAACTCCCAGCCTGGTTCATCCCTCAAAATCCCAATCATGGGTAAGACTGCCGACCTGACTGCTGTCCAGAAGGTCACTATTGACACCCTCAAGCAAGAGGGTAAGACACAGAAAGACATTTCTGAACGAATAGGCTGTTCCCAGAGTGCTGTATCAAGGCACCTCAGTGGGAAGTCTGTGGGAAGGAAAAAGTGTGGCAGAAATCGCTGCACAACGAGAAGAGGTGACCGGACCCTGAGGAAGATTGTGGAGAAGGGCCAATTCCAGACCTTGGGGGACCTGCGGAAGCAGTGGACTGAGTCTGGAGTAGAAACATCCAGAGCCACCGTGCACAGGCGTGTGCAGGAAATGGGCTACATTCCCCAGGTCAAGCCACTTTTTAACCAGAAACAGCGGCAGAAGCGCCTGACCAGGGCTACTAAGAAGCAGCACTGGACTGTTGCTCAGTGGTCCAAAGTACTTTTTGCGGATTAAAGCAAATTCTGCATGTCATTCGGAAATCAAGGTGCCAGAGTCTGGAGGAAGACTGGGGAGAAGGAAATGCCAAAATGCCAGAAGTCCAGTGTCAAGTACCCAAAGTCAGTGATGGTCTGGGGTGCCGTGTCAGCTGCTGGTGTTGGTCCACTGTGTTTTATCAAGGGCAGGGTCAATGCAGCTAGCTATCAGGAGATTTTGGAGCACGTCATGCTTCCATCTGCTGAAAAGCATTATGGAGATGAAGATTTCATTTTTCAGCACGACCTGGCACCTGCTCACAGTGCCAAAACCACTGGTAAATGGTTTACTGACCATGGTATCACTGTGCTCAATTGGCCTGCCAACTCTCCTGACCTGAACCCCATAGAGAATCTGTGGGATATTGTGATGAGAACGTTGAGAGACTCAAGACCCAACACTCTGGATGAGCTAAAGGCCGCTATTGAAGCATCCTGAGCCTCCATAAGACCTCAGCAGTGCCACAGGCTGATTGCCTCCATGCCACGCCGCATTGAAGCAGTCATTTCTGCTAAAGGATTCCTGACCAAGTATTGAGTGCATAACTGTACATGATTATTTGAAGGTTGACGTTTTTTGTATTAAAAACACTTTTCTTTTATTGGTCGGATGAAATATGCTAATTTTGTGAGATAGGAATTTTGGGTTTTCATGAGCTGTATGCCACAATCATCCGTATTAAGACAATAAAAGACCTGAAATATTTCAGTTAGTGTGCAATGAATCAAAAATATATGAATGTTAAATTTTCATCATGACATTATGGAAAATAATGAACTTTATCACAATATGCTAATATTTTGAGAAGGACCTGTATACAAATGATATCTGGTTTATCTTCCAACCCTTCCAAATACCCTTTAAACTCTTGTCCATTTACCAACAAACTTCTAGCATTCTATGTAATTATGTAAAGATTGTTCAGGGATACTCTGTGGACTAAGGTCTGTGTGGATTTTTTCCCATGATATACAGGGGTTGGACAATGAAGCCGAAACGCCTCGTTTTAGACCACAATAATTTATTAGTATGATGTAGGGCCTCCTTGTGCAGGCAATACAGCGTCAATTCGTCTTGGGAATGGCATATACAAGTCCTGCACAGTGGTCAGAGGGATTTTAAGCCATTCTTCTTGCAGGATAGTGGCCAGGTCATTACGTAATACTGGTGGAGGAAAACGTTTCCTGACTCGCTCCTCCAAAACACCCCAAAGTGGCTCAATAATATTTAGATCTGGTGACTGTGCAGGCCATGGGAGATGTTCAACTTCACTTTCATGTTCATCAAACCAATCTTTCACCAGTCTTGCTGTGTGTATTGGTGCATTGTCATCCTGATACATGGCACCGCCTTCAGGATACAATGTTTGAACCATTGGATGCACATGGTCCTCAAGAATGGTTTGGTAGTCCTTGGCAGTGACGCGCCCATCTAGCACAAGTATTGGGCCATGGGAATGCCATGATATGGCAGCCCAAACCATCACTGATCCACCCCCATGCTTCACTCTGGGCATGCAACAGTCTGGGTGGTACGCTTCTTTGGGGCTTCTCCACACCGTAACTCTCCCGGATGTGGGGAAAACAGTCAAGTTGGACTCATCAGAGAACAATACATGTTTCACATCGTCCACAGCCCAAGATTTGCGCTCCTTGCACCATTGAAACCGACGTTTGGCATTGGCATGAGTGACCAAAGGTTTGGCTTTAGCTGCCCGGCCGTGTATATTGACCCAAGAACTCTGGCATGTCACCCATAATATTGTGTGCATTTCAATATTTTGAGCAAAACTGTGCTCTTACCCTCCTAATTGAACCTTCACAATCTGCTCTTACTGGTGCAATGTGCAATCAATGAAGACTGGCTACCAGGCTGGTCCAATTTAGCCATGAAACCTCTCACACTAAAAGGACAGGTGTTTCAGTTTCATTGTCCAACCCCTGTATTTTGCATATTTAAAATTTTGTTGCTGCCTTGACAACTAATCTAATATTTTCAGTTTTGCTCCCAACTTGATCTGAATAGTTTGACATTGGCAAGAAAGAGCTGCATTGGGGCATTTGGCCAGGAGGTGGTGCTACTGTGTCCGTCACAAAAGGCCTTTTCTGCGGTCAGTCTGCTCTTTCATAATTTTTTTAAATTTTTACAGCCTCAGCGTATGAGACGAGCCATTCTGTTCCTATCTGTTTCGTAGTCTACTGCTTCCTTCCTAACTGTACATCCTCCATAAGCAGCTGGACATTGACATTGTACCACATTGACCATAGGAATGATCTCCACCAAATTTTCCACACCTCTGTTTGCCTTTACAAAATTAGCAGTATGCCCATATCGTTGACATTTGTAGCATCTAATAGGTGGAGAAACATACTTCTGCACATTAAAGCTCAAATATCCAGACATCACCTTATCTGGAAGAATGTCTCCATTAAATGTTAACAGAATAGACTCACTGTAAACTTTCACTCTGTCACGGACTGCTTGTAGACGCCTAATCCCCACAATGTGGCCTCGTTTAAACTCATCTAGAATTTCCCCAACAGGGATCCTTGAAATCACTTCCCTAACAAGTCTCTGGCCACTAGCCACTTTCCTCTCTGGTATCACCTGATTTAATTATAATACTGTAGAATTAGTACGTAAATCAGTTTCATGTATGTCACCCTTATATAAAAAAATCTGATTGTCAATCTGACCTAAATGTTTCTGTCTGTCTGTCCATCCGTCCATCCGTCCGACCGGGCGGTCGGTTGGTAGGTAGGCAGGAGTACAAAAATGGTCGGTCGAGATATCTCACATGAAGATGCTTTGCAGAGAAAGTCAAACTGTTTAAATTAGAATAAACTCTCACTCCTTACTTTTGTCATTTCCAAAGAACTTAACAGCTGGAGATGGTTCTTTTACTCATAGAAGCATAAGTAAAACAGCTTTTGGATGTGGTGAGGGCCAGAAGGCAAAGGCCACTCCTATAAGTTTGCGGGGGACAGGATATCACCTGTTCAAACAACTTATCTGCATAATATTTTTTTTTACAATATTTTAAGAAAGAAGAGGTCACACTTAAATGTGTTTCAGCTGTTATTTATTTATGCATGTCAGAGTGTTAAATATCATTAGGAAATACAGCTCAAAAAGAATGTTGGGGGTTATGATTTTTGATTGAACAACAAATGTTTAAAACAGGTTTAGGCTTAAACCATTAGCTCTTCCAAATGATGATGGGTTTTAATATGACTCCTGTCTCTAAACTATCTAAATGTGAAAAGAGGGAGAAAAAGAATAAATTAATTGCAGTACCTAGGCTATAAGCCAGGTGTGTTTGTGGAAGTTGCAAGGTGTCTGCTGTGGTGGACTTAGGATTTCTCTACTAAGTTCAGCAGAACTAGGCCTGTAGGTATCTGTGCCTCGGTGGGACTGTGTACAGATGAACCAACCTCCTTTAATTAGATTTTGCATGAAATGTCTGGCAGCGTGTGTCCATTACATCATTCTTAATCACTTTTGTGAGGTCTGCTGTGCATGCAGAGTGTTATGGAAAATTATCGTGCCAACCTTCAGTTTAAGACTGTGTCCTAGAAGGTAGTTCTATGTTTAACTGTTTCTGTTGAAGAAAGTTGTTAGTGATTAGTGCATGTTAGTGTGAGTTCATGAAACATGCACCTATTTAACTGGTCCTATGCACTAGTCTCTCCTTTCCCGGATATGGAGACAAGCTCTGTTCTTGGGGAGGAGAGTTCGATGTAGGACTTCATCTGGTTCAGCCAAAGTGCAGCAGCTGGGATGATGGTGTCAACCTTTTCTTACAATCATCCAACCCACTTGATGAAGCTGCATGTCACAGTTAGGAGGAATTTGTTACCTCCTGTTAATTTTGGAGCTGGTTCGACCCAGTTGGTCTGAAGGTGGAACCAAGGTAATGTAACCCCCCTTCGCTGAAGTGGAGATTGACTGGTTGGCTGAAACTGGCGGCAGGTTAAACATCCTTTGATGTAGACCTGGGTGTCGTAAGACGTTGGAGGCCAGTAAGCCATCTGTTGGAGGGTGTGGAGTGTGGCTTTGTAACTCCTATGGCACCCTACAGGAGAGTAATGGGGGTAGGATAATGTGACCACCCCTTTGGTCTGTTGGAACAATGTCCACAGCGTGGGAGAGCTGTTTGATGCCAATCTGCACACTGGAGGTGCACACTCTGGCTGTCTTGAGGAGAGGGCAGAGCCCATCAGCTAAAAGTGTGTAGCTGTGTTGTGCCTCAGTTACAAGGGGGTCTTTTTGGCACAAACGGTCATACTGCTCTCTAATGGTTGATGAATGTCCCAGCCAGAATGCTAGTAGCACTTCTGGTATGAACATGGTTTCCAGGTGTACACCTTCCACCACTTTGGGGTTGTAAGTGTCCATACCTGGGTTCTTTAAAGAGCCAAGCAATGCATGACTGCATCTGGCAGGAGTTTCCTGGATGGCTGGGTGCAGCTGTGTCTCAGAGGTGCACATGACCGGCTCTGATGAGGGCTTGAGAGGTTCTTCGGGCTCCTCTAAGCTGGTGATCTGGTTGGCCACAAAGAGTGGTTTGCTGCTTAAACCCAGTGGGTTTTGCACCTCCGCCTGGACCCAGAGTTGGTTCTGGTGGCAGTCAATGAGTGGGGCCAGCCTGTCCAGCAGGTCCTGGCCACCAAGAAAAAGCTCTTTGTTTAATGTACACCTATAGATGGGGTGCACCAGAGCCTTGTCTTCGAGTGTGATGTCCAGCGCCACCCAACTGGTGATGCATGATCGGTTTTGGGTGCGGCTGGTGATGCTTACATCACAAGCGTCAGCCTGAAATGGTTCATTGAAGGAGAGCATGGCTCTACTCCCCTTCTCCAACATGATTGGGCGCATCAGGTTGATCTCTGATCCTATTTTGGAATAGAAACTCAGTTGGAAACGTCCTCCTATCATGATCACACAGTGTAGACGACGTGCATGTCCATTTTGGTTCAGTTTACCTGAGAACCTTGGAAAGATGGTTTGTAGTGTTTCTCCTGGGAAGGTCCCAAGGGGTACTTGGAGTTTCCCAGGTTTGTCTCCCCATCCGATCAGGTAGACTCTGATGGCTGTGGAGACTGGGTCCATGCCTAGTCATGCTGATGGGAAGTTTGGGTCTGGTTTAACTGGAGCGTCGGCTTCCTGTTTCAAGGCTTGTGGGGGCGTGGTGGCCTGACGCACCGCTTCTGTCACCATCTTACGTAAGGCCTCCTTCATCTCTCTCCCTATAATTCCTTCTGCGTGTCGGTTCCACCCTTTTCCATCCGGTTTACCTTTAGGCTTCACGTGATGGTCAGGTCGTCTGTTCGACCAGAAGTGGTCCGGCAACTTTGACTGTGGTTGGTATTCAGTACCACCCCCCCAGTCCATCTGACCAAACCTACGTTGTTCCCTGAACCTGTTCTTCACATGGGTTCTGGTTGAAGGCATTTCCTGACCTTCTAACGCAAGACTGGTTCTTTCAGTCTGGACCTGTAAAACCCTAGCCTCGCTCTCCGATCCCTTGGTCGGGCAATCACGTGTTTCCCACGCCATCTGAGCATATTTGCGGATCTCTTGCATGCTCATGGCCTTGGTTCTGTAATACATAGTAACATCGTATCACACACTTTCATGAAGGTTGTGGAGGAACAGGGATTTAAAAGCATGTTCCTCCTCAATGCCGGGAGCATTGCGTCCTTGGAAGTAAACAGCTCTCAAGCGCCGGTAATATTCCCTGGGTGCTACGCTTTTCTTTTGCTGGATAGTGAAAGCACCAAGTGTGGCGGAGGCCCGGTCCGTGTACACAGAATATTCTTCCCTTAAAGCTTCGCAAAGGGTTGAATAACGGTCTCGGACTGTGGGTGTCAGGCTCTCCATGAAAACATGGACGCTCCTGGATGTTGTCTTCCAGATGAGCTTCAGTTTTTCCCGTGCTGATGGGCAATACAAATCTAGAAGACAGCGTCCAACTTCCCTAAAATAATCATCAATGTTTGATTCTGCATTATTAGGGTCGAAACGCTCTATGTCTTTGGCAAGGGACTCAAGCTGGCGGGTGCGCAATCCACTCTCAGGGATTGGTGCCGGCCCATCTGAGTCATCATCGGAGAGTTCACTCCAGCTGCACTTAGGGTGTATCAGTGCATCACCCCTCATCCTTGGAGGAGGCAGTGGAGGCTGCTCCCGGTACAACGGTGGGCCCTGTGCTTCCCGGACTCGGGTCCAGGACAGCGGTTGAGGGTGGTAGGAACCCCCTGAATCCCAGGGGCGGCACTCCTGTCGCCTTGGCAGAGGTGAGGGATCGTAGAGGACCGTACTGCGAGTCACGTTTGACGGCTGCTCGCAATTAAGCCGTGAACTATTTACACCTGCTGGGTCCCCAGCTAGGTACCATTCATGGCTGCTGATTGCAGTGGGGTGGGGCACCGCACCACTGAATCTATTCTGACTACTCACACCTGTTCTTGCCTCGGTGGATGTATGGGGAACCCTATGAGCCTGGAAAGGTAATCTCTGGAGAGCAGCTTCTACATCCTCCACATCTGACCTGCAGGTTCTCTCAGGGTTTCACAGGTGTGGCTCACCTCCAAAGGTTTCAACCTGTGAGGTGGGTTTCGGTTCGTCCCCCCCATTCTTCCAGGGGGGGAGGGGTGGCATGGCTACCCTCTATTGCTTCCAATCTATTTCCAACCTCTGTTAGTTCACCTCTAAGGACATCCACTGTCTGCAAAGTATCATTCAGCTCGAACTGCAGTTTATCACGCTGGTCAACTTCCAACATTAACCTTCGTTGATACAACAGAGTGAGCTGTCCTAACACATCTGAGACCCGTCTGTCCTTCGGTGGGTTTTTAATGACTTGGAGCAACTCCTGAATCCTGGCTTCACATTGCTCAATGCCATACTCATTGAGACCTTTACGCTCCTCTGGGGACAACAGAATCAATGACCCAATCACCTCTTGTGCCTGCATTCCTATGGGGTCCTCCACCATACGCACATCTCCAGCTGCAGTCTGTGATGTTCCCTCCATCTTTGGCCCAAAATGCACAATGCAAACACACAAACTGTTTATCTATGAACCACCACTAAAGAAATTAGCCGCACACAACAGGCTGAGCTGTTCAGTGATTAAGTGATTGCTAAAATTAATTAGCCGCACACAACAGGCTGAGCTGTTCAGTGATTAAAGGATTGCTAAAGTTAATTAGCCGCACACAACAGGCTGAGCTGTTCAGTGATTAAAGGATTGCTAAAATTAATTAGCCGCACACAACAGGCTAAGCTATTCAGCTAGCTGTCTGATTCATACATGTATCTTCCAGGTGTATGGGTTTGCTTAAAATGGGCACACAGGTTTGACCGTTCAAACTGTGGCTTACTCAGCAAACACACAAAAGGGGGAAGAAAGAAAAGAAAGAATTTTGAAATAACCCAAAACCAAATTCAAAATAACATTTTTAAAATAGGAAAACGAAACTAAACATTCAATGCTGTTCTTAGCTTCAAATAAATGTTAGTGTTCTCTAATATGAATCACCTACCTTCCTGTTAGACAACTAAGTTAGTTTTATGAGTCAGATCAAAACATGCTTCACACAATAAAACCCAGCAAAACGCTTAAATGTTATCCAAAAGTGGTAATGAATGATCTGTAAATTCAACTTTCAACTTTAAGTTATGTCCTTTTGATCATAGGTGATGGAATTATCTGCCTGTGTTAATGAATTGAGTGATTAAAAAAAAGAAATCATAGTAGGAAATGTAATTCTCACTAGTGACCACCAGATGGTACTGAGTGCAGGTCTGTCTTTTTAAGGCCCACCCAGGGATGCCATATGTTGGGGGTTATGATTTTTGATTGATTAATCTTGATCAATAATTATAATTAAAAATCATAATTTGACCAAATCAATTTCTTAACCAAAATCCTCATTTATGAATCGAGACCAGAGATGTTTCTGGTGTTGTAATTGTGGCTCATCGCCTTTGACAATTACAACCGTTAAATACTCCGTAATAATTAATAACTATTGCCGGAGATGTCACTGTTTAATCGACCGTTTCTGCCGAAACGTGTGGAACTTTAACCTTATCTTGACTGACAAATCACTTTCCAATGAACACAAAACGCTCCCTCTTTCTCTATGTGGATATTTATTAATCTTCACCTACTCAACATGCAAAATTCTACATAACAAGGGTAACACATCTAACTAATCAAAAATAAAGAAAACAGCAGTGGGTGTGTATTGAATCAACCAGCGGTTATGGCAAAATTGAGAATATGACGAAGAGGTGTGGTGGTGAGTGGAGAGTGGGGGGCGCAACTCCAACTGTAACTCAGTTATTCTGACCATAAAACTTCCTCCAACTCCTGAGCAGACAAAGGGTTATAAAGCTTTTGGCGGCAAGCTAGCGAGCAGTGAGATTGGAGACAAAGGAAAATGGAGAATTTTACCATGAGGTTATTTTAACAGTCCAGTCTTACAACGCACCTGCGTTGACTCTCATGTGGTAAAACACGCACAGAGCTAGCACAGCGGCTTCAGACATCAACACAACACATCAAAGTTCCAATAAGCAAGGTTACATGCACATATCGTTCAGAACACATGAGATCCTAACTAGCGATTCTGATCACTCTACAACCTCTGACCCTGCCCAGGCCTTCTAATAAAGAAATAAAAGATTAAAATAAAAGATGTGTTTTACTTGGTGAAGCTCCTTCTGGGGCAGCGAGTGAGAGGGAAAAAGTGGGGGGTTTGAAGCGTTGTTGCGCGTCCGCAGTTAAACTCCAAGAAAGCGGTCAGTCCCCGTCCTTTGGCCTTCTTGACGAAAAGGAAAAATATGATCTGACCATCAAAGTCGACTTGGGATGAAAACACGGTGGCGGTTCGTTTTCCTCGAACTCCGTGTTTTTAGTTACATCTTCGATCGGCAAAGTGAAAATTCTAGGCCTTCCTAGTCCAGAAACCTCAGTTATGAATTGTTCATTGGCCAACGAGAGATAATAAATGAAATCCACTCAGGACTCTTCTTCTCCAGGTGATGCTTCAGATGTTGATGATCAGGTCCCAATCTCCAGCTGAAAAGCGTGTGTTCAAAATGGGCACCTTCCTATATAGCGTCCTGTGACGTCAGACTTGGGACGCCCAGTCATATCAGTCGCAATGCTCGATGGGATATGTAGGAGCGGGCTGTCCTGGATACAAAATGGCCGATGCCATTGGAGAGGCACAGTGACGTCCAACAACGTGCAGATAGTCGAATACTCAGCAACAAGTGGTCCAACAAGAATATTTCAGTGTTTAACTTTGTCTACTTTGCTGGAGGTTACTTTTGGAGAAATGGAGTTGTTCCTTTCCATTGTCACAACATTCATCAGTGATTGCTGCAACTTAATGTCTCAGTGGAGTCAAGTTGCCATATGGATGTAGTATTAAAAGTAGGACCGAATTGGAGTATTTGTATTTGAATTTAAATCTATCTGTGTGCTTACATTGTTTTGATTATACTTCTCTACATATTAACTAGATCTGTATGTCCTGTAAACTGTCTTTAGATGACTTCTTGGTACCATACATATTTTAGGTTGCTTCTCATTCAATAAATTCAATTCAATTCAATTCAATTCAATTCAAAGATACTTTATTGATCCTCGAGGGGAAATTAGAATTCCAGTACAACCCATCCAAACATACATCATGACATAAGACAAGGGGGGGACGGGTCACCGAGGCTTTGCTGCCCACTCACAGGCGCTGCCCTTGCTAGATGAGAAAAGAGGCCACATTAGGTAAGTAGAGGGAAAAAAATCATATTTCACACTTTATCCTTAGCAGGATACAGTTTGAGATTGCAAAAAACCTCAGCACAAAGAAGCAACAAGTTTACAAAACAACATCATGCCGGGAACGGTGAAGGTTGTGTGAGGGGTGCATATGTTTATCTTGAGCATGTGTGTGTGTGCAAGTGAGTGTGTGCAAGTAAGTCCATGAAGCACTGTCATAGAGGCCATTGTCCTTGATGGTACGTTGGAATGTTCATAAACCGGCCACAAAGTTCTGAGCAGGTCCACAGATGCACAGATGTCCTCAGAGAAGGGAGGGGGCAGAGGGAGCAGAGCGTCATGTTTACATAACTTCCAGGAGAGGTTGAAGATAGCCAGCTATCAAGGCCGTGCACGGGAGCCAGATTCAGAAAAACAATAATTATTTGGGTTAGGCTGACTCTTAATTTTCCGTCATCATTGAGTGTCTCGCTGTTGCTTCTCAAAGGCGAATCCAAACTGCCAAATTCCTGGTCTTTCGCCAGATTCGAGCGAACAACTTTCTCCAAGATTTATCCCATTTCACCCCTGAGTCCAGGAACCGCAACCTGCCTGCGATCCTGTGTAAGGATCACATCCAGTCTGCAATTCAGCTCACGTAACATCTCAGTCTGAGTGCTGATCGCCCTGAAGATCCCATCATACATGCCAGGCTAACTCACAATTGCCAGAACAGCTGCTGACATTCTCCGAATTTCTCGATATGCCAGGTAACCGCTGTCTCCAAAAAGCAGAAATCCTGATATCAAACATCCAATTATACAGGTCCTTCTCAAAATATTAGCATATTGTGATAAAGTTCATTATTTTCCATAATGTCATGATGAAAATTTAACATTCATATATTTTAGATTCATTGCACACTAACTGAAATATTTCAGGTCTTTTATTGTCTTAATACGGATGATTTTGGCATACAGCTCATGAAAACCCAAAATTCCTATCTCACAAAATTAGCATATTTCATCCGACCAATAAAAGAAAAGTGTTTTTAATACAAAAAACGTCAACCTTCAAATAATCATGTACAGTTATGCACTCAATACTTGGTCGGGAATCCTTTTGCAGAAATGACTGCTTCAATGCGGCGTGGCATGGAGGCAATCAGCCTGTGGCACTGCTGAGGTCTTATGGAGGCCCAGGATGCTTCGATAGCGGCCTTTAGCTCATCCAGAGTGTTGGGTCTTGAGTCTCTCAACGTTCTCTTCACAATATCCCACAGATTCTCTATGGGGTTCAGGTCAGGAGAGTTGGCAGGCCAATTGAGCACAGTGATACCATGGTCAGTAAACCATTTACCAGTGGTTTTGGCACTGTGAGCAGGTGCCAGGTCGTGCTGAAAAATGAAATCTTCATCTCCATAAAGCTTTTCAGCAGATGGAAGCATGAAGTGCTCCAAAATCTCCTGATAGCTAGCTGCATTGACCCTGCCCTTGATAAAACACAGTGGATCAACACCAGCAGCTGACACGGCACCCCAGACCATCACTGACTGTGGGTACTTGACACTGGACTTCTGGCATTTTGGCATTTCCTTCTCCCCAGTCTTCCTCCAGACTCTGGCACCTTGATTTCCGAATGACATGCAGAATTTGCTTTCATCCGAAAAAAGTACTTTGGACCACTGAGCAACAGTCCAGTGCTGCTTCTCTGTAGCCCAGGTCTGGGGAATGTGGCACCTGTAGCCCATTTCCTGCACACGCCTGTGCACGGTGGCTCTGGATGTTTCTACTCCAGACTCAGTCCACTGCTTCCGCAGGTCCCCCAAGGTCTGGAATCGGCCCTTCTCCACAATCTTCCTCAGGGTCCGGTCACCTCTTCTCGTTGTGCAGCGTTTTCTGCCACACTTTTTCCTTCCCACAGACTTCCCACTGAGGTGCCTTGATACAGCACTCTGGGAACAGCCTATTCGTTCAGAAATTTCTTTCTGTGTCTTACCCTCTTGCTTGAGGTGTCAATAGTGGTCTTCTGGACAGCAGTCAGGTCGGCAGTCTTACCCGTGATTGGGGTTTTGAGTGATGAACCAGGCTGGGAGTTTTAAAGGCCTCAGGAATCTTTTGCGGGTGTTTAGAGTTAACTCGTTGATTCAGATGATTAGATTCATAGCTCGTTTAGAGACCCTTTTAAAGATATGCTAATTTTGTGAGATTGGAATTTTGGGTTTTCATGAGCTGTATGCCAAAATCATCCATATTAAGACAATAAAAGACCTGAAATATTTCAGTTAGTGTGCAATGAATCTAAAATATATGAATGTTAAATTTTCATCATTACATTATGGAAAATAATTAACTTTATCACAATATGCTAATATTTTGAGAAGGACCTGTATACATATCTTCCACATCCTCGACTGACATTATCGACAAACACACAATCCTCCACTTCTGCCAGGAGTCCATTGTGTATCCAGAGAAAAACGTCCCGTCCGGACAAGTTGGACTCTCCTTCACCCTGTCTTCTCCTTGAGAAAATTTGATCAATTGCATTGAGAGACCAGCTGACCAAATCCATAACTAAGAATTTGGAAGATATGCATAAAGAGGCTCCAAAAAGAAGACAAGACACAGAGCTGAAGCAGGGCAGATATGGGAGGGGTGCGGGAGACAGAGAAAAAGCGTCCTCCTCCACCGAGAGCAGAAAGAAAAAAAAAAGAAAAAGTCGGTTTACTCAAAAATCTACCCAAGATCTGCCACGAATATAGAGTGGGGTCAATAGGTCCTCCACGACCCTTGTACAGGAGGAAGGAAAACAAAGACGTACAGCAGAAGGACCAACAAGGGACTCGATTACCTAGGGGCCAATGAAACGGGGGGACAGTTTCTTAGACATAGACTTAAGCAATATGTCCCGGGAGGACAACCAAACCTTCTGACCAGGTTGGCACGCTGGAGCGGGTCGCCTCCTACGGTCCGCAACCCTCTTGTTTTGGCTAGCAGTATGATGAAGTGCTGCTATGGTAGATCTCCACACACTTCTACACCGACGCATGTGGTGTCGGACGGAGGTAACGGCAATGTCCCGTTCGTCCGCCACAAACAAGGGGGGCTGGTAACCAACAGAAGCTTCAAATGGGGAGATACCGGTAGCAGAAGAAACCTGGGAATTAATTGCATATTCAACCCAAGGCAAATGTGCACTCCAGTCTAATGGGTTTGCTGAGGTAACACATCTAAGTGAGGACTCGAGTAGTTGGTTCAGTCTCTCAGCCTGACTGTTAGACTGAGGGCGGTGGCTAGAAGTCAATGATAGTTTAGCTCCGAGAGACAAACAAAACTGCTTCCAAACTTGTGATACAAACTGAGGACCACGGTCTGACAGAATGTCTAGTGGGATGCCGTGCAACCTGAAAACATGCTTAACCAATAACTGAGCTGTTTGGAGGGCCGAGGGAAATTTTCTTAAAGGGGTCAGATGACAAGCCTTAGAAAAACGATCAATCACAGTCATAATAACAGTTATGCCGCGCGACAACGGCAACCCAGATACAAAGTCCAGAGCAATGTGTGACCAGGGGCGCTTAGGAACACACAGGGGTTGGAGCAAACCGGAGGGTGGTTGACTACTGCACTTGTTTCTGGCACAATCAGGGCAGGCCAGTACCCAGTCCTTCACATCCCGGTGCAAGGAAGGCCACCAAAAATGCAAAAACGCCTCCTGATTAAGGCAATAGTTTGACTAACACTGAGGTGAGCAGAAAACTTGGCGGTGTGGAATCATTGGATTACTCACGCCCTTACAACAGTAGGAACATAAGTTAGATTGGCAGGACTTGTTCCAGGATCCTGCTCAGTGCACTGGGCCTGGGCTACTAAGTCCTTGATCTCCCAGAACACTCCTCCTATAGACCAATGGGGAGGAACAATGGGCTCGGGCTCCTTTTCTCAATCGTCAGCCGAGAAAGAGCATCAGGCTTAATGTTCTTAGCACCAGGTCTGAAAGAAATGGACAAGTTAAACCGTGAAAAGAAAAGGGACTGACGTGCCTTTAATCTTTTAGCAGACTGCAAGTATGCTAGATTTCTATGATCAGTCCAGACTAAAATAGGGTGTGTAGTTCCCTCTAACCAATGCCTCCACTCTTCTAAGGCTAGTTTTATTGCTAGCAGCTCTCTGTCCCCAACATCATAATTTCTTTCAGTGCTACCCAGACGGTGCAAGAAGAACTGAAAAGGATGTAGCTTGCCGTCATCACTGGATTGCTGCAAGAACACTGCCCCCACCCCAGTATCAGAAGCGTCGACCTCCAGCACAAACTGTCTGGAAGGTTCCGGGTGGACCAGAATGGGTACTCGGGCGAATCTCTCCTTGAGGGCGTGGAAGGCCTGGTCAGCTGCTG
Source organism: Girardinichthys multiradiatus (assembly GCF_021462225.1). Lineage (NCBI taxonomy): Eukaryota > Metazoa > Chordata > Actinopteri > Cyprinodontiformes > Goodeidae > Girardinichthys > Girardinichthys multiradiatus. The sequence continues at coordinate 2,882,070 of NC_061800.1, forward strand.
GTGTCCATTGAAAACAGATCTTTGTGGAAGAGCGGTGAGAGCCGACACCGTTTGGCTGTAGTTGCGGATGAAACATTGGTAAAAGTTGGCGAAGCCCAGGAACCTCTGCAACTGTTTCCGGGAATCAGGAACCGGCCACTTTAAAACTACCTTCACCTTCTTAGGGTCCAAACGCATCTGTCCACCCTCGAGGATGAAGCCCAGGAAGGGCAAAGAAGACTTGTGAAACTCGCATTTCTCTGCTTTCATGAATATGCAATTTTCTAAGAGTCTCTGTAAAATCTGACGGACGTGTTGTCGATGCTCCTCCAAGTTGCGAGAATAGATCAGGATATCATCTAAATAATTAAAACAAAAATGTTCTGAAAGTCCCTTAGTACATCATTCACAAGTGCTTGGAACACAGCAGGAGCATTGCAGAGTCCGAAGGGCATTACCAAGTACTCGAAATGTCCGAGTGGGGTCTTAAAAGTGGTCTTCCACTCATCCCCCTGGCAGATCCTGACTAAATGATATGCATTTCTAAGATCCAGTTTAGTGAATACAGTGGCTTCACGTACGGGTTCAAAAGCAGAGGTAAGTAATGGTAGGGGATACTTATTCTTAATTGTGATATTGTTTAAACCCCTACAATCAATGCAGGGTTGTAGTGACATAACCACGACAGCTGACATATTTCATGATAATCTGGTTGATTCCACAGAAAATGGCATAAGTTGATTTCCTTCTATTTTATTAATATGTAAATGTACTCAATATAGATTTTCATTCATGTTTAAGTGCGACTGCAAATTAGAGAAATGTGCAGCATACTCTATTCACCACGTTATACACACATCAGTTGAGGAATGTGACTGCCTCCATTTTCAGGTCAAAGACACTTGATCACAGGTTCCACTGTTATTTCTCTGTGAGAGTCTCTGCATTTTATGACCAAACATTTATCTGTGACACTAACATGTTTATCAGATGTTTTCCATCTTTATTAGCCAGGCTGAACAGTGATGCAGTTGTTTGCACTGTTGTCTGACAGCAAGATGGTCCTGGCCATAAATCTGGGTACAGCTTCCTTCTGGAGTCCAAAAATATGTATGTTATGTTAGTTGATTATTCCTAATCACCCTTAGGTCTAAGTGTGTGTGTGCGGGTTATGTGCCCTGTGTGTTTCTGTATTGGCCTGTGACAGCCTGATGCACTGTATAGGTTGCACCCTGCCTCACGCACACTGACTACACCATATGATGCAGAGCTCACTCTTAAAACAAATAGCCAGAGTGCTTTTATTTGTAATAAATGATGGTAAAAGAATTGGTTACCATCCCACAACAGTGTGTGACTGAGCTACTGAGCAACATGAGGAGGAGGTGTCAAACTATTGTGGTTGTACATGGCTCTTTCTCACACTACTGCTTGTTAAACGAATAAATAAATAAACTGCAACTATGTATTGTTTCTTGAGAGTTTAAGCATCCAGTCCAATATACAACACCAGCCATCAGTCAACAGGAGAAAATATTGTTTGGTTTTGGCAGAGATGAGTTGGCAAATCTTTCATAGGCAAACCCACATATTCAACTCTGCTGCTAAAACACATCTCCCTTACAAATGTGGCACAATTTAAAAATAGAGAAACAGGTTTTCCAACAGTATACCTTAGTTTTGCCAAGAAGCATTGTTGCAAATAAAATATATAATCAACCAAACACAAATTACCTTATTCCTTATGCTAAATTAACATACAGAATAAATCAGGAGAGGATCACATTTAGTTTTAGTTTTTTTTATTTATATATATATATATTTATTTATACATAGCGCCAATTCACAACACATGTTGTCTCAAGGCACTTCACAACAGTCAGGTACATACATTCCAATTAATCCTAACCATTGAACAGTGCAGTCGAAGTTAGCTTTTTATTCAAATTGGATAAAAAGTTTTTCTATCTAAGGAAACTCAGCAGATTGCATCCAGTCAGTGATTGCAGCATTCCCTCCTCCCAAGATGCGCATGTAGAGACAGTGGACAGTCACTGGCGTTGACTTTGCAGCAATCCCTCATACTGAGCATGCATGTAGCGACAGCGGAGACAAAAAACTCCCTTTTAACAGGAAGAATCCTCCAGCAGAATTAGGCTCAGTGTGAGCGGCCATCTGCCACGACCGACTGGGGGTTTGAGAGAAAAGTTTAAAAGTGTGAACTATTGTGTCCCAGACCCTGTTTACTTTGGAGATAATACATAGAATAATGCTATAAGATGCTGATGGACCTACAGAGGAACGTTGAAAACATAGAGCATATTTTTACAATGGACAATTCCTTGACTGATTGGAACAAAGATCAGCTGTTCACTGTCCAAAATAAATCATTTTTTTTAACAATGTGGTGTATTAACATTAAGCAGAGACGCTTTCTTAATGTTTTAAGCATTTTCTGCAAAATTATTACTTTCTAAAAATTTGCCAGATTGTTGTAGAATAGCAGATTCACTGCTCTTTTCCTGTGGTATTGTTTGTTTGAATAATAATTTCTAGCCAATAACTGGGTTTAAGAGTTTCTTCTAGAAAACATTTTTGGCAGCAATTTGTTGAATTAAACTAGGGTAGAAAGCAAAGCATACACAAGGGTTTATGATGTCTATTTCATTCAGTTTTATTTATATAGCACCAGTTCATAACACATGTCGTCTCAAGGCACTTTACAAACTCAGTTCAATCAAATCATACAGATTTCAAGTCAGGTACATACAGTACAGACCAAACGTTTGGACACACCTTCTCATTCAAAGAGTTTTCTTTATTTTCATGACTATGAATATTGTAGCTTCACACCGAAGGCAACAAAACTATGAATTAACACATGGATTAACACGTGGAATTATATACTGAACAAAAAAGTGTGAAACAACTGAAAATATGTCTTATATTCTAGGTTCTTCAGAGTAGTGTTGGGACCCAGCCATGGAAACAACATTAAAACTCCGGTGCACACTTTTCTGGAACTTTCAAAATAAATTGCATGTAACTGAGTTCCAGCAACTGAGGAAAGGGGGGTAGCAGCAGACTTCCCATGATGCCACTGTCTGAATAAGAGCACCGCCTCTCCAACAAGCCAACCTCTTTCCACTGCTCCTCTGTGGGACCAGGATAGGGGAGGCCCAGCGCACTAATATCTCTTTGCTGGCAAACAGACATAATCTCTTCAACTGGATTGAAGGGTGTCATATTCTAGAATTGCGCCACTCAAGGTGGCAGCAGGTTGGGGTAGCTCTGTTACTTTTGATTCTGATTCTTTTTTGGGAACTATTCCTCTTGTGGTGGATACAGTTGATTTTTTTTTGGACGACTGTCCACTCCGGTGTCAGATGCTGTGCAGCTTGGAGGATTTTTCTTAATACTTTCTATTTTTGGACATTTGTTATGATGCATTGCCATGGCAACGGGGTTGTTTCTTACAACCGGGAGCAGCTGATTAATATCTCCAAAGCTCAAATAATACTTCAACTACAACCCCAAATCCCTGATGAGTTGAAAAGGAGATGCTGTGGATGCAGAGCAGGAGCTAAGAGAAGAGAGAGAAGGAGGAAGTTCAAACCATCTCTTCCGTCGATTATGATGAGCCGGGCAGAGATTTAAAGAGGAGCGGCAAATGTAAAGGAGGTGGACTGGCAGTACTTGTGAACAACAGATGGTGTATTCCAGGACATGTAACTGTGAAGTGTCATCTCTGCAGTCCAGATATTGAACTGTTGGCAGTAAGTTTTCGTCCATATTATTTACCAAGAGAGTTCACCAGTGTTATTTTGGCAACAGTTTACATTCCACCTTCCGCTGTTGCTGACACTGCATGTGATGCCATCAGCTCAGTTGTTGCTAAGCTACAGACACAAAACCCCAATGCTTTTGTGGCAATTTCTGGTGATTTTAACCATGCTTCACTCTCTGCTACACTTCCAACGTTTCAACAGTTTGTCAGCTGCTCTACCAGAGAAAACAAAACATTGGATTTGTTTTATGCAAATGTCAAGGACTCATATATCTCTACAGCAAGACCTCCTCTAGACAAATCAGATCACAATCTTGTTTTTCTCTGCTCGAAATATAAGCCCCTTGTTCAGAGGCAACCTGTAATAAAGAGGACTGTGAGAAAATGGTCACAGGAAGCTGAAGAGTTTGGGGTGAGCTGGACCGCAGAGTGAAGGCAAAAGGGCCAACAAGTGCTAAGCATCTCTGGGAACTCCTTCAAGACTGTTGGAAAACCATTTCAGGTGACTACTTCTTGAAGCTCATCAACAGAATGCTTAGAGTGTGCGTAGCAGTAATCAAAGCAAAAGGTGGCTACTTTGAAGAACCTAGAATATAAGACATATTTTCAGTTGTTTCACACTTTTTTGTTCAGTATATAATTCCACATATGTTAATTCATAGTTTTGATGCCTTCAGTGTGAAGCTACAATATTCATAGTCATGAAAATAAAGAAAACTCTTTGAATGAGAAGGTGTGTCCAAACCTTTGTTGTGTACTGTACATTGGGATGTACCTGGGATGTCCTTTTGATGATGTAGAGAAAAGAAGGTGCTGAAGTGTCATCCCTCATTTAGAGAAATTGTCAAACAAATGAATGGGCTCCAGTTTCTTTTGCTCCGCACCACCTCATCTGGTAACCAGTTAAAGGTGCAACACTGACATTGCCTGCAGCATGCTTGCCTCTGTTATGTCCTATCTGTGCTAGAGCTTTGAGTTTGTGTTTTGATTATTTCCCCTGCTCTGTCAGCGTTAGTTTTCTGTTCATTCAGGTTTAGTGGATCTCTTGATTAGTTGTTGGTGCTTTCTGATTCTGGTGTGTCATGTGCCAAGTTTAATTTCCCTTTAGATCTGTTTACCCTTGATTTTGTAATCTAGTCTAGTTTCTTTGTTTAGCTTATGTTCAGTTCCTCATTTCCCTGTTAATTCCCCCTGCTATCATACTAATCAGTCACTCCCTCTGTCTCCCTGCAGCCCTGGTCCACACCTGTGCCATATTCACTTCTGATTACCTTGTCTCTCAGCTCATTGGCTTACACTCCACTCCTCTCAGTACTTAAGCTCTTTGGTTTGTATTGTTCTCCACTGGTTCCTTCTGTTACCTACCCTGTGTTTTTGCCCTGGTCCAGTCCTGAGGTCCTTCATGTCTGTTGCCTGCTTTCATCCAGATGTTTTTTCACCTGCCTGAGATCCTGACCTGGTCTTTTGTAAGTTTACTTTTCATTAAACCTTTTTTCATCATTTCAACCTTATTCTGCATTTTGGTCCTACCTCCAAACCACAAATCATGACGGCCTCAGTTTTTGGGCAGTACTTCATGGCTTCTTTTATCTTGTTTTGTGTAGATGTGCGCCACTTTAGGCTGCATAATTTAGTGTACATAATGTTGTACACATGCAGACCAGTGATGGAGCAAGGAGCTGGCATGTATAGAATGGAAGAAATAAGTGGGAGCATCACAGGTGGAGCAGTAGGTAAACAGGCAGCTGCTGCAGCCTGTTTGTCAAAACAGTTGGTGAAGATCACCAGACACAGAGAATGCCTCGTGGATGTATTAGACACCATAGGCAGCACGTGATGGAATTTGACATGGGTTGCACTGTGTGTTTAAATATGGTGCAGTGGGTTGGGTAATTGCCTGGGATGTGGGGCATACAGATGCCACAGCGGCCAGATGTTGGAACCAGTGAGTAAATGAGGGTGCCCACACACGTCCTATCATTCTGCGCTGGGTTGTAAAGATGCAGGAAAATTACAGTTTACAGCCATCAGGCTTCATGCAAACCAAAAAAAGTCCTAGTAACTCTGTCTAGTGTACAGGTCCTTCTCAAAATATTAGCATATTGTGATAAAGTTAATTATTTTCCATAATGTCATGATGAAAATTTAACATTCATATATTTTAGATTCATTGCACACTAACTGAAATATTTCAGGTCTTTTATTGTCTTAATACGGATGATTTTGGCATACAGCTCATGAAAACCCAAAATTCCTATCTCACAAAATTAGCATATTTCATCCGACCAATAAAAGAAAAGTGTTTTTAATACAAAAAACGTCAACCTTCAAATAATCATGTACAGTTATGCACTCAATACTTGGTCGGGAATCCTTTGGCAGAAATGACTGCTTCAATGCGGCGTGGCATGGAGGCAATCCGCCTGTGGCACTGCTGAGGTCTTATGGAGGCCCAGGATGCTTCGATAGCGGCCTTTAGCTCATCCAGAGTGTTGGGTCTTGAGTCTCTCAACGTTCTCTTCACAATATCCCACAGATTCTCTATGGGGTTCAGGTCAGGAGAGTTGGCAGGCCAATTGAGCACAGTGATACCATGGTCAGTAAACCATTTACCAGTGGTTTTGGCATTGTGAGCAGGTGCCAGGTCGTGCTGAAAAATGAAATCTTCATCTCCATAAAGCTTTTCAGCAGATGGAAGCATGAAGTGCTCCAAAATCTCCTGATAACTAGCTGCATTGACCCTGCCCTTGATAAAACACAGTGGACCAACACCAGCAGCTGACACGGCACCCCAGACCATCACTGACTGTGGGTACTTGACACTGGACTTCTGGCATTTTGGCATTTCTTTCTCCCCAGTCTTCCTCCAGACTCTGGCACCTTGATTTCTGAATGACATGCAGAATTTGCTTTCATCCGAAAAAAGTACTTTGGACCACTGAGCAACAGTCCAGTGCTGCTTCTCTGTAGCCCAGGTCTGGGGAATGCGGCACCTGTAGCCCATTTCCTGCACACACCTGTGCACGGTGGCTCTGGATGTTTTTACTCCACACTCAGTCCACTGCTTCCGCAAGTCCCCCAAGGTCTGGAATCGGCCCTTCTCCACAATCTTCCTCAGGGTCCGGTCACCTCTTCTCGTTGTGCAGCGTTTTCTACCACACTTTTTCCTTCCCACAGACTTCCCACTGAGGTGCCTTGATACAGCACTCTGGGAACAGCCTATACGTACAGAAATTTCTTTCTGTGTCTTACCTTCTTGCTTGAGGGTGTCAATAGTGGCCTTCTGGACAGCAGTCAGGTCGGCAGTCTTACCCATGATTGGGGTTTTGAGTGATGAACCAGGCTGGGAGTTTTAAAGGCCCCAGGAATCTTTTGCAGGTGTTTAGAGTTAACTCGTTGATTCAGATGATTAGGTTCATAGCTCGTTTAGAGACCCTTTTAATGATATGCTAATTTTGTGAGATAGGAATTTTGGGTTTTCATGAGCTGTATGCCAAAATCATCCGTATTAAGACAATAAAAGACCTGAAATATTTCAGTTAGTGTGCAATGAATCTAAAATATATGAATGTTAAATTTTCATCATGACATTATGGAAAATAATGAACTTTATCACAATATGCTAATATTTTGAGAAGGACCTGTATATACTAGAAACTCTCTGTTCCTGCTCACCTCCAGGAACAGCATGGAATGCTGCCTACAGCTGGCCTGACTGTGCACTTTACCTTAAAATTTGTACTACTGCTTTTTGGGTCTTTTAGCATCTGGTTCCTCACTGTTTAACTGTAACTTTTACGGTCTCCTTGATTTTTGGAAGTCATGCAGACAATATTGATATTGATAGGTAAACTGCTACATTTAGGGCAATAATGAATCAACTGTAGTGATCTGATCCCCCTATCACTTTCTTTTAACAGCGACCCACATAGCAGACAGGTCTGGGCCAGATCTGGCTTCAATCCGGCACTGCTGGTTGAGTGCTGGCATGACAACTGGTATTTCAACCGGAAATGGGCCAGGTCTGGAAACGACAGCCCCGAGTATACCATGGCACACCACGTGGCCCGATAATGGTTTCATTTGTGTGACCCGGATATGTACAGGCCAATTGTGGTTGACCTTATGTTGCCCATGGCATAGTTCAAATAATTATTTGTTACCTATTTTCTACCTTTTTAATGGTAGATTTTACCAGAAGTAAAGGTAGATACAGGGGTTGGACAATGAAACTGAAACACCTGTCATTTTAGTGTGGGAGGTTTCATGGCTAAATTGGATCAGCCTGGTAGCCAGTCTTCATTGATTGCACATTGCACCAGTAAGAGCAGAGTTTGAAGGTTCAATTAGCAGGGTAAGAGCACAGTTTTGCTCAAAATATTGAATTGCACACATTATGGGTGACATTCCAGAATTCAAAAGAGGACAAATTGTTGGTGCACGTCTTGCTGGCGCATCTGTGACCAAGACAGCAAGTCTTTGTGATGTATCAAGAGCCACGGTATCCAGGGTAATGTCAGCATACCACCAAGAAGGACGAACCACATCCAACAGGATTAACTGATGACGCAAGAGGAAGCTGTCTGAAAGGGATTTTCGGGTGCTAACCCGGATTGTATCCAAAAAACATAAAACCATGGCTGCCCAAATCACGGCAGAATTAAATGTGCGCCTCAAATGTCCTGTTTCCACCAGAACTGTCTGTCGGGAGCTCCACAGGGTCAATATACACGGCCGGGCTGCCATAGCCAAACCTTTGGTCACTCATGCCAATGCCAAACGTCGGTTTCAGTGGTGCAAGGAGCACAAATCTTGGGCTGTGGACGATGTGAAACATGCATTGTTCTCTGAGTCCACTTTTACTGTTTTCCTCACATCTGGAAGAGTTACGGTAAGGAGAAGCCCCAAAGAAGCGTATAACCCAGACTGTTTCATACCCAGAGTGAAGCATGGGGGTGGATCAGTGATGGTTTGGGCTGCCATATCATGGCATTCCCTTGGCCCAATACTTGTGCTAGATGGGCACGTCACTGCCAAGGACTACCAAACCATTCTTGAGGACCATGTGCATCCAATGGTTCAAACATTGTATCCTGAAGGCGGTGCACCAATACACACAACAAGACTGGTAAAAGATTGGTTTGATGAACATGAAAGTGAAGTTGAACATCTCCCATGGCCTGCACAGTCACCAGATCTAAATATTATTGAGCAACTTTGGGGTGTTTTGGAGGAGCGAGTTGGGAAACATTTTCCTCCACCAGTATTGTGTAGTGACCTGGCCAGTATCCTGCAAGAAGAATGGCTTACAATCCCTCTGACCACTGTGCAGGACTTGTATATGTCATTCCCAAGACGAGTTGACGCTGTATTGGCCGCAAAAGGAGGCCCTACACCATACTAATAAATTATTGTGGTCTAAAACCAGGTATTTCAGTTTCATTGTCCAACCCCTGTATGTCGTTAATGGAAAAAAAGAAAAGGACATACATATTAGATTCAAATACTGTACAAGATTGTGTTATTATCAATACCTTCATGCATCAAAAACAAATGATAAAATAGGAATAGCATTCATAGTATGGTAATTTCAAATAAAAGTAGGAAAAAAAATCACAAATGGTTTATCAGTATACACAGGAGAAATGGTAGCAATTCTTTTAGCAGTACAGTGGGTAGCAACATTAGACCTTTAAAAACATTAATTTGTTTAGATTAAAGCTTGGTATTAAGTTTAAAACATAACTATTCAGACAGCAGGCCAGACATTTTATTAGAAATACAATATACTTTATTCAGTCTACAAATGATGGGTTTAACAATAGTATTTTTATAGGTTGTAGCACATATTGGAGTTAGAAAATGAGATGGCTGATAGGATGGCTTAGAAGGCAACATAAAATCATATACATTATACAGTACATTTAAGTAAATCAGAGGCAAAGAACAACATCAATCAAAAATTGAAGAAAGAATGGTGGGATGGAGGAAAAAAAGGAAGATGGTTTTATAGAATCAAAAAGGCAGTAGGAGAAATAAGAACTGGAAGAAGGAGCAGAAATGAGGAAAGAATAAGATTAAGATTAGGACGTACAGGACTTAACTATATACTTTTATAAAGTACATAAACATACTACAGGAAAATGTGATCACTGTGGGATAGATTAAATTATTTAATATATTATTTTAGAGTGTCTGAAATATGAGCTAGAAAGAAGATTTATGAAGAAAGAATTAAAGAGAGGTTTAGCATTATAGTCACATTGCAAAAGAACCTAGGGAGCAAACATATAAAAATTATTATACAATTTCTAAAAAGAACAAAATTATTTAATAGTATTTGATTATATAAGACATGATATTAATCCATTAAGAACCACACTCCATACCAGTGGTAGCGGTAATGAACACTTTTAGATTTTTGCCAACCGCCATCAAACTCCAGTAGAAGAAGGAGAAGAGCAAAGAGCGGGAAAAGAAACAACAATGTTGCCGTGGAGAGATAGAAAAGTTAAGGTGAGTTAACGGTTTTATTTATTTAATCTATAGAGAACATTTTTCAATAAGACATTTTTTGTAATTTTAAAATACATATGAACGGAAAAGCGGACATTATTTTGAGGATGCGTGCCCCCCCTGGAGTCAAGCTGTAGGACACTATTAAGCAGAAGTGATATGTTTTCCGTTTAGCTAACCGTGTTTTTGCACAGAAATGACTCTGGCTTATTAGCTAGCAAAAGCTAGCTCCCTACTTGCACTTGAAGCAGGGGGACAGACATCTTCTGTAATTGACATTGTTCACCTCGAAAAACTTGAGATGGTCTTAATAAACGGTATGTAAAAAAATAAAATAGTCTATGTATGGAAAACTGTACAAAACCTGATGTCACTGGTGCAGCTATCCCATTGCTAATGTGTAACCGGTTAGTCTAAACATTTTCAAAGACATCAGACTATGAATAACAAAACATTATTTAGTTTATATACATAAAGCATATGTTGCTTTGTACCGCCATAGCCCCAGTGCTATGACCGGAGTAGTATTACTGTAACTTTGCGGAATTTTGCTCAATTTGAAAAATTACAACGCTGACAGAGCTGAAAACAGCGCCATTTTGTGCCTTTTTCAATTCAATTCAAAGATACTTTATTGATCCCCGAGGGGAAATTAGAATTCCAGTGGGGGGACGGGTCACCGAGGCTTTGCTGCCCACTCACAGACGGACAGACGGACGGAAACCTACCGCCCCCCGGTACCACTGAGGTCAAGTGAGCCGACAGTCAGAAGTACGTGGTAACGCCAGCCGACGTTAGCTCACTCTTAAAGATTAGCTTTGCGCATACAAGGTACATTACGTTAATAGAGCAGAAAGGACACCTATCCAGGCAATGGTTGAGTCTAAGAGGAAAACAAAAAGTAACCTTCAGAACGTTTAAAATAATGACATATTTAGAACTTTCACAAACATGTTTTATGTAAAAACAAAATATATATATATATATTTTTTAAAATATTAAAAATCATTTTTTAAATAAATATTAAATAATTAAATAATGGTATAAATAAATATTTAATCATTTTACTGTATAGTCTTTTTAAATTACTTTTACTTATATTGCGGGGTTTTGCAAGCAGGTGTCAGGAAAGAGAACATCCCTGCACCAGAGAGGCCGCGAGTCCCCCAGCCTACACCAGAGAAAGCACATTTTCTCTGAGCCACATCATCCAATAAGGACACCACAAACCACTCTTCATACAAATTCATGAGTGATCTGACTACCAGACAGGTTCAGATGTCTGCTGATCATTTGAAAGGCTTATGTTATACAGGCTAATGAACTAAGAAAGAAATATCAATTCACAGAGAAACATACTTGCTCTTAAAGACAAGGAGTGTGTAAAGAGAGTAATAGCTGAAACCTTAACACATGCTCTGGCCTAGAATATCAACATGCAAGGCATAAATGGGAAGATTGGCTTCCAGAACTTGCAAATAAAATTAGTTGTGATTGGTAAGTTTGTCTTGAGACTTCAACACAGGCTCACTTTGATTATGTATTATCTTGTCTGGATTTATACTGCAGATACTGATGTTCACTTCAGAATTTTTTTGTTTGTGTGTGTTTTAGCGGCTGTGTGACGTAATCGCCTGACCTCTGATGCCATGGACCAAGAAAGAGAAACAAAAATAAAAATATAGCTTCAAAATGCACCCAATCCGTTTGGCGGGAGAATTGAACGAATGAAAAGGAAAAATGTTAACTGATGATGATGCAGTTTGAATGGATGTTGCTACTGTTCAGCTCATACAGGTCCTTCTCAAAATATTAGCATATTGTGATAAAGTTAATTATTTTCCATAATGTAATGATGAAAATTTAACATTCATATATTTTAGATTCATTGCACACTAACTGAAATATTTCAGGTCTTTTATTGTCTTAATATGGATGATTTTGGCATACAGCTCATGAAAACCCAAAATTCCAATCTCACAAAATTAGCATATCTTTAAAAGGGTCTCTAAACGAGCTATGAATCTAATCATCTGAATCAACGAGTTAACTCTAAACACCTGCAAAAGATTCCTGAGGCCTTTAAAACTCCCAGCCTGGTTCATCACTCAAAACCCCAATCACGGGTAAGACTGCCGACCTGACTGCTGTCCAGAAGACCACTATTGACACCTCAAGCAAGAGGGTAAGACACAGAAAGAAATTTCTGAACGAATAGGCTGTTCCCAGAGTGCTGTATCAAGGCACCTCAGTGGGAAGTCTGTGGGAAGGAAAAAGTGTGGCAGAAAACGCTGCACAACGAGAAGAGGTGACCGGACCCTGAGGAAGATTGTGGAGAAGGGCCGATTCCAGACCTTGGGGGACCTGCGGAAGCAGTGGACTGAGTCTGGAGTAGAAACATCCAGAGCCACCGTGCACAGGCGTGTGCAGGAAATGGGCTACAGGTGCCACATTCCCCAGACCTGGGCTACAGAGAAGCAGCACTGGACTGTTGCTCAGTGGTCCAAAGTACTTTTTTCGGATGAAAGCAAATTCTGCATGTCATTCGGAAATCAAGGTGCCAGAGTCTGGAGGAAGACTGGGGAGAAGGAAATGCCAAAATGCCAGAAGTCCAGTGTCAAGTACCCACAGTCAGTGATGGTCTGGGGTGCCGTGTCAGCTGCTGGTGTTGATCCACTGTGTTTTATCAAGGGCAGGGTCAATGCAGCTAGCTATCAGGAGATTTTGGAGCACTTCATGCTTCCATCTGCTGAAAAGCTTTATGGAGATGAAGATTTCATTTTTCAGCACGACCTGGCACCTATTCACAGTGCCAAAACCACTGGTAAATGGTTTACTGACCATGGTATCACTGTGCTCAATTGGCCTGCCAACTCTCCTGACCTGAACCCCATAGAGAATCTGTGGGATATTGTGAAGAGAACGTTGAGAGACTCAAGACCCAACACTCTGGATGAGCTAAAGGCCGCTATCGAAGCATCCTGGGCCTCCATAAGACCTCAGCAGTGCCACAGGCTGATTGCCTCCATGCCACGCCGCATTGAAGCAGTCATTTCTGCAAAAGGATTCCCGACCAAGTATTGAGTGCATAACTGTACATGATTATTTGAAGGTTGACGTTTTTTGTATTAAAAACACTTTTCTTTTATTGGTCGGATGAAATATGCTAATTTTGTGAGATAGGAATTTGGGGTTTTCATGAGCTGTATGCCAAAATCATCCGTATTAAGACAATAAAAGACCTGAAATATTTCAGTTAGTGTGCAATGAATCTAAAATATATAAATGTTAAATTTTCATCATGACATTATGGAAAATAATGAACTTTATCACAATATGCTAATATTTTGAGAAGGACCTGTACTGTTTGAGGTTCTTGCATATTGTCAATAGCAGCAAATGTATTTTTGCAATTTAAATTCAAAATAAATATTTGTGTAACTGTATCACTGTTGTGGGATTTTTACTATAGATCATGACTTTAATATAGATTAGTACATGGCTTTATTAAGGTGGGTATCAGGGTAACATCTGGTGCCAGTGTAGAAACTGTTCATGGGCCAGCAGTGCCCACAGCTGGCCCATGTTGGCCGCCTCTGGCAAATCAGATCTGGGCCACCAAAGTGCCGTCATTCTTTGCGGTTGTGTGGGTCAGAACTGGGCCAGACCAATTTTGCTATGTGGGGATATTCCTCAGGCCACACTTTCATTAAGTCCAGACTAACTGGTGGGAGAACGTGTCTGCAGCTCCTCCAGAGTTGCCACAGGTCTGCTTGGCTGTCTTGGTGGATTTGATGTTTATCCAGTTGTGGAACATAATTCTGAGAGATTTTCAATACTTGGAATACTTTCTCATTAGCCTTTTTTCTTAGTTGCTTTGCTTTGTCTTTTCAAAAAAGATTTCAAAAACGGTGTATCAAGTTCCACGGATTTCACACTTTTTGCACTACTTTCAGTTGATATATCGCACAAAATCCCGGTGAAATAAATCGAACCTTGACTTCATAGACTTAAAAAAATAATAAATAAAAATAGGATATAATCTTATTCTAATGGGTATGATTATTTATTGCCAGAATTCTGTATTCTAGTTGAATCATCCGACCGGGAGAACTGGTGTTTTAATTCTTGTTAAAAGAAGACACATCAGTCAAAATAAGCCGGCACCATACAGTAGATGGTTCATTGTTTTTAATATTATATATAATATTAATGAATAGATTCTTTAGCGAGTGTTAGTCAGAGATTTCAGCCTTTAATAAAGAGCACAGATGATGCAAATAAGATCAATGGATTGAAGAGGGAGACCCAGAAGAGAGTGAGCAGGAGGGGAGGGGAGGTGAGGTACAGGAGGAGGGAGGGGAGGCACACAGACCCTGGCGGACAGCAGAGGGAGGTTGGGCCGGGAACAATAGAAAGGAACGAAGCCAGCCCTGAAACAGCAAGCAAACCGACAGGGCGACGGAAATAAAGAAGCCCAGAGGAGCTGATGGAGGGAGAGGTGCACACGGAGGACATGTGAAGAGCACAGCGGCCAGGGATTCGCTTTCTCTGTTTCTTTATTGGTGGATTGTATCGAACCGGATTCCGGCATGAACCCCGCAGAAGCGGCCGAGGAGGCGCCCAGCGACCCCGACACTGATGCCTTCTACAAAACAGGTAAGGGGAAGGGCTGCAGATCTGCCCCATAAACGCATCACAACCGGGGTGCTATTAGCCAGAGGCTCTTGTAGGAGCGGCTGAACCCGGAGAGCAGCAGAGAGATGCAGAAAGGAGCGGAAAGCCGCTCCGGGCACCGGTGGAGGGGATCGGGGAGGGAGGCGGCTGTGCTGACCACACAATAACACTGAATCCAGTTTCAGAGCGTTTACACCCACAGAAACCTGGGCGGTGTGTGTTTGTTTCTGTGCTGGTGAGCGCTGATGCTGCTAATGGTCTCTGCAGGAGGAGCTGGGATCATGGAGGAGTGACATCAGAGAAGCAGCTGAAAACGTCAGGAAATACTGTCCAGCATGCAGCTTCAGTCCTGTGTGTGTGTTTGAGAGGGAAAGAGGGTGTGTGTGTGTGTCTTATCCTTCCTACAAAAACACACGATGCCTGATTTAACCGATCTGAAATCAGATTGTTGCAGGAAGGAGATGGAGGCTGGGTGATGGTGGGAACTGTGGGAGAAATCCTCTCGTTATGATTCTGATAAGTTGTGTCCCGAGGTGCAGTAAAGGAAAAAAACGAATGGCATCATCTGCTGGCAGCTTCTTCTGCAGGACCTGGGGGGTGGTCCTGCAGAAGAACCTGCCAGCAGATGATGTCTGGTGGCTCCGCAGCCGCTGACTCAGATAAGTCATTTAGCAGAGAAACCTTTTAATTGATCCAGTCAGTTATAAAGCAGATTCTCAGAGTTCTCTCTGTTCCATCTGGTTCCATAAAAGCTGTTCTTTGTCATGTGTGATTCTAATAGAACATCTATTCACTCTTTTCCTCGTGTTTCAATTTTTCCTCTTTTAAATCTACTAATAAATAATTAGTGATGATGGGAAAACACTAACCTTATTTTAGTGTTGTATAATTATCCTGTTACTGAATCAGGGTCAGCGGTGGTGTTGGAAGATGATGTGTGTAAGCTCAGGTGATCAGCTGATCCCACTAAAATTAATGTTTTCACTGGTTTAATACAGAAACTCTGGAAATGTTTTGAGTTGATTAGTAACCAGCCATGATGAAGGATGACACACCCTGAATCTAAATAAAAAGCTCATCTGGAGCAGAGTGTGCTGTCTGTGTGGCAGAGAACACGGAGCAGCCACACTTCATGTGAGCCTTCTCCTTTTTTATATATATATATATATATATATATGGTTCCTTTCTTCATTGGTGGCTGACAGTTGGTCAACCAACAGACATGGAAGTCTGTTAGTTGACTCACATGTCAAAACCTGGGCAACTGGGATGAGAAATTCAGATGTGCTCAGAAGTAAAATCAGTGAGCCAGATGTTTGTGTACTAAAGAATTTATGGTACTTTGCAAAATCATTTGCAGTTAGTTTTCTAAATGTGTGCAATCAAAGCTTCAATTCTTTGATATATGAGAGATATGCCCATAAATCAGCCAGGCCATCAATTAGGGTGATATGTGTAAAGTTTTAAACATGGATCTGCTTCCATCTGTGAGGGTCAGTCTTGCTGTGACAGTTGGCTGTCTTTCAATCAAACAGCTTCAGACAGACCCCAGACAGACCAGTTACTGTCTGCTGCCGGATTAATGTGGGCCTTCAGTCAGCTAAAGCCCAGTGAGCAACAGACCAGATTTCAAAGCTGAAGCTACACGTGGAGCTCATTTAGGCATGGTATGTGATAATTCTTTTTATAGCAGGGATTTACTCCTATTTATATAGTCATTTACCCAAACATGACTGTTTGGTCTAAAACTTGGACTTAAAAAATCAAGGTCCAAAAATAAGTCTGGAAATCATGCCAAAAATAATTCAAAGCACAAACTTAAAGATATCTTTATTAAATTTAGTATTCGGAAGTAATTTCATCAGTCATTGTGCTAAAAATACCCAATGGGTAGTCGCAATCCTGTAGTCACCATAAACTGTTGAGGGTGATACAGGATTGTGGAACAAGTGGGACTTCGTGATATAATACAAAGCAATGACAGAATAGCCACACAGTTCAAAGGTGCAAACAACAGAACCATCAGATGATCGTCCTGCAACGGCCTGATCTGAGAAATGTGTTTTTCAGCTGAGGATGGCACACTGCAGTGTTTCCTCTGGTTAAAGCACTAAAGGCATTTGAACAGCCTGCATGAGAACCATGACGCAGAACTCGGATTCATAAAAATTGCTGTGGTATGGTTCTGTCTGAAACTTTGAGCTAAGCTTTGAGTTTTGTCAGTTTGTGGAGGATGTCAATCTTTCACCAAGCCTCTTCTCACCATGGCTAACCCTTTTTTTTTTTCTGTCTGTATTGAGAGAATAGTCGAGCCAAACTCCGCCTTGCCAGTTAAGAACAGATACAGGAGCCTGCAGCAGCCAAAATACTTAAGAAATTACAATATATCTTTCCCTACTCACCATTATGAGAACACTCGATGAGATTCCTAGTTTTGTAGTTTATTCCATTTTGTTTGTTAAATTTCACAATTCTGTCTACATTTTCACATCCCTGAAATCATAGTCTGTATTCTATGCACGTTGCCCAGGTGGGTGCTGCAAGTTATAAACTACTCCACTTTGGCCAGATTGATGTGAATGTCAGAATGTTCCTGGTTGCTCTGAGGATCTGAACGGATTTATGAGTCACAGAAGGAAAAAGAAGCTGTTGCTTCAGCCAGCTCATTTTACCCGATACTGGTGCATGGATGTCATTGTGGCCTTCAGTAAGACCCTGGTGCAAACGGCAACTACGGAGAGGTGACGACTGTTCAAATGCTTTATTAACACAGACAGGTAAGCGAAGGTTTCATCGGGGTTCAGGGATGGAATCCAGGAAGGCGCTGAGGGAGAGAGGTAAGTGTTAATAAGGAAGCAGAGACACTAATAACTGATGATGATGAAGAGGAGCAACTGATTCTTACTGTTTGTGGAGATGGTGGGGGTTCAGGGGGAGGGTGGGTATCTCCACAGGGGCTGAGGCTGTCAGACTGTGGTGAGCGGTGTAGGTTGGTAATGACCATGTGTTTCCAGAGGGAGATGGTAGATGGTGGTGGAGCGTTATGAGGTTGGGCAGACAGGTGAGTGTTGGTGGCGAAGTATAGAAGAGTTCCGACTGCATATTTCATATCCAAATAAATAACTCAAATGTTTCATCCATCCCAAAGAAACCCAGACAGTTTGCCTTACAATATTTTGAAATGTTTTATTAGAACATGACAATTGAAAACTGGAAAACATCTAAATTCCACCAAACCTCTTCACTTGCTCAACATAATGAATGTAGATGGAGAGACTTTGAGGCTGATCTGAGTTTGACACCTGAAACTATTTTCTGTCAGTAGGACACCAACCAGCTTTTGCACAGGTAGCCCTTAATACTGATCAAGATTTGAAGGTCTGCAATTTTGTATAGTACACATAAAAAGTATGTGGTCCTTTTAAGTAGTTGTTGTCAAAGGTTTTCTCTACCACTGAGCTTAAATCTGTTGTCTGTTCAGAATGAAAGTAACACGACTGCTGATTTAGCTCTTTCCAGATGAAAGACAACACACAACAAACATCAATGCAGTATCAGAAACCCTCAGAACAAAATCATGCTGCTGTAACTCCCCTCCTTTCTTTAGAGTCCGACTCCAATAATGAGTGCATTATCACTCGTAGCTTACTGCTGTGTGTGTGTGGGGGGGCTTCCTCCCACTGTAAAGTGCCCTTAGGTCTGAGTGTGTGTGCATAGTTGTGTGTCTCTTTGTAACCCTGTGATGGACTGGCGACCTGTCCAGAGTGTGCACCCCTTTTATTAACCACTGGAGATAAGCTCCCTGCAAAAATAAGCTGCTATAGAAAAGATCATATGCATCCATAATGGACAATGGTGTTACTGTTTCCCCATTATTAATAGTAGGGGAACTAGCTTGTGTTTTGCACCCCCATTTTTAGACTCAAAAAAATCTCAATCCCCTGAGGTCTGACAAATGTCTGAACTCTCTTTTAATTTCATGTATCTTATATTTTTTTAAAGTAGCAAACTAAAGTTGAATATTAGAAATATTTACTAAATATTAGTTACCTCTGAGTTGTTGTTCATACAAACTCTCATTTGGAAATAAGTCACTTCATTAAGTCTGTCTAGTCAGACAGTATCCAGCCATAGGAAGTGAATGCTTCTGAACCTCAATCAGTAAAGTATTATAACAGAGCTCCATGCGTCTCACTCATCATAAATCAGCTAGACATAGTGCAGGCAATTTTGCACAGCATAGCACTATTCAGGTAGAGGGTGCCCAGACCTACTGGTCTGCATCAAAGACATGCAGTCTGTGTCTGTAGTAACGAAGCTCCCATTCACAGAAACACCACCCTGTTCACTTTTCTCACTCACCTCAACTGTAAACAGAAATGTATTAGTCTAACTTTAGTTTGTTACTTGGCAAGTTGATTCTGATTCTAAATCAGCGTATATCCCAGACAGTGTGAAAGACCGAAGTCCTGTATTTTTAAAATCACACAGTGTGTGTGTGTGTGTGATAAGTCATAAAAATCTGTTTTACGAGATCCAGCTGACCTCTTCCATAACCCTCAGGTCCAGTTCTAACACTCTATGCCCACTGCATTGACGTTTGGCAGAAAAGCAAAGCTTTATTCACAAAATTCATATTAATGTCATTAACAGCATCTCCAGTGTTCCAGTAATACAGTAAGAAATGGAAAAAACACAAGCTTTCTATCTACGGAAAGTCATGTAAGCATTCAGCGAAACTACTGAACAAGTAACAGATTCCAAATAGCGGGAAAACAGAATAACTGCAATCTGAAAACACAGGAATTCACAGGAAGCTCTTAGTGTCATGCTAATCAGCTGGGTATAAATAGTGTCCCAAATAATCAGGCGGAAACAGGAAGTGACATACATGCATGGATACCTCAACACAAGCAATCAGAGAGTATTTGTCAGAGTAAAGACGCCAGCTGTCTGTCAGGGGCTGCTCATGTTGTGCTCCCAGAAAAACTATGAATTCTTATTCTGCGAACAAAACAGCAGAAAATAGCAGGGTCATTGAGGTGTTTGTTAGAAGCAGCTGATGCACAGTTACTCCTAACACAAGCATGCTGGGAGATCCAGAGTACTTTTCCAGTAAGTGGTACTGTAGCTGCATTGCTAAACATGTCAGATTCCTGCTGACTACTGTGAACGTCCTCTATTTAGAATCCGGCTAATTCTTGGTCTATGCACAGTGTGTGTTCTTTTTTTTCCGACTTTTTAAGTGGTGAATTGACACTCGCTGTGCATACAAGCGGGTAATTAGGGATAATTTTCACAACTAATCTGCAGAAAGCCTTGAGTAATGTCTGTTGCCATGGGGATGTTTAGTAGAGACAAACGGTGGCAGTTCAAGCAGCTGCTCAGTCAGTTTCATTCTACTGAAAATCTAACACTACATCCTGATCTGTTGAAGCTGCCTGCGGAGACAGAGACCTGGACTGAAAGTTTGATCATGCAAACTGATCCCCTCGATTGTTGCTGCTTGTTTGTGTGATGCAACCTGAATACGCACCATGCAGAGAGCTTTTTGCAGATTCTTTATAGTGATAATGCAGACTCGATTAACCAGTCTTATAAAGTATAGACAATATTAAGAACTTGTAATACAAAGAAAATGTGGGCACCTCCTATATCTGCAGGCTACGGAGGGGCAGCTGGTTAAGATGCATTTAAGGGACAGAAAATAAAAGCATAATCTGCTTCAGAATGGTCTGTGTTTACAAGATGTATAATGGGTGTTGTAGGTAAAAAGATTTCTTTTGCAATGTTAGGCTTTATTCAGTAGTTTAGTTTGGCTAAAGGGTGACAATGGTTGTAATTACTTATTCAGACCCAAACAACGTGGCTTGGGTTTTAGGAAAATCTGTTTTTCCAAGCAATGTTTCTTAAAAATAAAGCCTTGATAAAGATAAATATTGGGCTTCTTTTTTACTTTTTGTTTTTTTTCTGCAGCACTAGTGGCCTGTATTTTTCTAATTTCTTCGACAGTAGGCTGACAGTAAAAGGGTGGAGAGGGGAAAAACATGCAGCAATGGCCACCTGAGCCAGGAGTTGACCCTGTGATGGGGTGGACCCTTTCAACTAAACTGGCAATTTTTTATTTGCATTGGAACTGCTCACTAGGGTCTAATACAGTGTATTGATGTGCACAACCACTTGACAGACACCTATCAGTTGGTATGTATGTATGTATGTATCACTTAATCAGTGTTGCTTCCTGACAATCAATTTCACATGCTGTTGTGCAAATGGAATAGACAATGGGGGAAATCTTTGGAACAGGAGGAGCACTTCCAGAGCCCTGCAAAATGACCTCCAGCAGGCCACAAATGTACATGTGTCTGCACAAACGGTTAGAAACCGACTCCATGAGGATGGTATGAGGGCCCGACGTCCACAAATGGGGGTTGTGCTCACAGCCCAACACTGTGCAGGATGCGTGGCATTTGCCAGAGAACACCAGGATTCGCAAATTTGCCACTGGTGCCCTGTGCTCTTCACAGATGAAAGCAGGTTCACACTGAGCACATGTGACAGATTCTGGTGACACCGTGCAGAGCAATCTGCTGCCTGCAACATCCTTCAGCATGACCGGTTTGGCAGTGGGTCAGTAATGGTGTGGGGTGGCATGGCCCTCCAAAGAAATGACTGCCATTAGGTACTGAGATGAGATCCTCTGACCCCTTGTGAGACCATATGCTGGTGTGGTTGGCCCTGGGCTCCTAATGCAGAACAATGCTAGACTTCATGTGGCTGGAGTTTGTCAGCAGTTCCTGCAAGATGAAGACATTGAAGATATGGACTGGCCCGCCAGTTTCCCAGACCTGAATCCGATTGAGCACATCTGGGACATCATGTCTCGCTCTATCCACCAACGTCGCGCTGCACCACAGACTGTCCAGGAGTTGGCGGATGCTTTAGTCCAGGTCTGGGAGGAGATCCCTCAGGAGACCATCCGCCGTCTCATCAGGAGCATGTCCAGGCATTGTAGGGAGGTCATACAGGCACGTGGAGGCCACACACAATACTGAACCTCCTTTTGACTTGTTTTAAGGACATTACATCAAAACACCCAAATCTAGAAAAATCAAACTGTATTTTCCACAACATATTGTTACATGTCTTTGGTTCATTCAGGCTCTAAGAGAGAGCAAGAATTTGAATGTATAACAGGAAGGTTGAACAATGTACAGCAGAAGTGCAGGCTTTCAGAAGTCTTAGATCTACATTCTATAAAATATACGCATGCAGACCCCTGTTTTATTACATCAGCTGTGGAGGCCTAACTGCTCACATTAAATGCTAAAGAGTTTAAAATCCCAACTCCGTAATCATTTTTGTCTTTGTTTTAAAATAGTAAAACGCTGTCTTCACATTGTGACATTGTCTTTGCTCCTAATTTAAATAAAGCTTCCTATAACTTAACAAGCAGTGTTTGAGGTGGACTGGGTAGTATATCAGAATCAGTCCATACTGGATCACATCAAGGTTTCGCTGGAAAACTACCTTGTTTGCAGCAGATTGTGTTTCCTGTAATCCTAAAACTCTTCCCCTGAAGATCAAACTGTGGAAGAGACTGAATTCATGAATGTCCACATGATGACTTGTCTAACCCCCCACAACAAAATGATAATAGTTGACATTACATATGCTGTTTGCATTTAAGTTTTCATCATGTAAAAATGTTAGTTGTGTACAGGAGTGTTTGGGAATGTAAGCAGAGATATTAAGTGATTTACCTGTAATCCATTCACAGTGTGTTTTCCCTTCAGCTTCACCACAAAATTGCTCTCTAACTCACACACAGGGGAAGCATTTCATTGGCATGTGTATGGTTGTGTGTAGTTATGCTGATACACTGCTGTAATTTGGACAGCCTGGATGTTTAGTTTTTAAATCTTATGCAGAGGGATTCAAGCTCATGATGAAGGAATGCTGTTTAAATGATGCCTATAATGAGATCTTATCAGATCAACCAGGAAACAGCACTGTGGGGACTGATACTGATGCAGCAGAGAAACTGTTGGATCTTTATCAGAGAGATCAGTTAGTTTTACTACAAATAACTATTAGTAAGTGCCAAAGGTAATTATTAACAAAGTTAGTCATTTTAATCAAAATTACCAAGTCGGGGCACCACCTGATTATCAGGAATTAACAGCCAATTGGTTCTCACTCTCTCAGTTATTGTTTTATGACTACATGCTTGGTGAGATGTGGTATTATAGAACAGTGTATGAAGGAGTGAATTCATCCACTGGTGCTCCCCAACAGCAAGCCCTGCACACATATACAAAATACACACAATCAGTGTTTATCCAAAGTACAGAAATTTGTTCACAAAATACTTGAATAGTTGACTTATGTTGTGTAACTAGTCATCACATTGACTGAATAGACAGACGGCGCAGTGATGTTGCATCTTATACAGAGTCCAGGAAGTCCAAGGCCAGAGAAGACATGGCGGCTCTCAGTCTACTGGCTGGGGTGAGTGTTTTCTTGGACTGGTGCACGCATCATGTGTGCAGAACTTTGCTTTCAGTGGTGTTTTGTTCAGGCAGTGGGGAAAAACTACTTTGTCCATGTAATTGGGGACATCGTCTCATCATGGGGAATCTATAATTGTTTCAGATTCTTTCTGCAGGAGCTCAGCCAGGTTCAGGTGTGGGTTATTCTCAGCCGGGGTACAGTCACTGGATACACAAACAGCAGACTGTACTTTACTTCGAATCCTGGGTAGATGCAATCGTACACTCTGCCAGCGAGATCAAGATGTTTATGTGTCTCAATTCTGGGATTCCAGGTGTGAAACTCCTCCTTTCTGGGAGCTGTCATGAAAAAGGGTCAATACTAGGCATTCTAGGACTCTGAATTTTTTTATCCTTGTCTTTTGTTCTCTGGGCAGTTCTGTTCCTTCCATGGCTGGCCCCAACAAGATGCAAATAAATTCATTGACACTCCTGGTAAAGATGTGTAAAGCCACTTAAATAAATCTGTTTTTTATTGCCGCAGCATAATGTTCTGTTTGTTCTCATGTGAAATCCCATGTATAGAAATGATTGTTCTCCAAATCATCAGGGGCACAATTATTACACTTTACCATTAGGACATCACTTAGCCTACAAATAGTTTATCATGTCATGCATTTTAACAAGGTTTGGAATAGAAACAGGCCCACAGCATCACAGATAGTTATCGTGTTCCTATTTTTTAACTATGGACATGAGGTGCTTTTCCCACATCCGGTGTTGTTCACCTGAAGTGTTTGCTGCTGAGAAGCAGAACACACAGTCCAAGTTAGAGTCCCAGTAGAGTTTGGCAAACTCCAAGTTTCTCTTTGTAATGTTAGGACATAAATTGTTGTTTTTGCTGTTATTTTACTCTGACACAAGTCATCAGAAGAAGTCAACAGTTTTATTAGTGCAGTTATAACAACCTTTTGTATATATGAATGGCAGCCATATTGGATTTTGAAGTGGTGGTAAATGGGGAAACGTTTGTCCTTTCAAGTTGGATGTCCACATTTATAGGCATTCCAATACATTTTTCTGACATGGAGATTCTGACTTCTAGGTGCAGATGGATCTCACTGTTATTACCACTCTATACCACATATTCTGACAGAACAGTAAACAGTGGGTGGATTTCACCTCAGGAGCACGCCTCAAAGTAAAGCAGAACAGTGGCATTACTGACGCAGGGCTCATCCCTCTGTTCTTACTGGTTCTGAACTGACAGAGTGAGGAGTCTAAAATAAGTAATTTATCATGGAGCTGGAGAATCAGCAGGTTCTAAAGAAGGGGAGGTATAAAAGAAGTAAGAGACAGTATAATTCGTCATGGAGATGGTATGAATATGAAACGTTTTTCTTGCAGTAACCGGATACACAAACAGCAGACTGTACTTTACTTTAAATCCAGGGTAGATGCAATCGTACACTCTGCCAGTGAGATCAAGACGTTCATGCGTCTCAATTCTGGGATTCCAGGTGAGAAACTCCTCCTTCCTGGGAACTGTCATGAAAAAGGGTCAATACTAGGCATTCTAAGACTCCAAATTTTTATCCTTGTCCAGTCTTTTGGTTTGAAGTTATTACACACAGTATACTTCAACTCAAATTTACATTGATTCTTTACAAATAGAAACAGTTAACATATATTTTAAAAGTGTCCATCCTGACTTAAGTTCAAAGATTCCATTTAATAACTTTTCAGGATGGTTTCTGTCCTGATGTTGGTTTGTTGTCCTGCTGTGGGTTTCACAATTCCAAGTGTAAAAAACTTGTTTTACAGTCTTTAAAGTGGACCTATTATGTAAAATTCACTTTTTGATTGTTTTTATACTTCCATTTGGGTCTCTAATGCTTCTACAAACACTCCAAACCCCCAAACATTTGGCCATTTTTTTTTTTGCTATAAATGAATGTTTTATTCTTCTAGAAAGACATTATTTCTAGCTCTGCTGCAGGTGTGCCATCTCTGTTAAAGACAAAGCTCATCGCATTGTTTGGTGCTAACATGTCACATGACGATACTGAACCTCGTAAGAGAATTTAAGTACACCCTTTCATCAAACGTTTTGACAGGTGGGCGGGACTTCCGGTGAGGGCGGGACTTCCGGTTGGCGCCATGTGGGTGACATGTGGGCGGGAGGTCACGTGGTCAAGCAGGTGGTGTGTCCAAGGGGGCGTAACCGTGGATGCTGATTGGTTGTCGTCATTAGGGGCGATACCTTAAGTGAGTCAATTAAAACACAGGGGTGTGTTTAAGGGTGTTATTAATAATCTGTATGTTTTTCAGGCGTTAATACATCTAAAAACAAAAGAGACATGCATCCTTTTATATTTTAAAGGTATAATCAACTTAATGTTGACCTATCACATGAAATCCTAATAAATGAACTGTGTAACCTGACAGAAATTGTAAGTTCATTTTGCTTTTACAGTAGGACCTATTTTGTTGAATATATGAGCCAGTCTAAATCAGTTCAAAAATAGAAAAGACCTAAAAAGTAAATAAAAGATTGTGCTTCACTACATCGATGGAACGAGAAAAACCTTCAGCTTCTGCGTCAACATACTGGAAAAGCAGCTGAAAGAGGTAAGACGAATATGAGATTAACAGAAAAAAAAAAAGAACTTCAGTATACTGTTTCCAAGTTATAAATTGACTCTAGCAATGATGTGTTTGTTTTGAATAATGAGAGACTCCATTTTAGGAAGAAGGAATGATAATTTTAGTTACCTGTAGCTTTTCTAAAACATTTACTTTTTCATCTTAGAGTAAAAGGTTATTCAGGGGGGGGGGGGGGGGTTACAGTTATTCTATATCCATCTGTTAGGGGCGAAGTCAGGAAGGGCAGTTAGGTCTGTTCCTTAGATAACCATATCACCTTTGAACTCAAGAAGGGGTTTGGTCTTAAAACATAGTCTTTGCAGTTGAGATAACACTGTCATTTGGATTGCCTCTGAACCTCTGTGTTGTTGGAGAAAGCTGCAAAAACCATTATCAGAAGTTTTGATGGTTAGGAAAGTTCCACAGCAGATAACACTGTCATGTTCTGGTATAAATACTGTGTGTAAAATGTTGTTCGGGGGCTCTGTTTCCTTGGCTAACCTCAGTGTCAGGGTCTTCAAATGCTGAATGTCTTTGAAACACAACACTTGTTACATTGAAAAATACCAGTACTGACAAGAACAAATGTCGGTAAATATTTCAGGAAACCTGGAAATTGTGGCTTCTACTTCTGATAATTCACAAAAGTACAATGACATCTTTAAAAGTAAGTAAGTATTCATCTTTAAGAAATCATTAAATGCATGTGAATCTTCTCTAATATTGTTTATATATATTGTTTATATATATATATATTTGTTTCTTTGTCATAGAACCCACCGCTGATGACCTTGATGATTTCATCTTGACACAATCAGATTATGGTAAGTAAATGTTAAATGCAATAAAATATATATATATATATATTATAGTTAACCCTTGACAATGTTTCAATTTATAGATTTGATGAGAGAGGTAAACCCGAATGATCAAGTTGGAGGATTCAGCGGCTGGAATCGACAGTCAAAATTGAGAAGGCAAATTATTTCCAAACAAGAAAAACCCCCAACAACATCTGAACTTTCTTCTAGCACAGAAATTAAAACTGATTCTTTGAATACTCCTCCGCCAATTATCATCATTTCCCCTGAAGACACACCGGATAAGTTACCGGCACCTCCAGAAAGTAAGTCCTAAGAACTAACTATTTTTCTTTGAGAGTGAATGTATTTTAAACCTCAGATAAAACTGTTTACAGATTCAACTGAGAGCTCTGTGGAAGACACAGCTGTCGAGCAGCAAGGTAAGGAAAACAAAATTAAATAAAAACAATATATATATGTATTTTAAGCATAGTTCAATAAAATGTCATATAAACCTGTTTACAGATACATCCAAAGATGCCACACTGAATCCACCCACCAGAAGGTCGCTTTTCAAAGATCAAGACAGCTTTCAGCAGAGAGGCACCGTTTCAGTCCAACAAGAAGCGAAATCTGGAGGTTTTACCGCAAAGAATCGGAGTAAGATTTTTAAAAAAAACTTGTGTATTTTAAAAACTATTTTCGTTTTATTTATGAACGCTGTGCTGCGCAGCGTAAGATAACTTTTATTGTCTTCTGTTTTTACAGAATATTTAACCCCGGCCAAAAGACAGCGACTCTCTGCGCTACATAGCAGAGCAACGCTAGTGAGTGGTTTAATGAACGGTACGTTTTAATTCATACATACTGAATTAATTTGAATTCCCCTTTTTTTTTTTTCAGCTTTAATGTGATTACTTCAATATTTGTATTTATTTATTTTTTGTTCATTCTCCTTACAGAGATGGTAAGTCGTTGATGGTAGGACAGATTGGATACAGAAACGGACAGCGCAGGAAGACAGTCTCTACAGCCTCTCGGGATCTTCGTAATAAGGCCTCATCGTTAACGCTTCTGGCAGCATGTCAGATTCTGTTAAAGAAGCAGTTTGGTGACATCAAGGTGATTTTAAACTGAACTGATCACTGTGTTTTGTTTTTGTTTTTCTGTAGGTTAGTTTTATTTTATTTTTTTTTCTTATGTTCATAGAAATGGATAACCGAATCAGACTTGCCCTGGATGAAATAAGAAATTTAGTTAATGAACTTAACGAAATTCCCGTTAATGCAGAAGTAGCAGATAACATCGTTTTAAAGGCATCTCCTGCTAACAGTGAAAATGTAATAAATGAAGATCAGCACGGTGACTTTTTAAACGTAATCAATCAGGCTCTTGTAGATTTAAATAGAGAACTGTCTCCACTCAGCATTCAGGAAAATGATCCACCTGACACTCATCAGAATCCTTCTACGTCACACGCCGCAGATCGGCACGGTGACGTTTTAAACGTAATCAATCAGGCTCTTGAAGATTTAAATAGAGCACCGTCTCCACTCGGCTTTCAGCAAAATGATTCACCTGACAGTCATCAAATTCCTTCTACGTCACACGCCGCAGATCGGCACGGTGACTTTTTAAACGTAATCGATCAGGCTCTTGAAGATTTAAATAGAGCACCGTCTCCACTCAGCATTGAGGAAAATGATTCACCTGACAGTCATCAGAATCCTTCTACATCACACGCCGCAGATCAGCACGGGGGTCATTTCAATATGGAAGTAGCGGTTAGTTCTGATCAAATAGGGCGAAACCCTCCAGCCGTGGTTGAACGTGAACATTTTTATAACCATGAAATAAGGAGACCTTTTACCATACCGCCGCCCTGTCCAAGTAACGTTCCAGATTTAGCCGCATTCTATACAAACATCATGCGTATTTTCATTGAATTAGCCGACGCTGCAAGATCTTTAACCAGACGTAACGACGTTGTGCATCTGGAATTAGGGGGTAAAAATCTCAATCGTCACATCACATTTACTGTTACAGATGATGGAAATATGATCCTGCCTGCTTTCGAAAACTTCCTCGACGATTTAGTACAATCGAATGCAAATATACCTGTAGATAATAACATGGAATTTGTTCTTCAGGTTGTTAATGACCCAGCAGGAGGTTCTAAGCGTAAAGCTGTAGGAATGTTAGACTGTGAACTGTTTAATAAGAAAATGCGTCATTTGTATATTATAAACAATACCGGTAATCAGTTATGTTTTGCAATCAGCCTCGCACACGTCTCTGATCCTGAGCTCACGGATCACCGTGCTGTAGAACTGGGGAGGAGATGGCAGCATCAGGCAGGCCTCGACAAGCAAACAGCAGTTACTTTTAGTGATATTGGTAAATTTGAAACCATTCTGAAGAGAAAAATTGTAGTGTTTCACAGAACCACGGGCTCTACTGCTCTGTGTAAATTTGAGACCAGTTTCCCTGATCGTTCAAACTCTGTTTCAAGGTCATTACTATGGGATAAAAAATCTCAAAGGTTTTATGGGGTGCAGATATATTTGTAATTACTGTTACACCAGCTATGAGAATGCAAACACACACCATTGTGAAGGTTATTGTCCAGTGGGTCGAACATATAAATGTATGCAAGAAATTAGCAATCCTGTAAGCTGTGCAGGCTGTCAAAGAATCTGTCGTAATTCCTCATGTTTCAGCAGACACAGGGAACCGTGCATCAGAAATAGTGCTGAAAGGCCTATGAGTGACTGTAAGTTGGTAAAACTGTGTAAAGTATGCAAAAGGAGATATGTTATTCCAATCAGTAAACTGAATAAACCACACGTGTGTAATGTAAAATGCAGTATTTGCGGTGAAAATGTACCTCCCAGCCTAGACATTACATGCGATGATCATAAGTGTTACATTCAGCCTTGCAGTGCAATTAATCAGCTTGATGATAAACTGATTTTTTATGATTTCGAATGCCTCGTCAATGAGAGCGGCGTGCATACCCCCTTTCTGGTCTGTGCTAAAACGTTGAAAGGTGATAAATGGTACGCTTATGGACTGAATTGCACCCAAAAATTTCTCCTGCATTTCAGGAGGCCGAAGTACAGAGGCTTCACCTTAATAGCGCACAATGCGCGTGGGTACGACAGTTACCTGATTCTCAATGCAATGCTGCAGTTAGGCATTAAACCTCATCTCGTCATGGTAGGAAGTAAAGTTCTCTGTTTAACCGACCCTGATTACAGGTTAAAATACATTGATAGCTTGTCCTTCATGTGCATGAAGCTTAGTGCCATGCCGAAAGCGTTAGGCTTTACCGATCAAAGCAAGGGTTTTTTTCCCCACCTATTTTCCTCTGAACAACGTCTCCAGTATGTGGGGCCTTTTCCTCCTCCATCCTG
This sequence comes from Girardinichthys multiradiatus, assembly GCF_021462225.1. Taxonomy (NCBI): domain Eukaryota; kingdom Metazoa; phylum Chordata; class Actinopteri; order Cyprinodontiformes; family Goodeidae; genus Girardinichthys; species Girardinichthys multiradiatus. The sequence goes on from NC_061800.1 coordinate 2,912,386, forward strand.
CTACGCTGTAGAGCGCATGAGTCTTCAAGAACAACAGGTGTTTAGCAGCTGGTACAGAGAAGCGAGCAAAGAGGTCTTTGACTTTAAGAAAGAAGCTATTCGTTATTGTAAAAATGACGTTGAAATTCTTTCTCAAGGATGCTTAAAATTCAGAGACGAGTTCTTTAAGGAGACAAGTGTGGATCCGTTTAAAAGTATCACAATAGCATCAGCTTGCATGAAGGTTTTTGTAACCAATTTCCTTCCTCCTCAAACCTTAGCCATTCCATCACCTCTGGACTACAGACGTAGCAGTAAAACGTTCTCCAGCGCGTCCATTCAATGGCTCGGCTGGATTGCAGACAGCAGAGCCATATTTATCGAGCATGCATTAAATAGGGGTGAAAAGAAAATCGGCCCATATTCTGTGAATGGGTATGCAGAGATTAACGGTGTCAAAGTTGCGTTTGAATTTTACGGCTGTTTTTTCCACGGCTGTAAAAAGTGTTATATGCCTCATGACAACTGTCCGTTGAGAGGGGTCGCATTTGAACAGTTTTACGCAGCCACTGTTGAGAGAAGCAAGGTGTTACAAACTGTGTACGGCCTTCGTCTCGAAGTCATATGGGAGCATGAGTGGATTGAAATGAAAAAATCAGACCCAGGGGTGATCAGCTTTCTTGAGAAAGTTAATGCACCCGAACCGCTATCCCCCCGGGATGCTCTGTATGGTGGACGCACCTGTCCTATGAGGTTGAGGTACACAGCGGGACCGGATGAAACTGTACACTATGTGGATTACACATCTCTGTACCCTTATGTAAACGCCAACTGCGTTTTTCCCCTCGGACACCCCACCATCATTTACAAAGATTTTGATGACCCCAGCAGCTACTTCGGTATAATCAAAGCTGTGGTCTACCCACCACGTAACCTGTTGTTCCCTGTTTTACCTTACAGAACATCCCAAGGTAAACTTGTGTTCACTCTCTGCCGCACATGCGCTGAAATAAATAACCAGTCAGGTCCCTGCATGCATAATGATGAGGACAGATCTCTGACGGGTGTATGGGTGAGTGTAGAACTCTGTAAAGCGTTGGAGTGTAGTTATCGTCTTGCTAAAATCACAGAGGTGTGGCATTTTGAAAAGAGAAGTGATACAATCTTTAAAGGTTACATTCATTGCTTTTTAAAGGGTAAGCAGGAGGCTTCAGGCTATCCATCTGAAGCAGTGGATCAGGAGAGTAAGTCAAAGTATATAAGCGACTACAAACTGCATCAGGGCATCCAATTAGACCCTGAGAAAATCGAGGTGAATCCTGCCAAAAGGCAGGTTGCAAAATTGTGTTTAAACAGTTTTTGGGGGAAATTTGCGCAAAGAAGTGATCTGTCACAGACCACAGTCATCGCTAACCCTTAAGACTTTTTCAGCTTCATGTTCTCGAGTAAATACAGGGTTAACTATTTTCATTTTTTCAACCCTGAAATGTGTGTAGTGCAGTGGAATTTCAGTAAATGTGTCATCTCTCCTCCAAGCAAGGCAAACAATGTGTTTATTGCAGCATTCACCACCGCTTATGCACGTTTAAAACTTCTCAGCAGCATGGAGAAGTTACAGGACAGATTGATTTATATTGACATGGACAGTTTGACTTATGTGACAAAAAGTGGTGAAACTCCTCTGGAATTGGGGAATTATCTGGGTGATCTTACTGACGAGTTAGATGGTGACAGCATTTAGCGGAGTTTGCATCGACAGGACCAAAGAGTTATGCATACCAGATCAAAGACCGTAAAAATGTAATGATACGTGCTAAAGGCATCACTCAGACGCATGAATGCAGCGAGAGGGTCAATTTTGACAGCATCAAAGGGCTGGTCGAGGGCTACTTACAGAGGTCAAGTGAGGGTGTCATTGAAATCCCTCAACACACGATCAGGAGTGATAAAAAGAGATTCCGTTTGCGTCTGCGGGAAAACTTTCTTTGTAAAAAGTATTTTACAAAACTGTAATCATGTCATGGATATTGTTCCAGAAAATATTGTATGGATTTACACATCTTTTCAACCCACGTATGCTGAATTGCAGAAGATGAATAAAAATATTACCTTTGTGGAAGGATTGCCTCATTCTTTTGAAGATGAAAACCTCCTGATCAGAATCATCTGATTATTCTAGACGATGTTATTGCTCAAGCCTCAGATGATGAAAACGTGATGAAAGTCTTTACCCAGTATCGACATCATCAAAATATGAGCGTTATTATGCTGACTCAGAATGTTTTTCATCAGGGAAAGTTCATTCGCACTATTAGTTTGAACTGTAATTATATGGTGTTGTTTAAGAACCCGAGAGATAAGCTGCAGCTGAATATACTGGCCCGCCAAATGTTTCCATCTCAAAAGGGTCTCTTCTTGGAGAGTTTTGAAGATGCAATGAGAGAAGCTCATGGATATTTAATCATCGATTTTACGCCTACCTGCCCAGAACATTTCAGACTGAGAACGGGCATACTTCCTCAGCAGTGGCCTGCTGTGTACGTGCCCAGAACAAAGTAAGTCATCATGTCTGCGCGTATAAAAAGGAATTAACCATAATTCAGAGCCTTGTTTGAGGCCACCCCGCAGAAGCGCGAAGATATTCTCGCACACTGCTCTCCCGACTTTATTCAGGCTCTGTGCGAGATTGCACTGAATATCCTAAAAGGTAACATTAAACTATCACCCTCTCAACACCGACAATTGAAGAAACAAAGAAATATCATCAGATTGTTGGGTGATAAAAGAACCGGGATAAAAACTAAACAGCTGGCTCTCAAAAAGCAACGAGGTGGTTTTATCCTTCCCATCTTAACGGCTCTTGCTCCCTTGATTGGTGATCTAGTGGGTGGAATCATCAGGAGATAATGTCTCTCAGAACATCGCAGAAGATGTTTCTCATTTCACCTCATCAATTCAAGCGTCTGACCCAGTCAGACACGTCCATCAGACAGATGGCGGAGGAGAATTTGGATGCTGAAATGAGAGCAATATTAAACGAGCCGGGTTGGACTTCTTATGAAAAAATCAAGATACGATGCTCTTCTCCAGAGGTATCTGACTTTACTTAAGCAAGGTGTCAAAGAAGAAAAACAGCAGGTAAGTTTAACGCTGCAGCGTGACACAGAGGTTCCTGAACATGAGCGGTCCCAAGAAAAACAAGGCCCAGGGCAGGACGAGGCCCCTAAGGATCAGGTTCTTACGGAAGTACTGAAAAGCCTACCTAAACACAACCGTAAAAATGCCGAGTACATTTTGAAGAAATTATCCGAAAGAAATGAGAGTTGGACTTCGCGAGGTGAATTTGTATTTAAAGGAAATGTTATAAAAGGGTCCCACATGATTGATTTGTTGAAAAATCTCATGCTTCCGTTTAAAAAATCTGGAGCATCACAAACCCGAGGATGGTCTGACTTTCTACACACCTTGTCAGAGGTAAACATCCCTATATCTTCAGTCATTAACCCTTATGCTCGTGAAGAATATAGACGTTTCAAAACAGAGGGTACATCGATTGAAAATGGGGGTACACCCCCCAGCGTTAAGCAGAGAAGAAAAAGAAGAAGAAGGCAGATAACTCATTCTCCCTACTGGTCGAGATCTGAGCTGGAAGATCCAAAAAATGCTGATGGGAGATCAAAAAGGTCTCTTCGTAAGACGACACTACCACCCCGATGGATTACATTTTCAAAATAAACCGTTATAAGAAAATGAAACATGTAGCCTATTTCTTTTATTCAATAAAATATTTATTGATTATATTTTTCAAGTCTAACTTCGTTCTCTACTTCACACACTAACATATGATATCATTACACAAATATTAAATCATAAGAAAAAAAAAAACAAACAATGAAAAAAAAATAAGACATTTTAAATTCCATAACAATCCATAAATATCTCCAAAGAGCATGTTCCGTGAGTATAAAATGTACAACTTTGATTAATGACACATTTCTGATATTTTTTCACAAAGTTAGATACCATTAAATCATTCTTAATACATCTCCGGTGTATTTTGACAACACTTGCTGCATTGATAATCCGCACGCTCTATGACATAGATAAAAAATGCAATGGTAACCGCACACAGTGGACAGAGTGTTTTGAAGCTGATTATTATGATACAATATTTTTGAGGATCTGTCTTCTAAAAATGTTACGATGCTTGACGGGTAGAACTCGAAATCCGGAGTGAATCCATAAGAGTCAAAAAAGCTGGATTGACCATTCTCATCCAAAGTCAGAGCTAGCCAGTGTTCTCCCGGCATGTGTGAAGGATGTGTGTTCACAATAAAGTAGGCCGGCCCTGGGAATTTGTCAGCTAGCAGCGGCAGCTGGTCGCACGGCCATACACCACAAAACAAATCTCCCAGCAGATGATGCATCAGGCTCTCAATTTCATGATTATTCATGTCTGATTAGATTAATAATAATCCACCAGCACACGCCTCTTTGAATCAATCTCTAAAATACAGGTCCTTCTCAAAATATTAGAATATTGTGATAAAGTTCATTATTTTCCATAATGTCATGATGAAAATTTAACATTCATATATTTTAGATTCATTGCACACTAACTGAAATATTTCAGGTCTTTTATTGTCTTAATACGGATGATTTTGGCATACAGCTCATGAAAACCCAAAATTCCTATCTCACAAAATTAGCATATTTCATCCGACCAATAAAAGAAAAGTGTTTTTAATACAAAAAACGTCAACCTTCAAATAATCATGTACAGTTATGCACTCAATACTTGGTCGGGAATCCTTTTGCAGAAATGACTGCTTCAATGCGGCGTGGCATGGAGGCAATCAGCCTGTGGCACTGCTGAGGTCTTATGGAGGCCCAGGATGCTTCGATAGCGGCCTTTAGCTCATCCAGAGTGTTGGGTCTTGAGTCTCTCAACGTTCTCTTCACAATATCCCACAGATTCTCTATGGGGTTCAGGTCAGGAGAGTTGGCAGGCCAATTGAGCACAGTGATACCATGGTCAGTAAACCATTTACCAGTGGTTTTGGCACTGTGAACAGGTGCCAGGTCGTGCTGAAAAATGAAATCTTCATCTCCATAAAGCTTTTCAGCAGATGGAAGCATGAAGTGCTCCAAAATCTCCTGATAGCTAGCTGCATTGACCCTGCCCTTGATAAAACACAGTGGACCAACACCAGCAGCTGACACGGCACCCCAGACCATCACTGACTGTGGGTACTTGACACTGGACTTCTGGCATTTTGGCATTTCCTTCTCCCCAGTCTTCCTCCAGACTCTGGCACCTTGATTTCCGAATGACATGCAGAATTTGCTTTCATCCGAAAAAAGTACTTTGGACCACTGAGCAACAGTCCAGTGCTGCTTCTCTGTAGCCCAGGTCTGGGGAATGCGGCACCTGTAGCCCATTTCCTGCACACGCCTGTGCACGGTGGCTCTGGATGTTTCTACTCCAGACTCAGTCCACTGCTTCCGCAGGTCCCCCAAGGTCTGGAATCGGCCCTTCTCCACAATCTTCCTCAGGGTCCGGTCACCTCTTCTCGTTGTGCAGCGTTTTCTGCCACACTTTTTCCTTCCCACAGACTTCCCACTGAGGTGCCTTGATACAGCACTCTGGGAACAGCCTATTCGTTCAGAAATTTCTTTCTGTGTCTTACCCTCTTGCTTGAGGTGTCAATAGTGGTCTTCTGGACAGCAGTCAGGTCGGCAGTCTTACCCATGATTGGGGTTTTGAGTGATGAACCAGGCTGGGAGTTTTAAAGGCCTCAGGAATCTTTTGCAGGTGTTTAGAGTTAACTCGTTGATTCAGATGATTAGATTCATAGCTCGTTTAGAGACCCTTTTAAAGATATGCTAATTTTGTGAGATTGGAATTTTGGGTTTTCATGAGCTGTATGCCAAAATCATCCATATTAAGACAATAAAAGACCTGAAATATTTCAGTTAGTGTGCAATGAATCTAAAATATATGAATGTTAAATTTTCATCATTACATTATGGAAAATAATTAACTTTATCACAATATGCTAATATTTTGAGAAGGACCTGTAGAGTCATAACAAGCGTAGATGATCAGCGTAGTGGTATGAGGCAACGGGTTTCTGAAGCGCATTTCCAATCTTAAATTTCCACTGGAAACTGGAGATAGAGCATCTGTGTCCTCGCCCGGGTTAAGATTAAATGTGAATAGAGAGTATCCTTGATTAAATTCCTGACGTGTTAAACTCAGTGGAAGATCTTTTAGATGTCGTCCTGTAGCCGTAAACAAGTTGTAATACTCTCTCACTGAATGACCTTGGTTAAAATTGGGCTGGAAGGCTTTAGCATGAATTTGTCTGCCATCCTTACACAAAGCTAAATATTCCATATCAAAATGATTAAAGTCAAACGGGTTGAGATTGCGTGTTCCTGTAAAAGCATCATGATCCAGTAACGCAATCACCACATACTAGGGAAAGACGCCTAAGAAAAGATTCTCTTGGTTGCATACCCTTGAATTTTCAGGGATGGAATATGTTTTTACATTCACACGTGAAAGTGGATACAGAGCATTTGCCTTCATTAAAGCTGAAGCGTGCCCCAGTCGTACAGCTGGAGAGACAGTAACTTTTTTGATAAAAAGAGATGCTCCTAATATCCTGAGTTTGTAAGTGGAGTCTCTTGCTGCCATGAGACAAAAAGCATCGTTGGCTCTTGTAAGTTTAATTTTGAGGTCAACAGAGTTTAAAAGAAGTCTCTCACAGAAAAATATGTCTGCATGCAGGGGGCCTAGGAGATGTACCTCCCTGGAATTTGCCGTAAACCCTGCTCTGCTGTTAAGACCTTGGTTAGGGCCGTTAGTTGTAACAATAGAGTTCAGAGCACCTGCAGTGTCTTTATAAAAAAGACCAGAGCTAAACTGGGTTTTTAAAGAATCCTCAGAAAAGTTTAACAATGTCTCAATCATGGCTCTATATGGATGTGTAGCGCTGGATTGTGAAATCATTCGATCTCCGAGAGTGACGTCACACTGACTGAAGATGGTGTTTAACGGGTAGTTGATGAGCCCTACAGGTGTATCATCTGGCAGGTTTGTTCCATCCTCGTTAGTAATTTTCACTCTGAGATGCAATAGCGTATCGTTGAGATCCAGATACTTTTCTCCGTCTCCCGGAATGAAAAACTCGATCGGGCCTCCATCAGTGATTGCTGATAAAGGCTGGATCTCGGTGTAAATTTTATCTTCGATCGATAGCTGCGTCATCGGGGCAGAAAATAAGTCCAACTCTGCCAGCGTGCACTCTGATGATTTGTTATGTAAAAGAGCCATTATTTAAATATATCAAAACTTGCGGATGACTTCCTTCCTCTTCGTTTGTCAGCTGCGACTGATCTCCTTTTTCGCGTTTGTCGTTGTTTTTTAACCGTCCTTAAACGATCACCAGGGGGTCTTGTTTTGGGTCTTTTGGATAAAACCATAATTCCTGAACCTTCTTGACCGTCGGTGTGTGTAGAACCACTCATTTTACTCACAGCTCTACCGATGACATCCGAAGCGATATTTGATGCAGCCGTTTTAAGATGGGGTTTTGCAATTGCAAATCCTTTTTTAACCAGAGGGGATACGAAGCGGAATAATTTTGAAAATAATGATCCAATTCCGCGTCCGTACATGACCGGAGCCCCATAAAACCCTGGCAGATTACCGCCTGATTGACTTACATAGTAATTTACAAAGCGATTTGGATCACGTCTCAGACTTAGCTGTGCCATGTTCTCTCTTGCCTGCTTGATGCAGTGTTGAATGACCAGCGTAATATGAATGATAACCAATCAGTCTTAGAGGTTATATACATATCTCTGAAATAGTTAAAACAATTAAAATTTATCTCAGGCTACGTTGTGATATCACCGGTCTGAAGTGTAGTCTTATGACAGTCTTTCCATAGAAGAAATTTACAGGAACGTTTTGGTCCGATTTAATTTCTATATTGATATTTTCAATATGTCTTCTGGATACTGGAAGGTAGTGGGCGGGGTTAAACGTCTGAGTAATCATATCACTGAATTTGCCTTGCACCGCAGTAAAGGTGCAAAAGTGTCGCCTACTATTTGTGGGCTGACCACGTCGCTGTAACAGTATAGGTGATCAATATGTTGAGCTAAATTTACACGGAAACTTGAACTGGTATTATTTTTAAACACTTCCATGCTAGCATTAGATGGAAGAGTAACGTAAAAGCCATCATCCTCTACATGACGGTTCATGATGCTGTGTCAACTGTGAGGTTTAGTGCAAACCTTTTTTATACGTTTCGAAGTTCATCAAACTTGATCCAACTGTTGAATTTCTCAGGCCAGTTTTTCCAGCTTACAAAAACCTGTCTGACTCCCTTGACCGTACGTCGTTTTAATATTTTTTCCACTTGATACATCTTGTCGTTAAATATTTTTACTTTTTGAAGTTCCTCAGCGTAAAAGGAACCCTCGATAGGTTCTCCATCCAAATCTTTGAGTTTGTATACAGGAGGAGATCGGGGTATCCGCTCATACACTGTAAACACTTCATCCGTAAAACTCTGTTCGTATTTTTTGTCAAACACTCCACGGACCTTGGATATTCTGACAAGATCCCCTTGTTTACACGTTGTCACTGAGTCCTTGCAATATCTGTTGGACTTGACATCATACAGATTCTGAAACACTTGAAAGGCATTTTCTGGGGTCACTTCCATAGGGCTCATTTTAATGCTGGAGTGGTAGGAATGGTTGTAGCTTCTAGCTAGGTTTTGCAGTACATCGACGTACTGCCGGGTATTGTTAGCTGTAAAATATCTCCACATCCTTGTTTTTAATGTGCGGTTAAATCTCTCGACCACTGAAGCCCTTGCTTCACTCGCTGTGGCAAAATGTTCAATACCGTGTTTCTCCATTAAAACCTTAAATTTCTTGTTAAAAAATTCTTTACCGGCATCAGTCTGAAGTTTTTTGGGGATCTGACTTTCTGTAAAAACTGATTCAAATGCCTTTACCACCTCAGCGGCTGTTTTCCTCTTCAAAACTCGTACATACGCCCTTTTTGAAAAGATGTCAATGACTGTTAATAAATAATTATAACCATCATTTTCCATGGCCAGAGCTTGCATGTCACAGAGATCAGCCTGGAACTGCCTCAATGGTCTGGTGACAAAAACTCTGTTTCTCGGGAACTTTATTCTTGCAGGTTTATGTAGAGTATAGATATCTTCTCCTGATAAAAAATCTTAAACTTTTTCAACCGCAACCTTCTTTCCCATTTCATCTTGCATAACCCTCCTCAGCCTATCTACACCCCCAAAACTTCCCGGATTTGAAGGGCTATGATATACTTTCTTCATCAGACGTCTTCCTGCCATCTCTGCCTTATGCTCACTCTGCCGATTACTTGTTAAATAATGAGAAAAAACACACAGGAGGGTAGATTTATCCTTATTTTTTTATTTTTTTGTATTTAATATTAAAAGAAAAACAACCAAAAAACAAAATCAGATAAAATGCAGATTAATGCTGATGAATTCAAACACTACTAGCTTTTAAACAACACTTTTGGGAAAGGTTACTATGTTCCTACTTTAATTGTATTTAATAGTAAAAAGAAAAAAAGAAGAAAAATCATATAATGCAGATTAATTAAAGTACTGGAATACAAAAAAAAAAAAAAATGATACAACAAGTCATCAAACATGTGAGATCAGTTTGTCAGTCCATAGCACTCTGAAACAGAGTTAAGTTGTTTGAGATGTTTCTCATCGACCATGCGATCATAAACGTGCGCTATTGCATTGTGGATGCCTTGTACCAATTTCAGTTCATACAAAACCGTCTTGGCAATTGTCTTCACTCTGAAGTCATCCGCTTGTATGCGTCGAAGTACCAGAAGATTCTGAATAGCAGGAACGAGTTTGGGGGTTATGAGTCGTCGTACGATGCGTTGAAAGTTGACTTGGTAATAATCCTCCCCCAGCACCTCCAGGCAATGGTGTTGGTGTTTTTTTGACTTCAGATGTTCGTTATACATCCATAGCAGGTTTCTCTGAGATAGTTCAAAGAGGTTATGTTGAATAAATGAAGTATCGCTGTTTTCACCGTATTGATGAGGGTGGTTGAGAACTAACCGTCAATTTCGTCCTCCTGTTTACTCTCATCCTCTGCTGAAGGCTGAGGGTCCTCCATCGGTTCCAGGGTTTGTGTAGGGGCTTCGGTAGAGGGTGAGTAGCCGGTGGCTACCTCCACGACCACCTTCATGTCTTCAGGCAGGACATTCGCGTCTACAGACTCAGCCATGAATAGCGGTGATGGTGAGCAGAGGTCTGGAGAAAGCGGTAGATATTTCATGTTGTATCCTGTAGGTGATGCAGGACTGAAGTGGTTCTCTGAGAATGAGGATGTTGAGGTGGATGGTGAGAAGAGGTCAGGGGAAGGCGGATGATATGGTCCAATGTTGAAGCTTTCATCATGCTCAGGAGAGAAGTGGATCTCTGCTCGGTGGTTGTAGAGATCCCTGTATGGTGTCGGTCCACTCATTCTCATGATACGATTCTCAGTGTCTGTGAGCTTGCAGTTATCCCCCCGTATATATATCATAGGAAGGGCGTGTCCTCAGAAGAGGGTTCGTTCTAAACGTAAAACAGGAAACGTCAGGGTTTTTTTCACTGACATGACATCGATCCAACTTCGTGACTTGTGGAAAAGGTCGGAAAGACAATGTCCAATTTCACTCATCTTCTCTGCCCAAGCTTCAAACGGCAGAGCCAGCATTGTCTTGAATACGCCGCAGTCCTGATTGAAAGCCTCCAACACAAACAGATCTGAGGGACTCGTCCGGTTGTTCCTACGTCTGCTTGCCCGAAAAGACTAGCGGCCATTTGCTGTGGTTTTTGACCCCCACACTGCGCTAAAAAGAGGTTCTCTCTCAGCTATTTCAACATCGGATGGTATATGAAACATTCTCGCCCGTTTTACAGGTCGAGGAGACAGTTCATTTACTTCTTCTTCTTCCTCCCTCTCCTGCCTTGAGACTGTTTCAGGGCTATCATTAAGGTGCGGGATTGCAAGCCTTACCACAGCCCAGTCGCTGTGGGTGAGAGTACACAGAGCCAGTGATCCATTAAATACCTCATCTTGATCCAATTGATACAGGCAAAGCTCTCCTATTTCATACATGAAAGTATAACCCCAGCTGCCAACCAGGCCATATGGCTCCAAAGACCATTCTTCCTGCAGAGTGTCGAACGGGGGTCTTTGTACCCTGCAGATGTAGTATGTTAATTTCTTAGGAGCATTCAATTCACGGGATGAATACTGGTAGACGGTCACTGGGGTTTCGCACAGAACTGACATACCTCTTGGCCGACCCGAGGTCTGATTTTCAACCATGGTTGTTGAAGTTGATGTTGGATCCTCATCATCGGTAGAGTATGTCATGACGGGAATTCCGATAGGTATCTCCGTTGAGGAAGTATATGATGCAGTTGCTTGTTCATCATCATCATCTTGGCACGCGTTGCGTTTCTCCTCCGCTTGACGATAAACTCTCTTAACTCTAGCCATTGTTGAACGGGTGTTCTTTTTTCCAACGAATGCTGTATGTAAAGTGCAGAGTTTTATCTCTGTATTTAAAGTAAACACTAAAGCACGCCCTATTGTTTTCATTGGGTTATTCAAGGTTTAACGATGCTTACAAACACACCCTCTCTATTTTTAATTGGTGCTGATAGCCAAACAGTTTCCGATAATACCATATTTGTCTTGTTCTATTTATAACAAACACACCCCTGTGTTTTAATTGACTCATTTAAGGTATCGCCCCTAATGACGACAACCAATCAGCATCCACGGTTACGCCCCCTTGGACACACCACCTGCTTGACCACGTGACCTCCCGCCCACATGTCACCCACATGGCGCCAACCGGAAGTCCCGCCCTCACCGGAAGTCCCGCCCACCTGTCAAAAAGTTTGATGAAAGGGTGTACTTAAATTCTCTCTCTCGTATGACTGGGGGCTGTTCCTTTAAATGAAATCTCAGTCCTGAGTCAGGGTAAGAATACTAGGAGGGAAGAGTTATGCATATATTATTACCGGGTGTGTGTAAGAGTGTGTGCTGAAAGGAAAACTACGGTGCTGCTGCTGAGGGAGGCAGGGATTCCCTTCTTCCTTCATTTACCCCCTTTTGTGCCCCTCATGCACCCTGTATGAAAGCCAGTCGCAGATGTTTGTAAAGAATATGTGTGTGTGGGTGTATGTTAGCAGCAGAAAGCAGAAGAGAGAAGCATCTTAAGTGGATTAGTTCTCATTACCCACCAGGGGACGGACAAGAGAGACAGCTAGAGATGGAGAGAGTGTTAAATAGATAAATCCAAAGAAAGGATTTCCTCTCCTCATCCCTTTCTTCCTCCTCCTTCTTTTTGTCCTTTCACTCACTCACTCACTCACTCACTCAAAGTGATCTAGTCTTCCAGCAGTGTGGTGTTTTACAGTTTGTGTTCATGTACAAGTGCATTGCACATTTATTTCAGTGTAATCAATCACAGAGATCATTAGAGATGTGTGTGATACCAACTGATTGGTGGTGTGAGCTAATAGTCCTTGATGTTATTAATGACTGTGTGCAGGTGTTGGCAGTTTGTCTGAGTGTCTGCTTTAGTGAGAAAGAAGCAGGAAGCTTTTAGGCAGACTGACAGCAGCACAGAGGGACCACAGATAACCAGCATTATTTTCCAGTCTAGCAGAATAGCAGTTAGAAATGTGAGAGTACAAAGGATTTTGTTTTTCAAATAAAATGAAGACAAAATAATCCCTAACAACTATATGAGTAGAATTAAACCTGGACAGATAAGTCATAGTGCTGGAAAGTAATTTGATGTAAATTTACTGTGATCATTTGAATTAATTTTTTTTCCCGTTTGTTTTAAAAATGTATATTTCCCCTTAAATGGTGCCACATTTGTAAGGGAAATTGGTTTCTGGATGGTGTCCGTGGAAAAACTTGTTGAATCCTCTGCCAGTGAAAAACAGCTGTTTGGTGCTGTTTTATTGGATTGATTGTTAAACTGCAAATATATCTTGTTTACTCAAATGTCAATCATGTAAATGGGGACTTCAGTGGTGTGTGGACAACCATACACAACCATCTGACACCTCCTCCTTATGCTGGTCAACAGCTGTGGGATGGCATTCCATTCTTCAACCAGCATTTGTTGCAAGTCAGCGATTGTGCCTGTGTTGGTTACTCTGGCACAAAGAGCAAAAACAAGCTGACCACACAAATGTTCAGTGGGGTTGAGGTCAGGCGTGCAGGCCATCCTCTCCACTCCCTAACCCTGCAGGTAAACCCCACTGTGGGGAGGTTTTGGCAAGTTTTCATGGACACAAGCCTCATACTCAGCTATAATACTTTACCCATAAACAATTTTCCTTATAAATGTGGCATAAGGCTTGAGAAATTGAGTAATGTGGTAGCCTGTTGGCAATGCAGTAAGCAGAATTATGGAGATCACACATATTCTGAGTTTTGTCTCTGTTTAAGGAAGTTATTTAACATCTATTATATCATTAGGCTGAAAAAGAGGAGATTAAAGAAAATTGGTAAAATTTAGAAGGAGACATAACTGGATGTCATCTCTATTTATTCCCCCCTACAAACACCTAAAAATGCTTAAAAAATGCATATCCAAATTAAATTAGATGCAGTTCTTTAACCCTTCGCAGCACATTCAGAAGCTTGGTCTCTTTTTAAAGGTTACACTCTGAAAATTTAACCTGAGCAGTCAAACCTATTCTAACTCTAACTACTTTGTAGTTATAGAAGTTGGATTACACAGAAATGTAACCTTGAAGTTGGAATACTTTGCTGTTGGATTATGCTGAAATGTAACTCTTTTTCTCTTTTGGATTTTAGTTTTTATGTAACTGTACATGGAAGGCTAAAGATATTGACTCAGAAATCACCTGAGATGAGCTGCTGAGATCTCGTGAGAGCTGTCCTTAAGTAATATAGAGGTATACTGGTAAACACACAAAATATGACAAATTCAGGTAAAACCAGCCAATAAATTAAAGCCAAACATAGAAACGTTTAAAATACTAACCACTGTCTCATATTTTCCACATAAAACAAACCAGATGAGGAAACCTTCGACAGCCTGGAGAGCAATGCAGATGAATGTTTTGACAACATTGTAATGGGCAAGTCACAAAAAAAAAAAAAAAAGCCACACCAACACCAAAATGCTCCACAGGGAATTCCAAGCTCTGAGGGAGTCTCTGGAGTTCGGCCTGGAACAGCTAGCTTTGCTCACAGCTGAGAACCAAACACTGAGGGATAGCATGAAAACATTTACCGATGGAATGATGCAGCTGTCCGGAGAAAAAAAAAAAAAAATGGAGAGCATCCTGGATATACAGGCTCGGGGCATGCGGGACAACCTTGTCCTCTCCGGCATCCCAGAATGGGCAGAGGCGGACATTGAATCTCTTAAACGTCAGCTGAAACTCCCAAATAACAAGTTAAAAAAGATTACATTCCATTGTGTTCACTGGCTCAGAGGTAAGAAGCCCGATCACAACTGGCTTCAGCTAATTGTAGCAAAATTTGGGCACTATAAGCAAAAAGAGCAGGTCAGAAGTTGGGGCAGATAGCTGCGGGGAATGAACTTCAGAGTTAAGTGACCAGTTTCCAAAGGAGATCCTCGATTGGATCGACCAAGTATTATTTCTGATCACGAAGAGATATATCACTGAAGGCACTAGAGCTACAGTGGCTGTAGATAAACTCTGTTAATGGTCAGTTGTTCAGGGACCGAGAGATCACTCTGTAACTTTATGAGGAGCAACAACAGGTTAGCCTTAAAGTTGGCAATCAATAAATATAAACAGTACATTAATATACAGTGCAGTGATTACGGACTTTGCGATGCATGGTGATCTCTTCACCCTAATCACAGAGAATATACTTTCTTCTCACATGTCCATCACTCTTACTCGTCTGGATTATTTCTTAGTCAGTAGCTCGTTGTTGACTGACATTTCAGACCCTGAGATACATCCTATAGCTGTCAGAGATTATGCTGATGGATAGGCACTGTTTAGGTCTGGGCGGTTTGGATTCTGGTTCCTTGTTTTGGTTCCGGTTCCTGACGGTCCTGCATTTGGGCGGGCGGACTGGCCGGACTTGTTCTCAGGGTGGAGTGGTCTCGGCTTCTTGGTGGGTTTCTGTTTTTGCTCCGTGGGCTCTCTGCATTTTCTCTTTTTCTGTGTGGGTTTTCTTGTGGTGCTGCTTCTGGCTGTTGTATGGGTGTCGGGAATGTGTTCTTGGGTTTGGATGCTGTAGGTCTTCTTTTTGCGGGAGTGTACTTTTACGGGGGGCCTTTATTTTTAGGAGGCTGGTGGGGGCTCATTTGTACAATGTAACGTTTGTTTTGGGTTATCTTTGCGTTCTGTCCTGTATGGCATGCTGTCGTGATGGGGTGCTACGGTTCTGGGCATCATGTGTGGGTGCTGCAGGGCGGACATCACTGGGCTTAGGGGTTGCATCTGGCGTCTTGTGCTTGGGGTTGGTGGTTTTCATCGTGTCCCTGCAGCCTCTTTGCGGTGAGGGCTGTGGCTTTTCTGTGACATCCTTCGGTGTGCTAGGCCGCCGTTTTTTTTTTCTTGGGCAATCTTGCGTTCTGGGGTCTGTTTGGCTGCTTGGGTGGTGCTGGCGGTTTCAGTTTGTTTGTCTATGGAGTGGTGCATGTGCCTATGCTGGTTGGGGGTTTGCATTTGGGTGGGCCTGCTGTTTTGGGTCGGGTGTGGCTTATTGGCTGCCTTGGTGTTTGTGTGGGATGTGTTTTGTTGCTCTGCTAACCTTGTTGTGGCAGCTATCCGGTGCCATGCTGGGGGGCGTTGGGGACTGGGCCCTCTGTTTTGTGCCCAGTCTCTGCGCAGTGGGTTCGGGGGTGTTTGGGCAATATGGGTCATGTGTTCTCTTTTGTGTGGTGTATTCTTGTTGTGCTGGGCCGGCTGGTCTGCTCTTTTGTTTGGTGTGGGGCCGCGCTCTTAGTCGCCACTGCGTGCTACCGGATGGCTTTTCTTTGTTGGGGTTCAGTGGATTCTTCGGTCGGAGAACTGGTTGTCGGTGCTGGGGATCATGGTTTGAGGGTTTTAGCGGTTCCGGGGGGCTGGGGTGTCGGCTAGGCAGTGTGCGGCGGTGATTGAGGGTATGGCTTCGCTCTGGTGGAGGGGCTAAGGTGTGGGGTTGCCGGGGTGCCCAGTCTTTGACGCACTGGCCTTCATCCGATGCATACTCCTGTTGCTCTGGCCCCCGCCCTGGGTGATTGGTGGTATGGATTTGCTTTGGTGGAGGGGTTGGCCAGCCTGCTCGCTGCGTTGGGGGTAGGCCGTGCACAGAGTCCCTCTGTCCAGCCGGCATGCTGGGGTGTCTCCAGGGTTGACATGTGAGGCTTGCAGGGTGCCTGGTTTTTGGCACTGGTGGCCTTTCTCCGAAGTAGAGCTGAAGCAACTAATTGATGACTAAATTAATTGACAACTATTTTAATAATTGATTTAAATCGTTCTAGAGTTGTTTCAAATCTACCTTGTACTTTCTGGCTCCTTTTTTTTCCTTTTTGTGCCTATCTCTGTGTCCATTGCCATTGAAATAATCCCTAAGCAGTTTCTAATATATATCAAGCAGAGCATTATAGCATTAGTTGTAATGCTCTGCTTGTGAAAGTAAATCTGTTCCCTGGCCCTGCAGAAACACATGTAACTAATCTGTTCCCTCTTCTTGGCACTCAGACAACTATTCTGAGTGTTACTCTGCTGGACAGGACATGCTAATAAAAGAAATCAAATGAGGCATTAGATATAAGTCCTACCTACTACAAGTTCAAATTTGATTACAGTAGCAAAAAGCTGACTTCTGGATAGGTTTTTCTGTGGCTTTGTCCTTGCGATTTCCAAAGTGACCATTTGGAGTCTCCAAATGGCCGCTATAGAAAACACCTCTGTACATTAACTTCAACTGTAATTCATGAATACTTAAACATACAGTCATACAGCAAACTAAATGTCCAAAAAGTTGTAAAAGAACACCTTGTACAACTTCACGCAGGTAAACAAGGGCACCTCTCTATCTCCCCCACACGCACAGGTAAACACAAAAACTGTCCACTGTGTGCTCAAAGACGTATTTATTTGCTTATTTTAAAACAGTATTTCCCAGCTAAAAAACATACAGGTCCTTCTCAAAAAATTAGCATATTGTGATAAAGTTCATTATTTTCTATAATGTAATGATGAAAATTTAATATTCATATATTTTAGATTCATTGCACACTAACTGAAATATTGCAGGTCTTTTATTGTCTTAATACGGATGATTTTGGCATACAGCTCATGAAAACCCAAAATTCCTATCTCACAAAATTAGCATATTTCATCCGACCAAAAAAAGAAAAGTGTTTTTAATTCAAAAAACGTCAACCTTCAAATAATCATGTACAGTTATGCACTCAATACTTGGTCGGGAATCCTTCGGCAGAAATGACTGCTTCAATGCGGCGTGGCATGGAGGCAATCAGCCTGTGGCACTGCTGAGGTCTTATGGAGGCCCAGGATGCTTCGATAGCGGCCTTTAGCTCATCCAGAGTGTTGGGTCTTGAGTCTCTCAACGTTCTCTTCACAATATCCCACAGATTCTCTATGGGGTTCAGGTCAGGAGAGTTGGCAGGCCAATTGAGCACAGTGATACCATGGTCAGTAAACCATTTACCAGTGGTTTTGGCACTGTGAGCAGGTGCCAGGTCGTGCTGAAAAATGAAATCTTCATCTCCATAAAGCTTTTCAGCAGATGGAAGCATGAAGTGCTCCAAAATCTCCTGATAGCTAGCTGCATTAACCCTGCCCTTGATAAAACACAGTGGACCAACACCAGCAGCTGACACGGCACCCCAGACCATCACTGACTGTGGGTACTTGACACTGGACTTCTGGCATTTTGGCATTTCCTTCTCCCCAGTCTTCCACCAGACTCTGGCACCTTGATTTCCGAATGACATGCAGAATTTGCTTTCATCCGAAAAAAGTACTTTGGACCACTGAGCAACAGTCCAGTGCTGCTTCTCTGTAGCCCAGGTCTGGGGAATGCGGCACCTGTAGCCCATTTCCTGCACACGCCTGTGCACGGTGGCTCTGGATGTTTCTACTCCAGACTCAGTCCACTGCTTCCGCAGGTCCCCCAAGGTCTGGAATCGGCCCTTCTCCACAATCTTCCTCAGGGTCCGGTCACCTCTTCTCGTTGTGCAGCGTTTTCTGCCACACTTTTTCCTTCCCACAGACTTCCCACTGAGGTGCCTTGATACAGCACTCTGGGAACAGCCTATTCGTTCAGAAATTTCTTTCTGTGTCTTACCCTCTTGCTTGAGAGTGTCAATAGTGGCCTTCTGGACAGCAGTCAGGTTGGCAGTCTTACCCATGATTGGGGTTTTGAGTGATGAACCAGGCTGGGAGTTTTAAAGGCCTCACGAATCTTTTGCAGGTGTTTAGAGTTAACTCGTTGATTCAGATGATTAGGTTCATAGCTCGTTTAGAGACCCTTTTAATGATATGCTAATTTTGTGAGATAGGAATTTTGGGTTTTCATGAGCTGTATGCCAAAATCATCCGTATTAAGACAATAAAAGACCTGAAATCTTTCAGTTAGTGTGCAATGTATCTAAAATATATGAATGTTAAATTTTCATCATGACATTATGGAAAATAATGAACTTTATCACAATATGCTAATATTTTGAGAAGGACCTGTATAAACAAACCATAGCTGTACATAAGTTTCCACTCACTAGTCAGGGATAAAATCCTGTCCTTCTGTCTCTTCCTCCGCCCAGTTGGCAAACAATGAGAGTCTGGTTCTGTCCATCCCTCCTCAGAAATATATTCTCCCTTCTACCTGCCTCCTCCAGGGTTTAACTACTCCAAACTAAATGCTTTGTCATGGTTTGTTTGGTAAAACACTCACAAAAGACGTCTGGTAATGCTATATGCACAATTACGCATCAAGGGAGCAAAAAAATAACCCCACTTGTTACACTTGTGTTTTTCTAAGCAGTCTTTGAGTTGGCTCCCCTTCCAGTATATTATTATGACAGGAATTTCCTTGGCTTGCCTGCAGCATCAAAATCAGCATCAGAGCTTATAGGCCACAGCTGTATGTGTGAGAGTAGGTTGGACTTGTATAGCATGATATGACATATGGTGGATATGATTAGTTCTGGAAAGACCATAGGTTGATGCAATTGGTTGAAATAGGTGTCAATCAAAAGAAGAGACACTGGTGGCCATTTTGGCACAATGGTGTTAAGAATTTGACTTTATTTTTCAAATGGTGATGTTCTGAAAGCAAACGCATGTACTAAGTGGCCCGCAGACCCAGAAGGGGTTATGTAGATCACACACATTATTCTGTGTTTTCACAATTTAAGGAAGTTATTTATCATCTATCATTTAACTGAAAAATTAGAGATTGAAGAAAATCTGCAACTCAGCATTGATCAAATCAATCATTGTCCAGAGTGAGCAACATGCTGGTTTCAACTGGTTTCAACAATTTGCCTAAAACCCTGACTGAAAAGATTACAGGAACATGTTGGAGTGCAAAAATGGAAGCAGTAGTGTTCTATCCATTAAGGTTGAATTTTGTTAGGAGCAGCCTGATGTCTGCAGGTTTGAAGTATGAACAGACAATGCCAGCAGTGGGGCAAGAATTTGTGATCACTTGAATGCTGGTACCAACTATTGCAAAGGCATCTTTGATAATATAAGGAGGGACAGATCTACTCAAGGGGAGAAGATGAAGGTCACTTAAAACTAAAGACATGATTTAGTAATTCAATTCAATTCAGTTTTATTTAAATAGCGCCAATTCACAGCACATGTTGTCTCAAGGCACTTCACAACAGTCAGGTACATACATTCCAATAATCCTAACCATTGAACAGTGCAGTCAGAGTTAGCTTTTTATTCAAATTGGATAAAAAGTTTTTCTATCTAAGGAAACCCAGCAGATTGCTGTGACTTGCAGCATTCCCTCCTCCCGGATGAGCATGTAGAGACAGTGGACAGTCACTGGCATTGACTTTGCAGCAATCCCTCATACTGAGCATGCATGGAGTGACAGCGGAGAGGAAAAACTCCCTTTTGACAGGAAGAAACCTCCAGCAGAACCAGGTTCAGTGTGAGCGGCCATCTGCCACGACCAACTGGGGGTTTGAGAGAACAGAGCAGAGACACAAAAAGAACACAGAAGCACTGATCCAGGAGTACTTTCTATGGGAAGAAAAAGTAAATGTTAGTAGAGCTTTCTACATTAGTACTCTACTTTTGAACTAGTGAGGAAACACATTTGTTCCCTGCATCAAGTTCAGATATCATATGTCTTCGCTTTCACAGTTTTTTGTTTGCTTTAGAGATGAGCATAAAGTAAATGTGTTACAACATGAATTCTTCTTGGTCCACATTTAAATATCTTTTGCTTTTCTAAAAAATTTTTTAGAGCAGTAAACGTCATGGAAGTGCAGAAAACAAAAGCAATGATTAAACCTGCTCCAGATTTGAAATAAGGGTACACATTTGCTCTTGATGTTTGTCAGTATACTTACAGCTGCTTACTCATATCCCAGAATACTGAGTGCAGCTGCTACAAAATATGAGAGGATATCAAAAATTAGGGAGAAAATACCAGTTAAGCATCAGAGAAAAAAAAAAGCTCCCTCTTTCAGTTCAGCGGTGTTACATATCAGGACATGATAAAAATCATCGGGTCTTTGACAGGTCGTAAGATAATTCAAAATTAAATTCCAGTGTATAACAACAAATGAATTCAATCCTTTAATTATATATTACACTAAATCTTAGCCAAACTGGACGATCTGCCTGTGTAAAAGAAAAAAAAGAAAAGAAAAAAGAAAGATGTCTAAAGCCAACAATGAAGTGAAAAAAATTATTTTTCTGTTTGACTCAGTCTTTTAGTTGTCGAGGAATTAAATCACACTCTTTGTAAGACAACATGGTTATAATCTGTGTTTGTAACACTGTCAATTCAATTCAGTTTTATTTATATAACACCAATTCACAACACATGTCATCTCAAGGCACTTTACAAGTCAATTCAATTGAATCATACAGATATCAAGTCGGGTACATACATCCCAATGAACCCTAACTATTAAACAGTGCAGTCGGATTCAGTTTATTATTCAAATTGGTTAAAAGTTTTTCTATCTTAGAAAACTCAGCAGATTGCATCCAGTCAGTGACTTGCAGCATTCACTCCTCCTGGATGAGCATGTAGAGATAGCGGACAGTCACTGGCGTTGACCTTGCAGCAATCCCTCATACGGAGCATGCATGTAGCGACAGTGGAGAAGAAAAACACCCTTTTAACAGGAAGAAGCCTCCAGCAAACCAGGCTCAGTGTGAACAGCTATTAGCTACGACTGACTGGGGGTCTGAGAGGACAGAGTAGAGACAGAAAAAGAACTCAGAAGCACTGATCTAGTAGTAGTTTATTATGGCTCCTTTAGCGGCTTCATCTAGGAGAGACTTACAGCTAAGCAGATAAACTCTGAGCCAGTTTTCAAGTCTAGAGTATGAGTGAGAGCACATACAGTTAGTCACAGTAGTGTCATATTGTTGATGGCCGACTTGACCAACATACAGAAAAACACGATTAAACAGAGAAGCGTTTCAGAAGCTTTATTTGCGGAACCAGGCACTGGAAACAGAGGCTGCTGAGCGACTGCAAGAGAAAACGAACGCAGGTAAGACACCACAACAGAAACCTTAAAAAGTACTCTACGAGAGAGCTTACGTCAGGTTGAGTTAGGTCCGCCAGGGAGAGAGGTTGTGATCCTGGAGGGGCAGCGAGCAACACTGCACTGTCGAAGCAAGGTAGTCCTGAGAGGTAGGGAGGAGGGTGGACAGGGTTCGCCTGAAGCTGTGAAGCAAACGTCTGATCCGGCTGCCAGCGGGGAAAAAAGCGAGAATCCAGAGTCCTTAAACTGTTAGAAAGTTCTCCTGAGATCTCTTAACGAACGAGGCTTGGGTAACCTGTGACAAAAAACAGACTATTAGTCAAGGGAAAAAAACAGAGTCTTCTCAGAGAAGCAAACTTCTCAAAACCATGAAATTGGCCAGGTTGAATACCACGAAGAGGCAAAACACTCAGGCGTCGAAGTACTGGCTTGCCTCCCTCTTATAGTCCTCCAGCTGATGACAACATGCAAAACACCTGACCACCCTGATCCTTCAGCTCCTAATGCCCCTACTGGTGAAAAAGGGTTAGTAGCAGGCAAAATGACCAGGATCTGACGAGTAGAAGCTCAGCCAGTAGCTATGTCTAGGAGGGAGAGGGTTAAACACTGAAAGACAGGCCATGTGTATCATCTGTATAAGGTGAGCATTAAGTTGTTGGCAGCAGCAGCTCAGCCAATGTCCCCCTCCAGGAAGGTACCACAGCTAAACACAAAGCCACGTCAGATGTACATTCTAGAAAGAGAAAAAACAGAGAGAGAACAGAGTTAAAAGCTGAAATAAAGGCAAATAATGCAAAATGGGAAAGTAGTATAAGAGAGTGAAAGTGGCCATTATGTCCTCCAGCAGTCTAAGCTTATAGCGGCATAAGTACAGAGATAGCTCAGGAAAACCTAAGCCACTCTAACTATAAGTTTTATCAAAAAGGAAAGTTTTAAGCCTAGCCTTAAAAGTAGACAGGGTGTCTGCCTCACAGACTAAAACTGGGAGCTGGTTCCACAGGGGAGGAGCCTGATTACTTAAGGATCTGCCTCCCATTCTACTTCTAGAGACTCGAGGAACCACCAGTAAACCTGCAGTCTGAGAACGAAGTGCTCTGTTAGGAATATATGGAACAATCAGATCTCTGATGTATGATCGAGCTAGATGATTAAGGGCTTTATATTTGAGAAGGAGAATTTTAAATTCTATTCTGGATTTAACAAGGAGACGATGAAGGGAAGCTAAAATAGGAGAAATATAATCTCTCTTTTTACACTCACCGGCCACTTTATTAGGTACACCTGTCCAACTGCTCGTTAACGCAAATCTAATCCTAATTCTAATCAGCCAATCACATGGTAGCAACTCAAGGCATTTAGGCATGTACACATGGTCAAGACGATCTGCTGCAGTTCAAACCGAGCATCAGAATGGGAAAGAAAGGTTGATGCCAGAGGTCAGAGGAGAATGGCCAGACTGGTTCGAGCTGATAGAAAGGCAACAGTAACTCAAATAACCACTCGTTACAACCAAGGCATGCAGAAGAGCATCTCTGAATGCACAACACGTTGAACCTTGAGGCAGATGGGCTACAGCAGCAGAAGACCACACCGTGTGACACTCCTGTCAGCTAAGAACAGGAAACTGAGGCTACAATTCGCACAGGCTCACCAAATTTGGACAATAGAAGATTGGAAAAACGTTGCCTGGTCTGATGAGTCTCGATTTCTGCTGCGACATTCGGATGGTAGGGTCAGAATTTGGCATCAACAACATGAAAGCATGGACCCATCCTGCCTTGTATCAACGGTTCAGGCTGGTGGTGGTGGTGTAATGGCGTGGGGGATATTTTCTTGGCACACTTTGGGCCCCTTAGTACCAATTGAGCATCGTGTCAACGCCACAGCCTACCTGAGTATTGTTGCTGACCACGTCCATCCCTTTATGACCACAGTGTACCCTTCTGATGGTTACTTCCAGCAGGATAACGCGCCATTTCATAAAGCATGAATCATCTCAGACTGGTTTCTTGACCATGACAATGAGTTCACTTTACTCAAATGGTCTCCACAGTCACCAGATCTCAATTGAGCACCTTTGGGATGTGGTGGAACGGGAGATTCGCATCATGGATGTGCAGCCGACAAATCTGCAGCATCTGTGTGATGCTATCATGTCAATATGGACCAAACTCTATGAATAATGTTTCCAGTACCTTGTTGAATCTATGCCACAAAGGATTAAGGCAGTTCTGAAGCCAAAAGGGGGTCCAACCCGGTACTAGCAAGGTGTACCTAATAAAGTGACAGGTGAGTGTAATTTTCATCAGAACTCTGGCTGCAGCTTTTTGAATCAGCTGAAGGCTTTTAACTGCATTTTGTGGACATCTTGATAGTAAAGAATTACAATAGTCCAGCCTTGAAGTAACAAATGCACGTTTTTCAGCATCACCCATGGACAGGATATTTCTAATTTTCGGGAGGTGAAAGATGGAAATCCTAGAAACTTGTTTAATATGGAATTTAAATGACATGTGCTGATCAAAAATAACACTAAAGTTTTTAGCTTTATTACCGGAGGTCAATTTAATGCCATCCACATTAATTCATTGACTAAGCAGTTTCTTTTTCAGTAGTGGTCAAACATCTCTACTTGGTCTCATCTGTCCAAAGAGCACTGTAAAACTTGGTTCATTTAGATTCAACTTTGCAAAGCTAAATGCTGTCAGATTTGTTTCAGAAACAGATACTGTCCCGTGGCAACCTTTCCAAACAAGCCATACTTGTTCAGTCACCACACTGAAGAACATTTCAGCACAACCATCTCAGACCAGCTGTTAAGCACAGTGGTGGAGCGGTGGTGGTTTGGGCTTGTTATGCAGCCTGATAACCTGGTTACCTTGTAGTCATTAAGCTGAACATAACATCCATGTAGCAAAGTCAAATGTGAGACTGTCTGATGCTGAGGCTTGCTCGCAATAAAGTCCTGAAAAAGGGTGGGACAAAGTTTCCTCACAACAAAGTAAGATTGTTTAAAAATGTGTTTTTGCGGCATTACTTTCTTTATTTAATCATTTCTTGAAATGGTGTAAAACGAGGGAGAAGACATGCAGCACAGGTCACCATGGCCAGGACTCAAACCAGGGGACAGCCGTGTCGAGGGCTGAAGCCTCTCTGTACATGGGCCATGGGCTCTACCACTGCAACCCAACTCTCTGTAAGTTATTGCTGCTAACTGTTGTTCTACGTTAATCTCATAATATCATGTATCAAAGATGCATTAAATATAGTTTAATTATCACTGATTTGATTTTCATGTTTTTTTTCTTACGTCAAATCAGCTCAAAATCAAATGGATAGTTTTCATGTCACTTTCCAATGGTCCATGCTTAGTTAATGACATATTTGTTCGGGTCCTACTGGAGATCAGCAGCATGTTTGGCTCTCAGCAATTATTCATCATTCTAACTGGCAGGCTGTGAGTGTTTGCAGTGAAGAGGTGGCTCCGCGGTGGCTGGCTGAGCTGTACCTTCTTCATTCCTGATTGATTCCTTTGTCTCAGTGTCTTTAGAGCAGGACAATATCTCAATAACTTGATTTTATCTTGAATGCAGTTTGCTGCTGTAACTGTTAATTGATTAGCTGAATGAAAGATAATGACTAATCAGATTATTGCTTAATCATGTATGTTGTTTATTGGTCTCAGCAGTGACTCTTTGCGGGTTTATCATTGGTCCTTCTTTCTGTTTGAGTCAGAGAGGTGTGTGATCTGGAGCAGTGTGTATAATGCATGCATGAGGTTTGTACTAATTGTCCAATCTGAAAACGGCAAACTGAACAGAGGCTGTGACCTGCTGATGGCTTCAGTTGGACAATTTGTAAATTGCGTTTGGTCTGGGACAGATTTATGCACTTCTCTGCTAACTTCAGAGTTGTCTATTTGTTCACTGCAGTAAGTAATTAGCCTCTTATTCTGTACTACACAGCAGTAAAACACTTTATTGGCTTCTTTCAGTAAACAAGAAAACCACTATGTGTTTACGTGCATGTCTGCCAAAAGCGCAGAACACGAGGTTTAAGAAAAGCATGTGTTCTCAGAATGTGATCACAACAGATGGAAACACAAAGGGATTTTCTTGTTAGACCAGTTCAGTGTAACTAAAGACTAGTTAAATAACATATGTGAAATCTCTGTTCCTGTGAAAACATTTGTCTGTAACACTTAGTGATAATTGGAACAGAAACCCTATGTTAGTCACATGAGTGTAACAATGAGCAGCCGCCAGGCTTAAACTCCTAAAATGTCTGGGCAGTTTCAGCCTGTACTTGTCCCACATTTAACACACTGTTGTAAATGAACAGCCTATATCCTGCACATGTACTCTGACTCTTATGTATGAAGTGTCTGAGAGGAGTGTTTCTCTCGCTCTCTCTCACTGTTCCTTTTCTCTATTCCTATTTGAAACAACAAGTAGTTCAACAAGTTTTAAAAAGCCAAACTTTTAATGGATCATTTGTATTTTTAAAATTGATTCTGTAGAGATATTATGACCAGCTAGGTGGATTTTTAATTAAAATTCTTTACAGTAGGACCTCTGAGCAATTGTATCCAAAATTCCGTGCACAAATATGATGAGCTGCTCCATATAATGAATCAGAAGCCTAATTTCAATATCAGTGTGTGCAGTATTGCAATCACAAAGGATGGTTTTGATGCAATACCTGATAAGCTGTTATATTTAGTCTGACGCAGCCTCCCTCTACATAGCAATAATATGTTCAGTTAGAACCCTTTATTACCTTCAGAACAGGTAATTCTAATTCTTCATGTCTTTGATTCAACATTGTGTTGAAAACCCTCCACAGACATTTTGGTCCATAATAACATGGTAGCATCACACAGTTGCTTTAGATTTGTTTGCTATACATCCATGATAATCTCTCATCCCACCACATGCCAGAGATGCTCTGTAGAATTGAGATCTGGTGACTGTGGAGACCATTGGAGTACAAGGAACTTGTTTTGTTCAAGAAACCAGTTGGCTGCTGGAGTTCAGTAATGATTGAATTGCTACTTAGGGGCCCTAAGTGTGCCAGAACAACTATCCCCTTGCCATTTAACCACCACCAACTGTCTGAACCATTGGTGAAAGGCAGAGTGGATCTGTACTTTCATGTTGTTCGCCTTACTTGAGTGCCCCCAAGTGGTCAAATATTTATCAGTCTAATTAATCATTAAACAAACTGTTGCTGTGTCTTTCACTTCTGGTTTCAAGCATCCAGCATGCTGAAGTAAGTGAGGCGTGTGCATGGTATAGCATCAGATAATTCTGGTGCTATACTGACAACTCAAATATTGCAGGCTATTGCTACAGTATTTGAGTTGTCAATGTGCAGTATAGAATGTAAGAGCTATGGCATTCCTGTGGCAGGGTTTTACGAACAAGAGAAAAATCTGTGCCACGCTGGCCTTTGTGGTGATCAGATTGTTTGTTTATGGTAGTGTCAAATTTACACTAAGATGGTTGTGGAGTGTTATTTTCCTATGATATCATGCCTTTCGATGCCATTAAAACAACATTCAGATGTAAGATGGGGGAATAAGAATTTATATGAGTTTCCGATGTTATTAATCCTTGCTTGTGAGATAAAAAGGGAGATCTGAAGGAGTTTAAATAAGCAGTCCTTTCTATTTTTCACCATCTGGAGTTTCTCTATTAACAGAAGTCAAGTTAAAAACTCTGATGCTCGACTGACTCAGTCTGTTTTATTGGCTGATCTGTTTACTAGCTCATCGTTCAGGCTTGTTGAGTGTTTATTTGTCCAACAGGCTGTTTTTCTAGTTTCTGTCTGCTTGTTGCCCTCCATTTAGCTCAAGTTGAGCTTAAAGCTTTGAATATCTGACATATGAAGATTTAGTGTGCTGTGGTTTGGCTTGAGTCACTGAGTGTGTGTGTGTGTGTCTTTGTGTAGAGGAGTGCATGTCAGAGGCAGCTGAAAAACACTCCAGTCCAACCACAAGGGGTTCTTTGCAGGAGACTAAGCCTACTGTAGTGTGTGCAATCAGAACCTGAATTTCATTCATTTTGTAGTTCCCTTGCACACTGGATGAATCCTGCAGTTGGAGCTGATTCTTTGCACCCTTCTTTTTCCTTCGTCTTACCTTTCTTTTCCTGCTGTGGGACTGTGTTTATTTTCTACATTTGCATCTTCTTTTTGTTCTTTGGTTGTCCTTTGATTTCTTCTGGCACCTGTTCAATGTGAATTACTTCGAAAAGAGTGCCAATTACACCTCATTCATCCTCTAAGGATGCCCCCCCCCCCCCCCCCCCCCTCCCACACACACAATGGAGGAACATTTGTGTCAAACTGTAAGTGAGAGAACAGAATCTGCATTACTGTGGGGGTATTTATAGAACAGAGGGAATGAAAGTGGAAACATTAATCTCTAATATTCCTCCCTTCAGGAAACGAGTATCATCTGATCTTCTGGGCTTTACATCTGCTATCAGAGAGGGAAGCCTCACTGTTCTGTGGTTTTTGATGCTCATCCCAAATGCATTAGGGAGTTAAAGACATTAGTTTGCCACAAAAGGCATGTGTATAACACTCTTCTTGCCGACAGGCAGGGGGTTAGCTGTACCTGATGCGGCTTTGTGTGCTGCTGCTAGCCTGATGGAGTCTATGCATGGTTTGCATTTGGGCAGTGTTTGTTATATCTCTCGGTTATCTTCAGTCCATCTGGATACTGATTGGATTTGTTTCGCAGTTCATAACGGGGCTTTACAATTATTTCAAATTATTGTTCAGTTTCTTTTTGTGCCCCAAACGATCACAAAAACAATGTAACCATCAAAAAAATAATCAGTCAGTCAGTCATTTTCTATACCGTATCTTTCATAGTGGGTCACGGAGAAGCTGGTGCCTATCTCCAAACAACCATGCACACACTCATTCACACACCTAAGGGAAATTTAGAGAGACCAATTAATCTAACAAGCATGTCTTTGGACTGTGGGAGGAAGCCGGAGTACCCAGTGAGAACCCATGCATGCACGGGGAGAACATGCAAACTCCATGCAGAAAGTTGAACCCAGGACCTTTTTGGTGAAAGGCAACAGCGCTACCAACTACGCCACCGTGCAGCCCCCCCAAAAAAAATTTATTTTTTATTTTGTAATGTTCCTCCTGTAACGCACCATTTCAAAGGCTGAACCCACGTGTGTATGAAAAAATCTATTCAAGTAAAAAAAAAAGGGGAGAAGCAGCCGCAGCGCCCAGTAGGAATGAAGATACTGCATTAAGGTTGATGTGAAACATGATGGGTAGGCGGCATCATCTCGCATTCTGAAAAAGTCAGCCATCAAGGAAGAAAAACTTTAAATGGGTAAATTAAACAGTACCTACAGCAGCAGCAACAGCAGCAATTGGCAAACACACTCCAAAACACGTGTTGTACATGAACTTTGATGACATCCGCAAAGCCGTAATATATCTACACAAACTCAAACATGTCCAAACATAACTTTCTGTTGTTTTGTTGCTTCAGACAGACACCCGTGTCTGCACTCTGTGGCAAACAACTTTGGAACACTTTTTTTTCTAAATTTTTTCTTTATTTATTTTTTTCCAAGATTTCCAAGCCTATCTATCTGAGGTCGCTGTATTCAGAAAAATGACTGTTTAAACCCTTCTGCCTTGCCTTATCGGCTGTCCCTCTTTGCTCCAACCTCTTAATGTTCTGCTCACTTATTCATCATCCCAGAGAAGTGTGATCCTCCTTTTTAAAAGTAAACAAAAATCAATCCTATATTATATATTATACTAGGAATCAATGATTAGAAAAGTGTTTTCTTCTGGTGAATATGGTGCCTCAGGGTACTCAGCTGTCACCATGCTCTTCACACACAGACACACACACATTCCAGGTCTGACCGCTCAGTCTGAGATTTTCCTTTCCACAGACAGCTGGTGTCTGGAGGCTGAAAGCTGATCCAGAGAGGCTGACGGTTTCATCTGATAGCTGAAACACGTGTTCCATGTTTGAACATTTGCTTCCCTCTTGTCTCCTTTAGGAGATACCTCTGGCTTCCTCCTGACCTCTGACCTTCTCTTGGTCAAGTTCCTGTGTGAGTGCTTGCCTAAAGAGACTAATATTACCGGATCAGTGGGTGATTTTCTGGAATTGCCAGCAAGCTAAAAAGTCCAGCTGGTTATTACCTTTTTAATTGAGAGAAAACGTCTGTACTTGTAGTAGTTTCCATGTATGGTGAGGTGTTTTGGCAGGGAACTTTATGGATTATTTTTCTCCAGAGTCATATACAGTTTGTTGTTAAGAGATAAAATGTCCAATATATGGAATGAAAGCTAAACCTGTATTTGATTGAAGTTGACTTTTGCTGGGTCTATATCTGTATTATATAAACATGTAAATAGCTGTCATGTTAGCATTACATGTGTTTTATATCCCAGGGGTCTTGGCCCATCCCAGGTGGCCCGATTTCTCAAAGCTTTTACGTTTCACTGCCAGCTGCACTCTTCTTCTGGTCTTTATTTTAGCGGTAGGGTATGCAAAGCTGCACCCTTCTTTGTAGACATTGAGTTTGTCTGCCTTACACAGTTGTGGCGCCTCCTACAGTAACCTGGTGGAGCTACTCAGAGAACCACTTCGTCCAAAAGCATTGTTTTCATTAATTTTTTATTAAATACACAGCAGAAAAATACTGAGTTCCGGACCTCGGTCTCCTCAATGGTAGCTACTACCATGCTCTGGACCACTCAGCAACAACCCTGTCCTTTTTCTTCCTACACCAGGTTAGATACTTCTGACATTCTTCTGGTTGAAGAGAGGCTTAACACAAGGAATGTGACAGTTTAGCCCTTCTTCTGGACATATCTGTGTGGTGGCTCTTGAAGCTCTGACTTCAGCAGCAGTCCATGCTTTATGAATCTCCCCACAACTTCTGAAAGGGGTTAACTTCACAATCCCTCTTAAGGCTGCAATTATACCGGTTGTGCAGGATTTTCTATTACGCTTTCTTCTTCCACTTAACTTTCCATTAATATACCCGGATACCGCAGCCAACTTCTTTAGCAGTGGCATTTAAAGGCTCAGTCTCCTTGTGGAAGGGGTATACTGGACAACTGTTGATTTAGCATTTTCCCTCATGATTGTAAAGGCCATATAATGACATTTATGTTGAGACCCCAGCCATGGATTAAAACATGGTCGGAACATGGACTTTGAATTGTACACAGATGTCGGCATGAACCTCTCTACACCTTTTGGTATCACACTAGCTTTCCCCTAACCCAGCCCAAAAGGAGGAGTCACAGTGACGTAAATGGTAAATGGACTGAACTTATATAGCACTTTTCCAGTCATACAGACTGCTCAAAGCGCTTTATACTAGAGCCACATTCACCCAATCGCACTCACTAACGCTCACAAATTCACACACCGATACAGAGATCTGTAGGCAACTTGAGGTTAAGTGCCTTGCCCAGGGGCACATCGACACATGGCAGGAGGAAGCTGGAATCGAACCCACAACCTTCTGATTGCAAGACAACTACTCTTCCTACTGAGCCACAGTCGCCTCTAAATCATTTAGTCTGAACGTCATTTAGTCTGAACAAAAACACCTTGTTCCAACATGGTGGTCTCTACCACACCCATCTCAAGCAAGAGCCAGACAGGGAAGACACCGCATGTGAATGTCTCCTTGAAGGCAAGAAGGCATAACACCTCAACATGGATCCACAGTGACCACGATCTGACAGTCAAATACCCATTGATCGGAAGCAACTACAAAGTTGAGCATTCATCTGCTGCACGACTCTAAGGAAGCTATAGGGTTTCCTTTGTTAGCTGAAACCTCTAACAGCTAAGGCTAGGCAGGCCAGATGTTCCTTGTTGCCAGGTTAGGGCTAGTTAAGAATCAACTTTCCATAAATTGGGCAGTCATTCATAGATTGGAAATTATTAGTCTTCAATCAATAAAATGGTATTTCCCTAAAGGTTACTTTACTATATGTAATAGCTAATTAAACACCATTAAGAAACATTTATCCAGAAAGGCTGTTGGTTACAATTTAAAGTATTTTCCTTAAATATTATTTTACTAAATAAAGACAGCTAATTAAACAACACTGAAAATTAATTATCCAGAAGGTTGTTTTTTTTTTTTCAGCAAAATAATTCTTTTAAATATTATTTATTTAAATGTTTTATCTGCTATGCTGATCTTGCATTGTGGAAGGTGTACCAACTAAGTTCTAAGACTAACTTAACCGAAATTCCAGGTCCCTTAAGAAATTTCTTGGCTCTCAAACATAAATCACACTAAATTGTAATGTTGCATCAATTTATCGATCATGGTTTTTAACCATTTGTATTGAATCCCTTCTTCCTTATTTGTATATAGTTTGTTGGTACTTCCTTATTCTTTCATTCTGCTTGGTAGTTTAGTTGGATTGTTCTAGTATAGTAAAACGTTTGTTCATTGAAATATATTTTATTTTAAGAGGACTTATTTTTGTTAATAGATTATGTTTTAAGAAATTTTGTGAAATCTTTAACTGTTTGAAAAAGGCAGAAATCCTCTTTTGTCTTGTCCTCTCTCTGACTAACTCCCATTATCTTCAAACTTACATATTAACCACTCCAAGTATTATGTTTGAAACATGAAATCATGTGGTACCTTTTTAATTTCATGAATCCATCCAGTGTAACAAATTTGTAAAAAAAAAAAAAAAGAAAAATCTCCTTTAGTTTCCTTGAGAATTGTCCCCCTGTTAGAATAGGTGGAAAACACATTGCTTTAGTGTTTGTGTGTCCTCTGTCTTCCCAAACCCCCATTCGGTTATGACAGATGGCTGCTCACACTGAACCAGGTTCTGGGATTGATGTGACTTGATGCAATCACTGGGGCCTCCTTAGATCGAGGCCTTTTTACCAGTTTGCATTATAGCTGGGATAATATTGTAAAATATGTGATTGACTTTGAATCTGCCTCAGGTACGGCAGGGGCACAGGGGTTAAAGAGTGCAGCTCATGTATGGAGGCTACAGTCCTCGACGCATCCGTCATGAATTCGATCCCCATATTGCGATTTTCATTCTGACTGTTACGACCCCACTCGGTAAACATTTGAACCAGGTGTTTGTGAATGAAAGAGTAATTTATTGCTTTTCAGTTCAGTTTCTGTTATTTGTAACAAAACAGACAAAAGGAGGGTACTTAACGAAGTACAAACCGTATGAAAATAAAAACAATTTAAAAAAGGAGTAAAACCCAAAATACACAATGACTATAAATTTAACAAAATACACAATAATCAGTAATTTAACTAAAAATAATCCCCCAAAAGGAGGGACAAGCTAACTCAACAGTTTCTTAAATTAAAGCGTCCCTGCTAACAACAAGCAAACAAACACATCAAGATGAAGCTTAACAAGCTTTAAAGACACTCCTCTGAGACAAGATGGAGTCAAGCTAACCATCAAGCAGGTAAGCACACAAAATAGCCTAGCTTCCCAACAAGCAGGTAAGCCGTAACACTGACTTTGTTTTTGTTTGATAAAGACTTTTTTTAAAAATGTTTTTGTACATTGTATATCTTGGGGTTAGATTGGACTAATTTTGGAACACATATGTAGCTTACATTATGTCCTGATAGGTAGGACCCTAGAGCTAAAGCAGGGGGTCCTTTTCCTTTCAGCATGACTTCATAAATGTTAAAGTCTCCTTCTACTTAGCTGGAATGAACAGATTTTGTGTTCACAACAATAACAAATTAGAAACCTTTTTTTAATCATAGAGTTTTAAAATCCGACAGCTCCTCAGCTGAGCTCTGTTAACAGCTCACAGTGAATGTTGTGGGTTATTCAGAGTGAATGTGACTGTGTTTCTAAGAGATATCTCTGTTCAAATAGACATCTGCAAAGCTAAAGTCTAGCTTATCTAATTCCTCCTGTAATTAGTTGCATGAATCAGTTACTCCATGAAGGGAATGCAATGACCCTTTAAATGTTTCTTCAAGTCTGCTTTCACACCGGTCACTGCTGTGTGTGTGTGTGTGTGTGTGTGTGTGTGTGTGTGTGTGAGAGAGATGTGCTGAGTCAGCTCTCTCCAGATGGGATCTCTTCGTGTATCTGGAACACAGTACAGATGATGTCATTGCCCCCAAACACAAGCTTTAATTTGATAGGTTCTCTAAATATGAGTCAGATAGTGACAATACGTCAGAGCGAGGGAGAAAGAAAGAGATCCATATGATACCAGTAGTCAGAGGAATAGGTTTGCAAAGACTTTCTGTTTCATTTTGTTTTTGGGTTTATCTTTAAGGAAAAAACGGTATTGTTGCCTGTGCAAATAATTGTTATTAATCACATTTTTTCAAATATTATATTTAACACAATACGATTTTTTTGTATTGCAATAGAATTTGGATTAATGACTGAATCAAAATCATACACTATATGTATCATACAATGTGCATCATGATAATATAAAGGTATTTTCTACCTCAACTTAGTGAAACATAGAATGTGGTGGCTTTCCTTTACACTTTATAGTTTTCTAAATCCAATTTAGAAAAAAACAATATTTATTTATTGAAATATAGAACAAGATTTCTGTAATTTCAGTGTTCATCCTTGTACTGTGTCACCCTTTACGGTCAGTGAATTCTATTTATTTTTTTTTTTAATCCTCCAGAGGGAATGTAACATTTATCAAGCGGCGCAGAAACAAGACAAAATCAGCATAAAATAATACAAAACTGTTTATATAACACAGCATTAACATAAGCAAAAGGCAAAATGCTACTGCTATCAAACAATGGGCAAGACGTTATATCAAAACACAATAAATTCATGTCTACTTGAGTTTGGACTACAAAATTGCAGAGAGAAATAAATATGGCAGACATGTGAAACTGATTAGCCAGAGGTCCATGACCTTATTTAGCTGTTCTGCAGCAAATACCGACGTAACAGTGGAAAAAACATAACAGATAAAAGAGAAAACTGAACAGACTGAAAAATATGACCCAAACGTTATATAAAGATATCTCAGGAACACTTGGAGAGACAGATGGGGCAGTTTTCTTTGGAACCGTACAAGACAGGAGGTCTTCCACAACACTAGAACTGGGCCAGGCTGAGTTTGAGGAGGTGCTGCAGAATCCCACAGAGCTGCTCTGCACAGGCCTTCAGGACTCTAGGGCTGATACCATCTGGATCTGCAGCCTTGTTCTGGTTCAGTCTTTCCAGTTGTCTCTTCACCTGACTTCTTGAGACATACAGGTGGAAGAGGGAGACAAAGGGAGCATCAACATCTTCTGATTTGGTTGAAGGCAAACATGTAGAAGGGTCCATGGCTGAGGTAGAAGATAAAACATTTGAGGTGTGATAGGAAAGATGTGGGTGAAAGGAGGGTGGGATGTCTGTTTGGCTGTGGGCAGGAAAGAAGGATGCTGAGTTTCTGAACTGAACCTATTGAAGAATGTGTTTGGTTCATGGGCTCTGTCCACACATCCATCGGTCTGATCATCATTTTGCCTGAAGCCTGTGATGTTCATCCCTGACCACACATCTCTGATGTTGTTTTGCTGGAGCTTGCTCTCCAGCTTCCTACTGTACACCTCCTTGCTGTCTCTTATCTTGACTTTAAATTGCTTCCCTATACTCTTCAATAATTCCCAGACTCCCTCTCGGAAGATAAACACAAAGTATAGTATAATAGTGAAGAACTGTTCATGTAAGAAGTTCTATGGCATGCCTCACTTCACTAAGTAAACTGTTAACAGCATATGCAAACGTCCAGTCTTCTTAAGACTTAAGAGACTGTGTACAGCTTGATAAAATAACTGTCTCACATGGTATGAAGGTGAACCTATTGGTATTTTTGGTTCTGTGGCTCATTTATTGTTTTACCTCAGACCTGTTTTAGTGTTATGGGTAAAGTAAATGTCTTTGGCTACTGCATTAAGCATTTAAAAGGGTTCTAATACTTGTTTCTGTAATCGTAAGTCATACTAAAGGGTGTTTTATCTTACTTCAGTGTTTGGAAGAGTTGAAAAGGCTTAATGCAGCCAATGCAAGGCTCCAAGTTTATGATGAAAGATAGTTTCATCCAATCCAGGAGTGTAAATCACATAAATACGAAGAACCTTTGGTGGTCTCTGCAATTTCTGGTTTGCATTCAGTCAATCAGGTGGACTCTGTGTGTTGGCAAAAACAACCAGGAAGAGTTGAAAGAGAAGTGCTTCAAGATGAGAAAGGAGATTTAGTGAAAATACTGGCAGAGGCAATATCAGCTAATAGGCGTCCCATTCTTGAGCCTACAATCTTTAGTGGTGATCCACTAAAACTGAATGATTGGAAGCTGTCTTTTCAGACATTAATTAAAAGAAAGAATAAACATGTTCTTCCTTCAACGGTATGTGGGAGGATCAGCAAAGGAAGCTGCAAGGAAGCAAAGGTAATTTTCTAATCGAATCAGAAGATTCCCATTTTGCAGCATGGGGCATTCTCAATGACAGATATGGTGAGTCCTTTGTGGTTGCAAAAGCCTTTAGACATAAACTGTATGCCTGGCCAAAGTACCCTCAAGGGAAAGTGCCGAGCTAAGAAGATTTGTGGATTTGTCACGAAGGTGAGTCTGCAATGGCAGTACGAAAATTTGAATGTTCTCAATGATGAACTTGAAAGAGAAACAGAAAGGCCAAAGCCAAGATTCAAATTACACTTGCATTCAAGAACCAAACTGTTAGTGCAAAGATCCTCACCACTAACACAAGTGAAGGCAACAAGGTCTGTTGTATGTTTTGTAAGAAGACATGACGTGGCCTGCAGAAGTGTCGCAAGTTTCTTGAAAGGCTTGTTGCTGACAGTCATTTTTGGTCAGAATGACTGACTGTGTTTTGGCTGCCTGTGTCCAGGTCATCAGTTCAAGAGTTGCAGTAATCGGATGGTCTGTGACACCTCAAAGCATCACCCCACCTGCCTACATGACAATCGTTTAAGACGAGGACAAGAATCAAAAAGGGAACCATCAAAGGAAATAAATAACAGCCAGGAAATGCAGAGGGCAATACAGTCATCAGACATTTCTAAGGAAAGTACATCACACAGAGTAATGCAGAATGGAAGCAGTACCCAGACATCTGCAATAGTACCCATTTGTGTCAGCACCACATGATTCAAACAAAGAAGTTCTTATTTATGCTCTGCTAGATTCACAGAGCGATTCATCATTCATTCTAGAAGAAGTGGTAACCAGCTTAGATGCACATTCAGATCTGGTCAAGCTCAACCTTTCCACAATGTCATCAAAAGGGACAATTGTACTTTGTAGAGGACTCAAGGGCTTACAAGTAAGAGGGTTGTATTCCTAAAGGGATCACAGTGCCTACAGTTTACACTCGTGAATTCATTCCTGCTAATCGAATGCACATCCCCAGTCCACAGACCGCCAAGGCCTGGCCTCATTTGGAACATCTTGCAGATCACATTGCTCCACAGATGGAGTGTGAAATTGGTCTATTAATTGGTACAACTGCCCACAAGCTCTTATGTTAAGAGAAGACGTACGTGGTGAGGAAACCCAACCCTTTGCACAAAAAACTGACCTGGGTTGGAGCATAGTGAGTTATAGTGACCCTTGTGAGCATTACAGTGATGCGATTTGAATGAGCCATTGCATTATTGTAAAAAAGGTGATGCCATAACTCATCTCTACAGCATCAGAGAAGTGATCACTCCAAATGATGCAGTGAGGGTCCCAAAATCAGATTTTAGTGTAAGGGCTGGAGAAGAAGTAGCTGTTTCTCAGGAAGACCTCCAGTTTTTAGACAAGCTGAAAAATGGGATTAAGCAGACAAGATGGCCATTATGAAATGCCACTGCCTTTCAGACTGCCCAAAGTCTGCCCAATAATATGTCATGTGCTATTCAGCGTTTAATGAGTCTGAAACATAAACTGTATAAGACGAGACCATAGATACTGCTCAGACTATGAACTTTATGAAGGATATTTTCACCCAGGGTGAGGCTGAAAGAGTTCCAGAAGAAGAAGTCAACACTGAATCTCTATGGTACATTCCTCACCATGGAGTGTACCACCCTCGAAAACCTGGGAAGATATGGGTTGTGTTTGATTGCTCATCAAAGTTCCAAGGCATATCCCTGAATTACCACCTACTTACTTGACCAGAGCTTGCAAATACATTTGTGGTTGTGCTCTGTAGGTTCCGAAAGGGTCCAGTTGCTGTTATTTGTGATGTGGAATGTATGTTTTGTCAGTTCTATGTCAGACCTGAAGATCAAGACTACCAAAGATTTTTATAGTGGGATAGCTGTGATTTGGAATCTCCACCATCAGTTTTTAAGATGAAGGTCCACCTATTTGGTGCAGCTTCTTCTCCTGGTTGTGCCAATTTTGGTTTTAAACATCTTGCTACCGAAGGTCAGGATAAGTTTAACCAGATAAGCTTTGTTAACCAGGCTGGTGGCAGATGGGAAAAAACTGTTCTTGTGGCGTGAGGTTTTGGTCCGGATGGACCGCAGCCTCCTGCCAGAGGGGAGAGTTTCAAAGAGTCTGTGACCGGGGTGGGAGGGATCAGCCAGAATCTTCCCTGCCCGCTTCAGGGTCCTGGAGGTGTACAGTTCCTGGAGCGACAGTAGACTGCAGCCAATCACCTTCTCAGCAGACCGAATGACACGCTGCAGCCTGCCCTTATCCTTGGCTGTAGCAGCGGCGTACCAGATGGTGATGGAGGAGGTGAGGATGGACTCAATGATGGCTGTGTAGAAGTGCACCATCATAGTCTTTGGCAGGTTGAATTTCTTCAGCTGCCGCAGGAAGAACATCCTCTGCTGGGGTTTCTTGATGAGGGAGCTGATGTTTGGCTCCCACTTGAGATCCTGGGAGATGATGGTTCCCAGGAAGCGGAAAGATTCCACAGTGTCAATTGTGGAGTCACAGAGGGTGATGGGGGCAGGTGGGGCTGGGTTCTGCCTGAAGTCCACAACCATCTCCACTGTCTTTAGAGCGTTGAGCTCAAGGTTGTTCTGGCTGCACCAGTCCAACAGATGGTCCACCTCCCATCTGTATGCGGACTCGTCACCATCAGAGATGAGTCCGATCAGGGTGGTGTCGTCCGCAAACTTCAGAAGCTTGACAGACTGGTGACTGGAGGTGCAGCTGTTGGTGTACAGGGAGAAGAGCAGAGGAGAGAAAACACAGCCTTGGGGGGAACCGGTGCTGATGGTCAGGGAGTCAGAGACGTGCTTCCCCAGCCTCACGCGCTGCTTCCTGTCAGACAGGAAGTCAGTTATCCACCTACAGGTGGAGTCGGGCACACTCAGCTGGGAGAGTTTCTCCTGGAGCAGAGCTGGGACAATGGTGTTGAAGGCAGAGCTGAAATCCACAAACAGGATCCTGGCGTAGGTTCCTGTGGAGTCCAGGTGCCGGAGGATGAAGTGAAGGGCTAGGTTGACTGCATCATCTACAGACCTGTTGGCTCTGTAGGCAAACTGCAGGGGGTCCAGGAGGGGGTCGGTGATGTCTTTTAGGTGTGAGAGCACAAGGCGCTCAAAGGACTTCATCACCACAGAGGTCAGGGCGACGGGTCTGAAGTCATTAAGCCCTGTGGTCTTTGGCTTCTTGGGAACAGGGACGATGGTGGAGGACTTGAAGCAGGCTGGCACATGACATGTCTCCAGTGAGGTGTTAAAAATGTCTGTGAAGACTGGAGACAGCTGATTAGCGCAGTGCTTCAGGCTGGCTGGTGAGACAGAATCCGATCCAGCAGCTTTCCGGGGGTTCTGTCTCCTGAAGAGTTTGTTTTCGTCCCTCTCCTGGATGGAAAGAGCCGTCCTCGGGGTGGGTAGGGGGCTGGTGGGGGGGAACTTCAGGGTGGGGGTTGGAGGTGCCAAGGCCCCTCTTGAGATTGGGGAGGTGGGGGTGGTGGATTGTGGCTGCAGCTGTTGGGGGGCGTCGTGGGGGATGGTTGCAGGACTGTCCCTTTGTCTTTCAAAGCGGCAGTAGAACTTGTTCAGGTTGTTGGCGAGGCGTCGGTCGTTGATGGAGTGGGGGGCTTTCGGCTTGTAGTTGGTGATTTGCTTGAGCCCTTTCCAGACAGATGCAGAGTCGTTGGCTGAGAACTGGTTTTGGAGCTTCTCAGAGTACAGTTGTTTGGCCTCTTTCACTGCCTTGCCAAACTTGTACTTTGCCTCTCTGTATATGTCTTTGTCCCCACTCCTGAAGGCCTCTTCCTTATCCAGTCTTAACCTTCTGAGTTTAGCTGTGAACCAGGGTTTGTCGTTGTTGTAACTCACCCTGGTGCATGATGGTACACAGCTGTCCTCACAGAAGCTGATGTAGGAAGTCACAGCCTCTGTGTACTCGTCCAGACTGTTGGTAGT
This sequence comes from Girardinichthys multiradiatus, assembly GCF_021462225.1. Lineage (NCBI taxonomy): Eukaryota > Metazoa > Chordata > Actinopteri > Cyprinodontiformes > Goodeidae > Girardinichthys > Girardinichthys multiradiatus. The sequence goes on from NC_061800.1 coordinate 2,952,623, forward strand.
AGTCCTGAACACATCCCAGTCTGTACAGCCTAAACACGCCTCGAGATTCTCCACAGCCTCACTGCTCCACTTCCTTGTCGTCCTCACAGTAGGTTTGCAGAGCTTTAGTTTCTGCCTGTATGCAGGAATCAGGTGGACCATGATGTGGTCGGATTGGCCCAGTGCAGCACGTGGGACGGCGTGATAAGCGTCTCTGATGGTGGTGTAACAGTGATCCAGAATGTTGTCCTCTCTGGTCGGACATTTAATAAACTGTCTATATTTGGGGAGTTCGTGGGTCAGATTACCTTTGTTAAAGTCACCAACTACGATAACTAAGGAGTCCGGGTTGGTCCGCTCCACACTCAGTATCTGTGAAGCAAGAGAGCTTTGCAGCTCAGGCAAGTTAAAGTTACACAAATTCATTTCCAACAATGAGCAGGTACTGAAGTCAGTAACAAAAGATGAGTGTGCTGAAAGTGTTAGAGTTGGATTTGTCTTTGGGAGAGCCACGCATGAAAAGAGCTCTAGGGGTTGAATGGAATGTGTCCTCTGAGTTTCAGTTTAGGGTCATGATTAAGAAATACCCACAGACAAGAGGGGTGCAATCTACAGTATCCTCCGTCTATGATTCATTGGGGTTTGTAGCACCTTTTATCCTGAAAGGAAAGCAGATCCTTCAGCAGCTCCTTAGAGACAAGGTTGATTGGGATGAACCACTGCCAGAAGAACTCATTGTACATTGGGAATCATGGCTAAAAGATTTTACAAATTTGTCAAGAATAAGCATCAAAAGATGTTTTATTCCAGCAAACTTTAAGGAGGTCAAGCAGTACCAGCTTCATCACTTCTCAGATGCTAGCGTCACTGGTTATGGGGAGTGTACCTTAGAGCAATTGATGCAAACAGAAATGTACATTGTGTTGGGACCATACAGCCATGGGTTTCAACACTAAAACTCCGGTACATACTTTCCTGGAACTTTTCAAAATAAAGTGCATTAACCTTCTTCCAGCACAGCCAGGAAAGGGGGTAACTGCAGACTTCCTGTGGCGCCAATACCCAAATAAAAGCCCCCACCTTTCCACAAGACTTTCTCTTTCCACACGGCCTCCGAGGAGGACGGTTCAGGAGATTCCCAGCGCGCGAATGTGTTTTTGCTGGTAAAAAGACATAAATTCAACTGGATCCAAGGACCAATCATATGCAAAGTTAAGTAGAATGAAACACTGTCTGTGTATCCGGTATTTTCATTCATGAACAGGGAAATTAAGGTGTAAGAGTTGCTTAAATTTTCTCCTCGAGGCCCCACAGAAGCAAAACTGTTCGAGAGAAGCCACGAAGACGGCAGAGACCGCAGCGGACAACGTTCATTCTTCATCCACAGCTGGAGGTTAGCGGGAAGCTAACCTTTGTCCACAGAACGAACGCACCTTCTGATCAGAAGAAACTGAGGAAGTTAGCGGGAAGCTAACTCTTTGTTCACGACGGATATCTTCTTCAAACTTCGCCCTTGGACAACATTCCCTCAACATGTTCAGAGGTTGGGTTTGGGCAGATTAACAGATTGGTTTAGGATGAAATGATCTAAACGTTTTCATGTTATGAAGTTTGTTTTGTGGAACTCGGCTATCTTGGTGCTAGCATGCTACCCGCAGCTACGGCACGCTCCGGTTCCGTGTTCTTTGTATGTTTTAAAGCTAAGATAAACTTTATTTAAAGGGTGGTTTTAACCATAACATTGCTCATAACGCGTCGTCCGCGCTTATGCATTTTAACCCTGGTATTTTAAAGGTATGTGTTGATTCTGGTGCTAAGCTATCATCTAGCTTAGCACTTTAGCTAGCTTCTTTGTTAGCCCAACGGCCAGCCGGTAAGAACATGTGTGCTAGCATTAAGGCTAGTCAACAGAAAGGTTGTTAGTTTTCAAGCTAGTGAATAATAGTCCCTGAACATCATTTGCTAGAGTTGATAACTAAGTAAACACCATTAAGCCCAATTTCTCCAGAAAGATTTGGCTCTTTTCCAAAATACTAAATAATATTTATTCAAATATTATTTTAATAAATAAAGGCAGTTAATTAGACACCGTTGAGAATTAGTCATCCAGGAGGTTGGTTTTATTCAGCAGATCATTATTTAAAACATTATTTTATTAAAATAATATTTAATCCGATCTTGCATTGTGAAGGGTTGTCTAAATGTTGCTGATTATTTCCTAAGTTAGTTCCAAGATTAACTTAACTTCATTTCCAGATTCTTCAAGATAATCCTTGGTTCTCAAACATAAACATTGCATGGTAATGTTGCATCACTCTTTTTGGTCATGATTTCTAATCATCTTTAATCAACTTGTTTATATTGTACATAGCCCATTAGTCTTCATTATTCTTTAATTCTGCTTGGTAGTTTAGTTGGATTGTTTTAGCATAGTAAAGAGTTTGTTGATTGAAATATGTTTGACTTTGAGTTGACTTATTTTTTGTTAATAAATTCTTGTATTTTAAGAAATTGTGTGAATTCATTCCATGTGTGTGCAGATTTTATGCTGTTCAATAATGCCAGAGCTCGTCTCACACCTTTCTATTCTGTCCTAATACCGTCGCCTTAATGGGGCTGGTATTCACAGGACAATCCTTAACAGACCGGAATATTATTTGGTAAAATATTAATATTAAAATATTAATATTAAATATTAAATAATATTCTCAGATTCATATTTCCAATAATTGTGTCCTTGTTATGGGTAAGTGTGGGTTGCCCCAACCCGAGTAACTACTGTACCACGGCATGAGCTGTCAGCAGCAGTGGTGGCAGCAAAAACAAGTGTTGTGCTCAGGAACGAGCTTGAGATTGAGGATCTTCAAGAATGTTTTTGGACGGACTCCAAGGTTGTCCTTGGATAAATAAACAATGATGCCAGAAGATTTTATGTATTTGTCGCACACAGGTTCAACAAATTAGGTCCACCACTGATCCCAAACAATGGCAGTTTGTACGTTCTGAAAACAATCCAGCAGATCCATAGTAGATCAGCTTGTTGCCTGTAAATTAACTAAGATCCAACGGAATATGGATTATTGCATCCAGCAGTGGAGTCGCCTCAGATGTCCACAAGTGCACAACTTGTAGAAACTAAGGCTTTATGGATGTGAGCTCATAATGAACATCCTATCATCAAGCTACATGGGAGGCATATGGGCGAGACCGATATGAACCATTTGAAGTGTTCTAACACTTCAAATGGTTCATATCAAGGAACCATCAAGCCAAAAGACTTGATGGTTCATCCCTTTAGAACCTTTTTGGATGAAGTGATGGCTATTATAAATAGCATACCACTAACAACAGATCACTTAAATGATCCCACGAGTCTTGAACCTCCCACACCTAACCATATCCTCATGATGAAATACAACATTGTATTGCCTCCTCCTGGAGAGTTTGTTAGCCAAGATCTGTATTTCTGCAAAAGGTGGCGCCAGGTTCAGTACTTGGTAAATGAATTCTGGACAAGATGGAAGGAGTATCTCCATAATCTTCAGCAAAGACAAATATGGTAAAGGGATAAAAGGAACACAAAGGTCAATGACATTGTCATCCTTCAGGAAGATACTTCTCCAAGAAGTTGGTGGAAGTTAGCCAAGGTAGTAGAAGTATATCCCAGTGCTGATGGGAAAGTCAGAAAGGTTAAGCTATTTATCAGTGATTCAACCTTGGACAGCCATGGCAGACGCATTGGCATGCCAGTTTATCTTGATAGACCTGTTCAAAAACAATTTTCTGCTTGAGGCGGAGTAATGGGTTTATTGTTATATGTAGTTTTCTGTGACCTTGAAATTCCAGGGTGATAGGAAGGTCAATTGTTAAGGGAAATCACAAGCTGTGATTTGGTGGAAGTTTAACTGCCATGTTTATAGTGCCATCAGTTTTTATTTTCTTGTCATTTTTGAGTATTAATTTATGTGAATTATGTTCTGATTTTGTGTTAATGCACCATGGGAACTGAACAATTTTATGACTTTTTTCTCTGAGACATAGTTTACTGTTGCACGCAAGTCTTAAGGTTGCCACATAAGGAGCTAATTGCACTCCGCTCAAGAACAAGACGAGACTGGTTCAAGGTACCTGTATTATTATTTTCTTTGTTACAAATTTTGTTACAAAAGAGGGACTCATTCCCTCTTGGTTTTATGCAGTCAGCGAGGTATGTTATTCTGTTATTTAGCATCTTGCTTGTTTAATATTTGTTTTCTGTGAAATATAAATTAATTTGTTATATGATGTCATGCGTTTTTGCACAGTTCAGCAGTGGAGTTTAAAGGTGAAGCATTGTCATTACAAATAAATCCATCAGTAAATGAAGAACTGTGGTGCCGTGTATTTCCTGGAGGGGAGTCATAGTATTGTGTTGTTTTGTTGCAGAGGTTGTCCCTTAATGAGAAGGAGCCTCCCTGGAGACGATACATCATCATGTCCTTTATATGTGTGTGTGTGTGCGTGTGTGTATTTGCCTGTACAGTGCCTGGAAAGCATTGCATGTGTGTGTGGTTTGTGTTGGAGGAGTGATGGATGTGGTTTTCCTCTGCAGGGGAAACTGGAGCTGAGGCCATTAGTGTACCTGTGTGTTTGTGTGTGTGTGTGTGTGTGTGTGTGTGTGTGAGAGAGGCTCAGAGAGGAAACGCTTTCACCTTGCTGCTTTTGAACAATATATGCTGGTTCTATGTTGTAATAATTAGACTAATATGTCTGTTTTATGTTCACTGTGAAGCTGTGAGTTGAAGTGCAGCAGTGATGACACTGGTGACATTAGACATTTAGATCTTTCGGGCAGTCTGCAGTAGGGATGCACATGACTTTTTTTCAGCTGAAGGCAGCATTAGACGTTTCAGTCTGAGGTTAAAGTTGGCTCGTAGTTTTGGACATTAAATATGAAAACATTTCAGATTTTTCAAAATGCTTTTCCAAAATTTGGAAACACGTTTTAAGATGTTTGCCATAAATTCTTGCTCAGAACATAAATTGTTCTTCAACTGAGAGGTTTTCTTGACCTAAACTACAGTGTTGCTGTCATTATTACAATTATAAAATTTTCAGCACACCAAGACTGAGCTGTTTATAATTAATGTAATAATCGTAACTTTGCTGTGGTTTTTGTATTCTTACAAAAATCGTCTGAGAAGATGAGTATTAAAAGCAAATGGCTCTTAGACCTCTGATCTCTAAAATGATGCAATGAACTCTAACTTTAACGTTTTATAACCAACTGTTTGGCAAAGAGCATCACCATAAAGGGAAGGGAGATCTATCTTATCTTTAGCAATGAAAAATCCAAATGCTTTGGTTAGTCCTTGTGGTCTGTCTTGACTGACGTCTCTCTGAGCAACTGCTTAGAGGCCAGGGGTAGTAGAACTAAGCCTTTCCTACCGAACTGTTTGTTTCTTGTGCTGCGCTTTGTAAAGAGGAACTATTCTGAACTAACCTATTAGACATCTTACTAGCAGGAGCAGCGCACTGCACACAGAAGCACATGAAAACTCCTCTGAGAAACAATCTTTTTTTCTCTCCACTGACTTGATTTGGAACATATTTCATGTTTTCCTGATGGAAAGTGTGTTCCTACACATGTTTCTTGTAAGTGACGGCGTCAAAGCTGTGTGAGCTAAAATATCTGTGCTGAAGCTCAATACTGAAATCCTAATCAGAACTTTAAACATGTTATGATGGGAAACAATTATGTTATGCTAATAGGCCTGGCTGTACATTAATACATTGATGTGATGGTTGCACCATCACTAGTAGAAACTGTTTAAACTTCTGTAACCTAAATTACTTTGGATGCATTTCACATCTAAACTCAGCAGCGTTGAGTCTGATAACTTGGTCGTCATGGCAACTGTAAGACTTGGCTGCCTTTTTCATTTTTAATGTGTCCTGCTTGGCAGCCTTTTGAGGAAGCAGCTGTTACTGGGGTGCAGAAAGCCTCACCTGTTACCTTCTAAAGACATGTGATCTGAGCGTGGGTATGTGGGAAGGGTAGTGACATGCTGCAACCATTCACACACACATCGCACTTCTAATTTGCATCAGACAGAATTGGATCTGATCCTGGAACAGGCCTCTGTGAACGTTTTGAAATGCTGGCTGCAGCCACACTCATCTGGGAAAAGAACCTCTAATAAACTGAGCAGAGGGCTCATCACATTGCGCTTAATTATCCGTGCACTGGAAAAGATCCCCGCAGACAGTCTGAACATCCTCAGAGTCACCTTCACTGCCTGCTGGAAGCTTGCGTGTTGGGTGACGTCTCGCTGCATGAACAGAACTTAAAGATGTGTCTGCCTGCCTGCCTCTTTCTTACAGGTTAGTCTTTTCTGTGCTGCTGCTTTGTGTGTGTGAGTGAGAAAGTGAGTGTGAGCAGCTTCTACATACTCCTGTGTACACAATGGAGTTTAGTAGAGCCAATAGCTCCAGCAGGGCTTCATCCTGACCTTTAAGATCTACATTTTAGGAAATGTTGAACACAAACTGCCAAGAACAAGTCCTACCCGTTGTAGTTAGCCATAAGAACACAGACATAAAATAGATCCAGAAACTGCTACTGCATAGAAACTGCATAGTAATGGGTGTATCTTGGCTGAAACATTATTTAATGGGTGAGCAGACAGTCGCTTTTAACAAAAAAAAAGATAAACGGTGGAAAGACAGACGAAGGCTGCATTACTCTAGTGTACATACACATCTTTCAGAATTGAACCATAATGAGTGCTGCAGGAAAGCTTTGGATTGCCATCCATCCATCCATCCATTGTCTTCCACGTCAGGTTGTGGAGGTCCAGATTCTGGTTCTGCTCTGCTGTCTAGTCTCAGTGGACTGTGGCTGGAACCTCTCTAAAGTGAGGCACCCTGATCAGATGCAGCATTAGAGAGTCTAACACTCTCCCCAGATGACAGAGATCCTCACCCTATCTCTAGGGCTGATTCAAACCACCCACAAAAGAAGCTGACTTAAGCCACAAATGATCAGCATTATTCTTTATTCCCTGTCATGATTCATAATGTATGTCCATAGGTGCATTAATGCATAAACAGACACGTAAATCAAGAACTATTCTTTACCCCAGCAGACCAGAGCAGTGCTTGCATTACTGCACAGTAAGCCCCTCATTGTCCATCCCGTTCCATTCTACCATCACTGATCAACTTAAACTCCTCTGCTTGAAGCAGAGACTGAACCTTGAGCTGGATGAAGCACTTTTTTAGTTGATAACAAAGTGGAATGAAACTCTCATTCTTATCCATAAATCACTTGAGTCACATCAAATTAAATGTCTTATTGTCACTTTACTTTGGCTGAGGTTCCATCTGTTTGCGCACCCCAATCGAGATGCGGTTCCCAGGTGTGCAGCTGCTAACCACACAATGCTCTGGTGTGGTCACGCAATGCTCAGTCACCTGAGCCATCATGAAGATAATTCTTTACTAGAATGAATTGAAGCACAATTCATTCTAGTAAAGAATGATCTTTTATTTGTTCCTCAGTAGTAACATTTATTTGTCAGTCAGTCATTTTCTACCGCTTATTCCATAGTGGTGCCTATCTCCAGCAGTCTACGGGCAAGAGGCGGGGTACACCCTGGACAGGTCGCCAGTCCATCACAGGGCAACACACAAACAACCACACCTAAGGACAATTTAGAGATACTAATTAACCTAACAGCCATGTCTTTGGACTGTGGGAGGAAGCCAGAGTACCCGGTGAGAACTCACACATGCACGGGGAGAACATGCAAACTCCAGAAAGACCCTGGCTCTGGGAATTGAACCCAGGACCTTCTTGCTGCAAGGCAACAGTGCTACCAACTGCGCCACAATGCAGCCCACATTTATTTGCGTCAACATTAAATTTGCATGCAAAGGGAAGCACACAGTGGCACACCAAAGATATGGCATTATAAGAAAATAGAATTATTACACTACTGAATCAATGATACACACTTCATAAATGATATTAACCCAATTGTGTAAATGTGCTGTGTAAACTTAAATTAAAAACGGAATTAAATGATTTGCAAATCCTGTCTCAACCTATATGCAACTGAATACCCTACAAACCGAAGTCCCAAGCAGCAAGCAGAAAGTGTCTCTAAACAGGAAGAAGCTGCCACACAGATGCATGACCTTTCAACTATTTCTGTGGAAAAGGTGGACAACAAATCATGTGAAGTCATCTGTGATGTCCCCCCTCTTTCACCCAGATTTTGGGTAAGAGAACAGATATTTTATGTGTTTATGAAGTTTGGAAACATATATCAGGAAGTCATTTTGAGTAAAATACAACAAAACTACCTCAAGAAATAGAGAAAATTGAGAAAATGTCTGGTTTGGACTTTGAACGTTATCTCAAGCAATCAGAGAGATGTAGTCTGTCACCGAGAGACACTGTTACCATAGACATGTTGGGAGCATAGAAGCTAGGGCAAGGACATTGATTTTTATGAAGACGGATTCTTCATAAAATGAAGAACATTATGGAGAACCCTGAGCTTCCTCTTCATGAGACTGTCCTACAACAACAGAGTGTCTTCAGTCAGAGGCTTCTTCAGATCTGCTGTAAGATGGAGCGCTACATGAGATCCTTCCTGCCCACAGCCATCAGCGTCTACAACGGCTCTTTGAGGAAACCTTCATAATGAGCTACAACAACATATAATTTCCCTTTGGGATTAATAAAGTATTTCCGAATTGAATTGAATTGACATTGTGTTATATCACCTTTCTTTTCCTTACAGAAACGCAAGTTACCCATGCCATGGGCACTAACACGCCATACCGTCAAAAATGCTGGCTTTTAAACCTTGTGCTCATAACAATGCATATAGTCCTTTTCCTCTTTGGCCTGCCGGACAAGATGTCCGTGATGTCCATAAATAATTAGAAATATGGACTCATTAGACCACAGCAGACTTTTCACTTTGCATCAGTCCATTTTAGATGAGCTCAGCCCATTTTCCCGTTATGCCATTCAGCCTTATTTGTTGAAGTCTTGCTCTCTCTCACAGTATGGATCAACTGCAGATATAGAGTATCTAAACAGTAAATACTATTTTATTTTGAAACATCTCACTGATGCTATAATAGCTAACTTTGATAATTTTTCTCTTCCACACAAAACAGTTTTGTTACCTAATAAGGTTTAGGGATGATGCATTTACTGATTGGAAGATTCAACTTTTGAGTTTCTTCCCAGCTGGTTGCTTATCATTGCCAAACCAGGAAGAAACCTTGATGCATGTAGTTAGCATAGTTCAGTCTTTAAAGGTGCAAAGGTGCTCATTAGATCCCTGGTTCATACTAAAAGACTAGACTGAACAGTGGATCATGGTACAAACCAAATCTTATATCTGGTGTAATTATCACCAAGTACAAATATTGTTGAGCGACACATTACTTTTCCTTGGATTTGTAAATGTTTTACAAAGCATTTGTCAGAATAGTTTTCCACTCACAGCACCATGTCAGTTGTGTCAGTAGTTTTACCATAAAAAAGCCAGTGTGAAGCAAACTATTATTGACTTTTTGCTTAGATACAGGCTGGGAGACAGAAGTGTAAAAATATGCTTAGTTAGCAGGAAGAGATAAGGAATGTTACAGCTTCACATGGGTGTTCTAAACACAGAGTTACTAACTGTAGCCTGATCTGTGGATCAGCACAGTTAACATGGTAGCACCAGGAATAAAATATTTTGAAACCCACCAGTTACTGAGTTCTTCTGTTCAGCTGAAAGCTGTATAAAAAGTAGGGGTATATATATATATATATATATATATATATATTATATACATATATATATATATATATATGTATATATATATATATAATATATATATATGTATATATATATATATATGTATATATATATATAATATATATATATGTATATATATATATATGTATATATATATATATATATATATGTATATATATATGTATATATATATATATATATATATGTATATATATATATATATATATATATATATATATATATATATATATATATATATATGTATATATATATGTATATATATATATAGACAACCATTCACAATACAAGATCAGATAAAATATTATTTTAATAAAATAATGTTGTTTTTTTTGTTTTTTTTTGTTTGTTTTGTAGGCTGTTTTTATGTGGGCTGCACGGTGGCGCAGTTGGTAGCACTGTTGCCTTGCAGCAAGAAGGTCCTGGGTTCGATTCCCGGCCTGGGGTCTTTCTGCATGGAGTTTGCATGTTCTCCCCGTGCATGCGTGGGTTCTCACCGGGTACTCTGGCTTCCTCCCACAGTCCAAAGACATGCCTGTTAGGTTAATTGGTCTCTCTAAATTGACCTTAGGTGTATGAGTGTGTGCATGGTTGTTTGTGTGTTGCCCTGTGATGGACTGGCGACCTGTCCAGGGTGTACCCCGCCTCTCGCCCATAGACTGCTGGAGATAGGCACCAGCTCCCCCACGACCCACTATGGAATAAGCGGTAGAAAATGACTGACTGACTAAAATAATGTTTTAAAGAATGATCTGCAGAATAACCTTCTGGATGACTAATTCTCAATGGAGTCTCATGAAGCTGCCTTTATTTATTAAAATAATATTTAAAGAAATATTATTAAGGAAATAGTAAAATATTTATGGAGGTATTTTGAAAAAGAACCAAATCTTTCTGGAGAAATTGGCTTAAGTATGCAAGCACGTGTTCTTAGCTGTTAGCAGTGAACGCTAACAAAAGAAATTGATAGATTAGCACCAGAATCAAACACACACCTTTAAAATACCGTTCATAAAATGGTTAAAATGCATAAGCGCGGACTGCGCGTTATGATCAATGTTCTGTGTTTAATATCACCCTTCAAGTAAATTTTGTTTTAACTTTCGCTCTGTCGGGCCGACCAAAACTGCACAGTTACTGTAACCACGGTGGAGCGGTGCCGTTGTCCTTCCTTCAGACTGGGAAAACCGCTCCACTCGGCTTCATAGAGACGGTGTCTCTGTTGGGAACTCTATAACACAGCTTGATTCTGTAGGCCTCAGAGAGAAAAGTCAAGCCAGGCTTGTTTCTTAACTGTCCCGTTATGAATGAATCTACCGGATACCCAAACAGTGATTCATTTGTACTTATCTTAGTGCATATGATCGATGATTGTATGACACTCTCGGATCCAGTTGAAGAGTTATGTCTGTTTGCCAGCAAAGAGACATTACTGCGCTGTCTCTTCTGCCAGCCTCGCAGCTGAGTCCGGATGGAAGAGATCGGACCATTGGAAAGGTGGGGTTTTATACGGCCAGTGGCATATTAGGAAGTCCGCTGTTACCCCCCCTTCCTCAGTTTCTGGAAGTCAGTTAAATGCAATTTATTTTGAAAGTTCCAGAAAAGTTTGTACCACATCTTTCATGTTGTATCCATGGCTGTGGGTCCCAACAACATACATGGAAATATATATATACCAGGCAGGTTGTGGCAGTGCAATGTGTTTATTTGTTTCACAGCAGAGAAGCTGACTGAGGTGCCGCTAGACTTTTCGTTGTCTGTTATTATTCTGACAGGGTCATAAAATCTTGTCATAATCTGTTTTTACTTGACACCTTATTTTTTTTTATGATGATAATTAAACATTTAAAAGCTTTATTTTCATTTATTTGAATTAATACTAAAAAATAAACAAACTGAACAGAGAATCCACATCAACCAGATGACTACATGTAACTTTCTCCCTTCAGTAACGAAAACATTGACTGTGGTCCCAGCAACTACAAATGGGACAAATCAGTTTCTCATATAGGCTTTTTTACACATGTTGCTGAACATTTTTCCATCCTGTCACGTGCGATCATGCACTATTGTAAATCATTTGTGCTTCAACATGACCCAACAGACCAGTACTAGGGCTTTTCCATCAAAGTGGTTCCAGTGTCTAATCAGGGCTGGTGCTAGAGACAGTTCTTAACTCTGCAGCTCCTGCTACATGACTTCCAGAAGAACCTACTTTTCTCCTTACAGAGGAGCTCTAAGTACCTTTATTTTAACACAGCTAATATAACATATATTGAATCTAAAGGAATTAATGAAAAAAAGACAAACTAATTTTTTTTCCCAATAATCTACTATAATCTGTTATAACTATTCTCATCTAGATATACTTCTATTAATAAACCAGTGGACAATAAGTCAAATATGAATATAGAATAAGTCAAATATGAATATATGGTTGGCAGATATTTACAGGACATACACTGTATAAGAAGACACACAATATTTTTGTTCTTATTGTCTAACTTTAAATGAGACAATTTTGTTTTCTGTTTCAGGTCAGTCAGGTTTACCAACATTATTGTATTTGCTAAATGCCAAAATGCCCATTCCGTCTGATAGAATTGGTGTAACTGGGTCAGGTTTGGAGGACCCCTTGCTAACACACACCGTTTCAGCTCCATGCACTAATTTTCTATGGGACTGACCCCCCAAAAATATGATCCAGTCAATATAAGCTCCAAATAAAATAACATTATTCTGATTTACAAATATATCGTGCATGATTAACTTGTGATTTTCTTTCTTTTTTTCATTTGCCAGCAAAATAGGATCATCACCCTCCCCCGCCCCCCACGAACAAAACTTTCAAAGAAGCAGACATACAGCAAATTTTCACTGTTGGTTCACAACAACCCCTTGCAAAAAGAGCTAAAATCAAAATGAGGTGAATATAAATGTATTGTTAAGCTAGCTGATTATTTGTTTTCTATGCCGATCGCACACACCTGTACAAGCAGACACACTGAATGGTGGTGCATGTAGACTAGCTTCGAAATACAGTGGTGCCCAGGTGCTTTGTTAGACCTTTCACCTGCAGTGTTGCCAAGTCAGCTTATTATAAGCAACTTTGAGCTTGTTTTTTTCTAAATTTGCTTGCAAATCTTGTGAGTCACAGGTTCCTGCATTTTGGGCTTGTTTATGAGCATGAAGTTGCTTATTTGGACATGGCTTTCATTCCAAATGAAACCCCTTGATTATCTCCCAGCTCTCCAAATTAAAGCAAAACATGAGTGGAAGGTAGTTTGTCCTTTCCACCCCAGTGTTTCCTGGTTAATGCGCCCACCCGAGTTGACTCTGCACACCCACTCACCCCCGTACCTCTGGGGCTCCAAATGTTTTCAGAACAGCTCCAAATCTCACGATGCTTAAAAAAGATGCATTAAGCCCCAAAATGACATTAGCTTTAACATTCATTTGTATTTAAAAACAATCAGATCAAACTAACAGGCTAAATGGGAATTTTTCTGATCTGGATAAGTCCAGAACGGCTGCTCAGTCCATGACTGTTGGCCTGCCTCGTCAATTACACAAAAAGTTACACTAGGTGCATCAAACAGGGCTACAATAGGGGAGAAGGCTGATTTCAGAGCAGCCATGGAGCCAACCAGAGAGAGGGAGCCTGGTGGGTGTGTGCGCCCAGGAGCAGGTGGAAGCAGAGCGGCTTAACCCAGACTGAGGTTAGTGTTAAACCCGAGAGCTGGCTCAGAATGGGCTAATTGTAAGCTAATGCTAATCACTGATTCACCCAGCAAGACATGAGGTGGAGGTTCACTAATGAACATCATCAGGGTCATGATGAGAGACTTTCACCTGAGCTTTGATATATTCAATTCAGTTTATTTATATACCGCCAATTCACAACACAAGGCACTTCACACAGTCAGGTACATACAGTCCAATTAATCTTAACCATTGAACAGTGCAGTCAGATTCAGTTTTTCATTCAAATTGGATAAAAGGTTTTTCTATCTAAGGAAATGCAGCAGATTGCATTGAGTCAGAGTCTTGTAGCATTCACTCCTCCTGGATGAGCATGTAGCGACAGTGGACAGTCACTGGTGTTGACTTTTCAGCAATCCCTCATACTGAGCATGCATGTAGTGAGAGGAAAAACTCCCTTTTAACAGGAAGAAACCTCCAGCAGAACCAGGCTCAGTGTGAGCGGCCATCTGCCACAACCAACTGGGGGTTTGAGAGAACAGAGCAGAGACACACAAAGAACACAGAAGTACTGATCCATGAGTCCTTTCTATGGGAAGGAAAAGTAAATGTTTATGGATGTAGCTCCTTTAGTAATTTCATCTAGAAAGAAATAACAGATAATCTCTGAGCATGTTTTCAAGGTGAGAATCTGAAAGAGAGCACAAATAATTAGTTACAGTAAAGGCTTAGTCAATTGTTATGTCTAGGAGAGAGAAAGGGTTAAACACTAAAAGACAGGGCCATGTGGATCATCGGTAGAGGGTGAGCATTAAGTTGTTACCAGCAGAAGCTTGGACAATGCCCCTCTCCAGAAAGGTGTCACAGGTAGACACAGAGTCAGGCAAGGTGTAGCTTCTAGGAAGAGAAAACATAAAGTTAAAAGCTGAAATAACAGCAAATAATGCAAAATTGGAGAGTAGTGTGAGAATGTAGCAAAGAGAGTGAAAGTGGTCATTATGTCCTCCAGCAGCCTAAGCCTATAGCAGCATGACTACAGAGATAGCTCAGGATAACCTATGCCACTCTAACTATAAGCTTTATCAAAAAGGAAAGTTTTATGCCTAGCCTTAAAAGTAGACAGAGTGTCTGCCTCACGGACTAAAACTGGGAGCTGGTTTCACAGGACAGGAGCCTGCTAACTAAAGGATCTGCCTCCCATTCTACTTCTAGAGACTCTAGGAACCACCAGTAAACCTGCAGTCTGAGAACAAAGTGCTCTGTTAGGAATATATGGAACAATCAGATCTCTGATGTATGATGGTGCTAGATCATTAAGGGCTTTATATGTGAGAAGGAGAATTTTAAATTCTATTCTGGATTTAACAGGGAGACAATGAATGGAAGCTAAAATAAAATAGGATCTCTCTTTTTAATTTTCATCAGAACTCTTGCTGCAGTATTTTGAATCAGCTGAAGGCTTTTAACTGCATTTTGTTGACATCCTGATAATAAAGAATTACAATAGTCCAGCCTTGGACTAACAAATGCATGGACTAGTTTTTTAGCGTCACTCCTGGATAGGATATTTCTAATTTTGACAATGTTCCGGAGGTGAACGAAGGAAATCCTAGAAACCTGTTTAATATGGGATTTAAATGACATGTCCTGGTCAAAAATAACACCAAGGTTTTTTACTTTTTTACCGGAGGTCAATTGAATGCCATCCAGGTTAAGTGATCGACTAAGCAGTTTCCTTTTAAGGACTCCGGTCCAAAGATGACAACTTCTGTCTTGTCTGGATTTAGAAGCAGAAAATTTAAAGTCAAGTTTTATGTCTTCAAGACATGCTTGTAGTCTATCTAACTGGTTGGGCTCATCAGGATTTATGGATAAGTAAAGCTGAGTATCATCAGCGTAACGGTGAAAATTTATCCTATGCTGCCTGATAATTTTACCTATTGGAAGCATATATATAGTGAAGAGAATTGGCCCAAGCACTGAACCCTGTGGTACTCCACAATTATCCCTGGAGTTTAAAGATGATGTATCATTTACATGAAAAAACTGCAATCTGTCAGACAAATAAGATTTAAACCAGCCTAGCGCTGTTCCCCTGATCCCTACAGCATATCCCAGCCTTTCTAAGAGAATGTGATCGATTGTATCAAATGCAGCAATGAGATCTAACAGGACAAGTACAGACACAAGTCCATTATCTGAGGCCATTAGAATATAATTAGTGACTTTCAGCATAGCTGTTTCAGTGCTATGATGAGCTCTGAAACCTGACTGAAACTCTTCAAATAGGTCATTGCTGTGTAAATGCTCACACATCTCCAACCACCATCTTCTGTCAGTATGGGTGATGGCTTTCGGACCATGGATGGACAGGCAGAGTGGTAAACTCACTCACATGCGGTAGTAGAGGCAGGCATGAACATGGACGGGTTTGGCAAACAGGTGAGGATATGGAAAGGCTTGGCAAAACACCCTTGGCATGAGAACAGTGATCAGTGACAGACAATACAGTGAATGTTTCCCCAAAGGGTGAATAGAACAGCAGAGTATATATGGACAGGACACAGAAAACTGATTGGCATTAAACAGGTGGACTAGATGAAGCTAACTGCTACACAATCTAACCGAGGTAACACCTCACAGACATAAAATAAGATGTATCATGAACAGAATACAAGAATCATAAGAAACTAAACCTAAGGAAAGAACTAAAGCACCACCTGGAAAACCTGAGCAGAAGCAAGATTCAAAACACAACTTGGAGATCAGAATCTGAGAAAAATGCAAAACAAAAAATTAAACACCATCAAATCATGATATCTTTAATGTATTTTGCTATATTTTTAGGCTAAGTCACACATTTGACCCCAAAACATGTTTCTCCTGTTGGCAGAACCCGTCTTCTTCCTAAACACAATGATGGTCAGGCATCCCTGTGCTGTTTGTACCCTCATATAACTGCTTGTTATTACTACAGACCTTGTTTCAAACACACACTAAAGTCTGTTTGTTGGTTCTGCCAATCAGAGATGTGTGTTACTTTTTTTTTTCCAGCAGTCCAGTAGTTCAATATAAACATGTGTAGCAGGTCTGATCTTGTCTGTGAGTGCTGTCCATTAAACAGTAGTCACTGACAGTTTTCTACCACTGCCAGTATCACTATAGTCCAGTAAGGGAATGGAGATTCAGTCTATTGCATATCAACAGTGCAATGTGACGTTACAGACTTATGATATGCTAACTTTAACTTTCTCTGAATGAAATGGATCTTGGTTTTTTTGGATTTTCAGTATGTGTACCTTTACACACCTAATATGCTATGATGTTTGGCTTTACATCTTTCTGTGTTTGATGAATCATGGATGTCTGGATTCAAAATAAATTCCAAGTCTGGCTGCTTATGTCTTCTTGACAACCTGAAGGCCTTAATGGAGAGGACAACATATTTTAACAAGCTGCAGATAAAAACAACACAATCAGATTAAGAATATGTATGTGATTTATCCTACAGATTTATATAACATAATGACTATTTAATAAATTGAACTATATCACCTATTCACACTGTTTTCATTACTGACTTAATGAATGAGTAATCATCAGTAACTATATCAACTTTGTCCAACTTAGTTTATGTTTTTTTCAGCTAAAAGAGTAAAGCTTTTATCATTGTTTAGGGGTGGGCGCTATGGAAAAAATATCCTATCATGATTTCTTTACAATAAAAACATGATTATTATTTAATAAAATCATTTGGTCAAAATAATATTTCTAAACATGCAGTATTTTAGCAGCTTCACCATTTTCCCAACTTGCATTTGTCATGATCTGTTAGTTTTGAGTGTCTTTCATGTTTCTTCATTGTCCTGTTGTTTATATTGCCTTAGTGTAGCCAATGAAATAAATTCCTTTGTTTACTTATTTCTTAGTGTATTCTTGTGTTCTTGTACATTTTGATTCCTCTGTGTTTCTGGATATATGTTCTGGGCTCTCTGCTCTTGTGTAAATTATTCTTCCTCTCCCCACTGCCTTCATAGCTCTCGGCTGTTCCTCATTCCCACCTGTAGCCATGCTAAGCCACTTTACTACGAAGCCACACTGTTGTAACTTGTGGAGAATCTGATTTGGCATTGTCTTGCTGAAATAAGCAGGGATGTCCCTGGAAAAAAAATGTTGCCTTTTTGGATAGCTGCAGATGTTGCTCCAAAACCTGGATGTACCTTTGAGCAATAATGGTGCCTTCAGAGATGTACAAGTTACCCATGCCATGGGCACTAACACACCCTCATACCATCATAGAGGCTGTCTGTTGAACTTTGCGCTGATAACAATCTGGATAGTCCTTTTCCTCTTTGGCCTGAAGGACATACATGATTCATGATTTCTTAAAACAATTTGAAAGGTGGACTTGTAAGACCACAGCATGCTTTTCCACTTTGCATCTGCCCATCTCAGTTAAGCTTAGGACCGAGCTTTTGCTTTTCTTCGTAGAGTTTTGACTTTCACCTGTAGATGTAGCAACAAACTGTGTTAACTGACAATGGTTTTCTGAAGTGTTCCTGAGCCCATGTGGTGATATCTGTCACAGACTGATCTTTTGATAATATGGACTGTAGATGATAAAGTCACTAAATTCCCTGCAGTTGTACGTTGCACCAGTTGGACTATTTGCTCATGCAGTTGTTCACAAAGTGATACATTTCACCCCATCCTAGTTTGCGAATGACTGAGCCTTTCTGGGATGCTCCTTTTATACCCAGTCATGACACTCACCTGTTTCCAGTTAACCTGTTTACCTGTGGAATGATCCGAACAGGTGTTTTGTGCATTCTTCAAGTTTCCCAGTCTTTTGTTCCCCCTGTCCCAGTTTTTTAGGAACATGTCGAAAGCATGAAATTCAAAATGAATGAATATTTGCAAGAAAACAAAGTTGATCAGTTTGAATATTACATGTATTGTCTTTGTAGTGCTTTTTTTTTTTTTTTTTTACAAATCATTGTTTTCTGTTTATATTTATGTTTTACACAACGTTCCACCTTAATTGGAATTGGGGTTGTACTAAAAATGTTTGGACTATGCTGGGTCTCTGTCAGGAAAACAAAAAGTTTTCATTGGCTCTGTCAATTCTGCAAAGAAAAGTGGTGAAATATTCTGTTAGGATTCTGCCAGAAGTGGTCAAAGTCCAAATTGCTAAGGACCATTTACCTAAATATATGTCTGTGTGTGTGTGTATATGAGAGCCTTGAAGTATAATTTTATGAATGAATTCAAACTTATGCACCCAATTCTAGTTTTTAAATCTATTGAAATTGTATGTTGTCTCATCATTCCACCCTGGAACAATGGTCCAAAGCCTTTCAAGCCCAAAATTAAAATGGCAATACCGAGAGTAAATTTCTGTCAACAAGATGGAACGTCCGGTACAATGACAAATTAAAAACAATGGGATTTACAATGTTTAGTATGAATCAATATGACTGAACAACTTTAACAAGTCACTGACTTCGATGTTTAGCTTTACAGACTCAGTCTGAATCATACATGCAATGGACCCAGCTCAGCAGAGTATGTAACACCTGGTAAATGTATAAATCTCAAAACGTTTTTACAAATATGTAAAACTGAACCTGTCTTGTGATGATTAAAGTCCTTGCCAGGTGTTTGTGGGCTTTTCTACTGACGATATGATTCTGAAACATAGAGAGCACAAATTCAGTAACAGCCACTGTCTCTTTACTCTGCTCTCTTTCTGTGTCCCAAGACAGATTTTGCTGACTTAGTGTTCTCACTTTGGAATGTGTGCATGACTTGTATCCCACATGCACCAACACACACACACAACACACACACACACACACACACACACACACACACACACACACACACACACACACACACACAGCAGGTTGTGGACATTTGGGCTTGTTTTCATCAGAGAGGGGATGATGCATGAGTAGTTTGAGAGAGAACGAACACAAAAAAAGGGAGAGAGATATTTCATAACATGACAGGCGAGCGACCAGATGAACTAATAAGAAGAGGATGAAGGGTGGAAAAAATTGTTCTGTCATGATTATGTGGCAAGTCTGAATATACAGCACATATCCAGATTATAATATTTACTCATCACAATAAGTTTATCAAGAAAACGTAACTCTGTTAGTAGTGGCAGGGTGTGACATTCATAGAGAGGAGAAGGAAGGGTTGAATCAGTGTGTTTGCTCTCTCACAGTAATGTTGATCTGATAATGGGATTAATGCTGAAGGTTTCTCTCTCTTGTCCCTCTCCAGGTTCCCTCAGGACCGAAGGCATAAAGGCATCTGATGTTTTGCCTGTGCTAAAGGAGAAAGTTGCCTTCGTGTCGGGTGAGTGTCTGTCTGTTGATCAAACCTTCCAATAAGGACTGCAAGGAAACCTCAGTATTACACTCATGGATATTCAGACTAAATCTGTGCATATTTTGACATCAGCTCTGAATTATGAATTAACTAATGTAGAAGTCCACAAAACAATATTGTATAACACTAGAAAATTTCGGAAGAAATTTAGACGGGGCCTGCCTCTTGGTGCGTGCTTCTGGTACCGGAGCTAGCTATTTTTATTGAAATTCATTTTCTATGCTATTATCAGCTTAAAATATGACTAGTAACTCTGGAAGACTGAGGCTTTTATTTTGAAATTTTAAGTAGGCTTTATTTTAAAAGGCCAACACTGGGTGAGCTCCAACATAGTGTGAAGCCCAGTCCTGAAAAGATCTATTGTTTAAAATGCAAAGGCTTTTATTTTGTAGACCATGTTTTGTCTTATTTTGAAAGTCCAGCATGGTTGTCCCTTCAGGTCTGGGTTAGTTGCATTGATTAAATAGAACCCGATTGCTATTTAAAATCATTTCTATGCTCTTGTGAGCTCACAAAATCCATAGTTACTATGGAGGGTTGAGGCTTTTATTTTGAAAGTTTCAGTAACCCATATTTCAAGCATAGTCCCATTTCCAACACATATGTGATTATTGATGGTGAAAGAATCAGTAAATAGATGACTAGGCTTATAAAATATAGCATAGATTGATGGTTGCACTCATAGCTTTAAACTAGTAGCTTATTTACTGTTATAATAAATCTACAAACTGACATTTAGAATATTTGATACAAAATAGTTCTTAAACTCTTAAAACTGAAGCATGTATTTTTAGATTATATTATCAGAATGAGGTTATTAGCTGTAGTACATATTGAGTATTGGTCCCTCTGTGTTATAGTAATGTGTGAGGCAGAAGTCTGAATCAGAAACAGAGAATAGAGGAGAGACTGCATGACAGAGAAGGAAATAGAGAGAGAGAGAACATGTCAAAGGCTACATGCCAACAAGAATCCGTCATCAAGATTCCTCCATAGATTACTGCAACACTTTTACTTGCAACTCTCTCTTTCTCCCTCTTTCTTTCACGATTGAGTAGCACTTAGACAAACACTGTGGTTTGTGTTTCTTACGTTAATCTGACCAAACCATCTCAGCACACATCGTTTATCAAATCACTGAGAGTTTGCTTTTGGGCTAGTATTGGAGAAAGCTTGCTAAGTGGCTGATGTAGCCATGAGTAGAGTCATGTTACACATTGTGAAGCTGCTAGTGGGGGACTAAGGCCTGCTTACTGTAACATCCGGAGGAAACCAAGAATAATCCTGGTCCTGGAATTACATTTCTGGGAGTTTGATGGCACAGGTTTTGCCACCATTTGGTTATAATAGGTATTATTGAACAAACCATGAAACACAGTCTGACAGTTACAAACCATGAAACACAGTCTGACAGTTGATAGTTCATCAGTAAAATCTTCTTCCATATTTTAATATCAGGACTTTTTTGTATCACCAGTATAGCAGGGGTTTATTATTGCACCCTAAACAAATACACCCAGTACTAGTACCACTGAGGATGCCAAAGGGAAAATGCAGATAGTTTTCATCTCACTTTAACTGATTGCTGTAGCATTCTATATATCAATGTTATACTTTGAGCTTCAAAGTGCGATGAAAGAAAGAAAAAGATTAAGTCAAATGAACCAGAAATAAATCAGAGAAAAGTGATTAAGTATTATTGATAAACCTCAAGATTTATTTAGATTTTAAAAAAAAAGAACCTCAGCAGTATAATTCTTGTGGTCTATAGGGTTTGGTCTGTAACATTAGGCACTTTCTGTTACTGCTGTAGCCCAGCTTAGGGAAGCCCATCAGGATTTCTTTGATCCCAAACATTCTTTGATCCCAAACATTGCATTTTATCAGTAGCACATTATCTACATATTCTACACCAATGACTGTTATTTTTTTCCAACTGACGTTTCTGCAGGAAAGCCTCAATATGCTGCAGCAACTAGGTTAAAAACTTCTATAATTTTCCTAGAAAGCCATAGCGGAAACCCATCTAACTTTATCATGTGTTTTTTTAAATTAGTAACATAATTTAATAAAGCTCAGGTTATTCATGTGTAAACAGAACTTGCTAGAAAAAGGTCAGCTGCCAGGGAGAACAGCTGCCAGTGAGAACAATGTATATACACACTTTTTAAAATTCCCCTGGTGGGAGGATCAGTAACTGATGACATCACAAGGGGTGCCTTCTGTAAGCAGTCCAATGCTGTCTCAGTTATAGTGATGGGTTGACAAGACAGAGACACACTGAAAGCCAGTAGCAGTAGAGAAACTGCTGGCCTTTCTCAGGATGGCTTTACCATCCTGATAACAGCTGCGTCTCTGGATGTTTCCCCTTGGGGGTGTGTGTTAACTGCACCTGCTCAGGTTTGCAACAGAGGTGACACGACAGTCTGACTTCAGACCAAAATAAGGGGTCCTCTTTTCAGTTTCATTATGGTGATTCAGAGGTTGCCACTGTGGCTGCTTTTTCTCTTTGCACCTTTTACTTTAAAATGATTTTTGATAGCAACACAGTTTCATTAATAAGACTGAAAAGAATTTCGATATATGAATACAATTAAGTAGCTTTTATCTATTCTCTACTCAAAGCATTACAGATACAGACAGACCAGGTGTTGCAGCAGCCAGTGCAGTCTCTTGTTTACTGTGAATGGTAAAGAGGAAACCCAAACTCATTAAATTAATAAAATAATGTCACAGGCTACTTATGCATGAGCATGCATAATGTTTTGCCATCTGTGCAATAACAGACCAGAACTGGCAGTGTAAACCTTGTTTGCAGTGCTTGTTTGGGTTGTGGCTGACATAAAGTCACAGATAGTAGACAGACAACAGGTATCAGGAGTTGCGTTTTTGTCAAAGAGTCTGATACTGATCATCTGAGAAACAAAAACACTTATTGCAGTCAATATCCTGTAAGGTCTCAGCACTGAACAGGGTAGGGAGGATATTAAATGTGTCTGTTTATAGTTTATGCCTACTGTATAAGCTGAATGAGCACAGAGAAAAGCAGACTTGTAAATAGATTTAAAGGCTTGGCACCTTGTGGGTCTCTCCTGGATACCTGATAAACTATAATATTCTTCAGAAAGGAGTTAGATAAAATCTGTTGAGCATGAATGCATCCTGACCACAGCACTTTGAATGTCTTGTTACTGAAAAGCGCTATATAAATAAACTTACCTTACCTTACCTGACCATTTGGTAACTATTATATTTGGTCTGCACTAAAAACCTTCCAGCAACAAATTCAGATGTGCCTAAGAAAACAAAACAAACAAATGAATATAAAATGTGAAAAGAAACAAATTAATAAAGGGCGCAACCTTTACTTAGCCAGCTCATCCTGGAGTCCCTCTGGTAAATGAAATAAATACCATCATTTACATTCTCTCTAATAAACCCATCTTTCAAATTACATTATCTCTGATCCTGTAGCCGAAATCTGTGCATCCTCATTAGAACTGCTCAGTCACACAACACATGCTCCTCACAGTGAGCCACTGCTAAAGATGCTGAATGTCCTATAAGTAATGGACTAAGACTAAAAATTAATCAGTCATTTGGCAAAATTTTTCAGTTCCATCTTTTATTTAGTTTTGCCATTTTACTTTAAAATGTGATTAACTGGATAAAATTTACCGTTACAACAAACCAACTTCTGCACATGACTTGGAGGCATCATAGTTGGGTTTGGTCTAGAGAATAAGATTAATTCTGTAATTAAGACCATTCCAGTCTGCCAGTCCAGAGGCACTGTCCCCGACTGCCACGCAATGTTAAAAAGTTGTGTCAAACATGACAGCTTCACAACATCCAGAAACTTGAGGTCCTCAGGGCGGATCTCATCCACCCCCAAAGCCCTGCCACCGTGGAGCTTTTTAACCACCTCGGTGACTTCAGCCTGGGTGATGAAAGAGTCCAGCCCCGAGTCCCCAGCCTCTGCTTCCATCAGGGAATGCGTGACGGCAGGATTGAGGAGATCCTCGAAGTACTCCTTCCACCGCCCGACAATGTCCGCAGTTGAGGTTAGCAGCTCTACACTGCCACTGTAAACAGTGTTGGCGAAGCAGGTGGGAGTTGAATAAATCCCTGACCGAGGGCTTCGCCAGATGTTCCTAGCAGATCCTCACTATGTGCTTGGGCCTGCCAAGTCTGTCCGACTTTCTCCTCTTCCAGCGGATCCAACTCACCATCAGGTGGTGATCAGTGGACAGCTCAGCCCCTTTCTTGACCCAAGTGTCCAAAACATGCGGCCGAAGGTCTGAAGAGACGACAACAAAAGTCGATCATCGACTTCCTGCCTAGGGGTTCCTGGTGCCAGGTGCACTGATGAACACCCTTATGCTCGGCCATGGTGCTCATTATGTACAATTCGTGACAGAAGTCCAATAATGAAACACCACTCGGATTCAGATCAGGGAGGTGTCACCAGGTCACTGTCATTTCCCACGTGGGTGTTGAAGACCCCCAGCAGAATAACGGAGTTCCCTAGAAGGGGCACTATGCAGCAGTCCTGAGAGGGACGCTAAGAAGGTCGGGCACTCCGCACTACCACTCGGCCTGTAGCCCGAAACAACAGTCCTGTCAGAGACCTGTCCCTAACCCGCAGGCGCAGGAATGCGACCGCCTTATCCACTTTGGTGAACCCCAACACGAGACGGCTGAGCTGGGGGACAACAAACTAACCCACCCCAGCCTGCTGCCTCTCCCCGCTAGCCACTCCAGAGTAGAAGAGAGTCCAACCTCTCTGGAGGAGCTGGGTTTCAGAGCCCACACTGTGCGTGAAAGTGAGCCCGACTATTTCTAGTGGATATCTCTCGACTTCCAGCACAAGCTCAGGCTCCTTCCCCGCCTGTGAAGTGACATTCCACGTCCCTTGAGCCAGCCTAAGCATCCAGAGATCGGGTCGTTGAGAGCTCCACCTTCATCCACTGCCCTATCCTCTTTGCACCGGTCCATCATGGTTCCCCCTGCAGGTGGTGGGCCCACAAGGGGATGACCCCGGGTCTCTCGTTCGGGCTTGGCCTGGCCGGGTCCTACAAGGAGCAACCCGGCCCCAAGGCGTGGGCGACGTCACGTGCCTCACTTTTGTGGTCCTCATGAAGGCGTCTCCTCAGCCTCCCTGGTAAGGCCTATGTCAGGGTATTTGAGAGGCGAGTCCGGCCGATTGTCGAAAATTGGCTTCAGGAGGAGCAGTGTGGTTTTTGTCCCAGCTTAGGAACACTGGACCAACTCTACACCCTCTTTGAGGGTTCATAGGAGTTTTCCCAGCCGGTCCACATGTGCTTTGTGGCCTGGGAGAAGGTATTCGACCGAGTCCCTCGTGGTGCCCTGTGGTGGGTGCTCCAGGAGTACGGAGTCGGGGGCCCTTTATTAGGGGCCATCCAGTCTCTGTACAAGCGGAGCAGGAGTTTGGTCCGCATTGCCGGCACTAAGTTGGACCTGTTTTCGGTGCATGTTGGACTCTAGCAGGGCTGCCCTTTGTCACAGGTACTGTTCATAACTTTTATGGATAGGATTTTCAGGTGCAGCCAAGGGCTGGAAAGGTGTCTGGTTTTTGGACCAGTGGATTTCATCTCTTCTTTCTGCAGATGGCTTGGTCCTGCTGGCTCCCTCTAGCCAAGACCTACCGCAGGCACCGGGGGCATCACAGCCAAGTGTGAAGCGGCTGGGCTGAAAATCAGTTCCTTCAAGTCTGAGGCCAAGGTTCTCGAGTAGAAAAGGGTGGCTTGCCCTCTTCAGGTTGGAGCGGAGTTCCTGTCTCAAGTGGAGGAGTGGAGGAGTATATTGGGGTCTTGTTCATGAGTGAGGGAAGAATGGAGCAGGAGATAGACAGACGGACCGGTGCGGCTGCCGCAGTAATGGGGATGTTGTGCCGGTTCGTTGTGTTGAAGAGAGAGCTGAGCCGAAAAGCGAAGCTCTCGATTTATCGGTCGGTCTACGTTCCTACCCTTACCTATGGCCATGAACTTTGGGTCATGACCGAAAGAACAAGATCCCAGATACAAGTGGCTGAAATGAGCTTCCTCCGCAGGGTGGCCGAGCTAGGAGATAGGGTGAGGAGCTCGGCCATCCTGGAAGGGCTCGGAGTAGAGCCGCTGCTCCTTCACATCAAGAGGAGCCAGTTGAGGTGGCTTGGACGCCTCCCTCGGAAAAAGGCCCAGGGTATGGCCCAGGACACTCTGGAGGGACTGTGTCTCTCGGGTGGCCTGGGAATGCCTTGGGCTCCCCCCCAAGGAGCTGGAGGAGGTGTCTGGTGAGTGGGAAGTTTGGGTGTCTCTTCTGAGTCTGCTGCCCACACGACCCGGTCCCGGAAAAAGCAGAAGACGACGAGTATGAGAAGTAAGAACTTTAATGTAAGACCAATGTGATGAAAATAGGACAATTTGTGTGTTTTTAAATAATATTTAATCTTTTACCTAAATATTATATAAAACCATATAATATTTAATCACAGGGGTTGATTGTATTTTGAAAGCCCATAGTAAAGCGCCCATAACTATAGGTTGAGAGCATGTTGTCATCCATCATGGCTTATGGATCATAGGAGTCATATTGTGGCTTAAACATGTGAAGTTGAAGTCTGAGATGTAGTTCTCTGAGAAAAGGTCCATCTGAGGGAATGAAAACACTTCAGAATCCACATCAGAATTTGTCCAAAGTTCATCCACATTTTTTCATTTTTCTTTTTTTTTTTTTTTATAACTATAAATATATTAAAAATTAAATGCACATCTGGCCATTAACCTTCAAAACGTTTAATATGATAAACTCTGTGAGAGCCAGGACAGGCTTCTTCTGGAGAGGAAGGTGAATAATATTTTTAATTTTTATTTCATTTTAGCTCACATTTACAAAGCCATGGTCTTCTTACATGGTAAATGTAGAAATTTGATTGAATTACATACTAAACACTAAACATTACACTGGTTGCTGAATTTTTCAGGTGGCCGCGATAAAAGAGGAGGACCGATTCTGACATTTCCCGCCAGGAGCAACCACGACCGAATAAAACAGGAGGAGCTGAGACGCCTGGTCACCTACTTGTCTACTGTCCCCAGGTATCCTCGGTCCTATTAGACATGCCCACCTCATGTGCTGGGATTTTTACTTCGGAATTTTAGTGAGACTGGCAGAAAGATACTAGAAAGAAGAAGTGGATGGTGAGTGTTGAGGGCTGTCCTGGCTGTAGTATCAAGTGCTTCTTTCTCTGCTGTCCCCACAGCAGATGGGGAGCAGCGTTTGATTTGCATTATTGTGAAAGCTGCACTCTTTTAGGCTCCGGCCACAGCACAGTCTTAGGGTGCTTGGAAGAAACAGAAGGTGCAATGAAAACTGATCAGAAACGCAATATGTTATTGGGTCCCATCACCAAATCAATAAATTCCGTTGTTCAAATCAATTCCATGGCTGCAGGTGTATGATGTTTGGTAATGAGAAACCTGACGGACCTGCACAGAGTCCGGACCTCAGCCTTCCTACGATTACCATGAAAGTAGATTCTTACAGATGAAGAAAGGAGACCTTTATCATCTGAAGCCCTGATTCCAATGCCAGAAAACCAGAAAGATGTTAACTAAAAAAGGAAAAACAATCCATATGCTTTCTTCCTGTACGTTTGCATCTGAATATCATACTTAGAATATTCAAACATTGGAAATATAGCAAACAGCAGAGAACACCAGATTCTAAGTAGTTTGATATTGGTTGATTTTAAATCTGACCAACACATTAAACATTCTAGATGGACACCATCGAGGAGAACCATTAGAGCTGCAAATGCAGTAAGTTTGGCATTAAAGCTGACATTTATTGGACACAGTAAACGAAACTAAGAAAACATAACAAATCACTTCTTAAAAAGCTAATATATTTCCATAATGTCCTAAATCTAGCAGGACAGATGAAATTCCTCAGCACAAATAGAACACCTCCTGGTGGTTCTGGATTTTTACCAAAGTTGGGTATCACCGGATTTTATTTGGGCTTAGGTTTTGCAAAAACTTTCATACTAAGGTTGCACTCAGCTGGAAAGCTCTTTAGAGATCCATTCAATGACATCAGGAAGTCTCACATAGAGTTGTTCTCTGATGTCTACTAAGGAATATAAGTGGATGTGTAAATGTCAAGATGTTCCTCAGTGCTATAACAAACAATTTTATGGCAGTCTTGTTTTACCACCTTTGTGGCTGGAACACAATGTGTCTCAAACATCATTTGATGCCTATCAATCCCTCTTTGCCTGCTCCCCATTATCGTGCTGTTTCCATGGTGATCAGAAGGGCCTGTGCCTGCCTGAGATTGGTTATAATAGATTTGCTGCTGTTAGATTAATATTAAGACTGCATGTTAGTGGAGGTGATATCAGCACATTTTTATCCTCTAAATAGCAGCACAGTATTTAAAGCCTTCTAGAGGTTATTCAGGTGACATGCAGATAAATTAGTCATAGTGGCTTACATGTCGATGATCAACTGCAGGATGATTGGACAGAAAATGCCAGTAAAAAAGCTAAGGTCTAAATGTCCGTTTAAAAAGATCTCAGGAACACATCTCAAAGGGATGTGTACAGAAACTAGGGCTGGTTAAAACTCTTTTACTGAGGGTTTTCCTGCCACTAAGTTTTCCAGTTTTTTCTCAGCTATGACTACACAAAGCGTAGTCATAGCTGAAAGTGTTTCATTTTGAAGTCCTCCTCTACCTCACCAACTTCAGCTGAATTTCACCTGAACTACTCCTAACATTGAAGCTCTTTGTGGAAAAACATGTTCTTCATCTCCTGGTGAATCATCCTCATCTGTTAGTTAGTCAAACCTGCCACGTTGTGCTTTAAGATGATTTGTGTGTCATTGCAGGCTTTCCTTTTGCATGTTGTGCTTTTGTTTTGTCATTTCCATTAGACAAAGGAACATTTTAGAAACATTTTGTTTGTAAATGTGTATTTTGATAGACTGAAACCACAAAAATGAATTAAATTATGTGTCTCTGACAGAAAAAGACTTATCTGTTCCACCCACACAAACATAAATTGGAGGATTTCGTTGAAATCTTCTCAGACGGGTCTAGACTGAGCTTTTTTCCTCCAGATAAGTTTGGTGTAAAAGACGGGATTAAGATGTGAAGAAGCACCTCATGACCACTGCAAAGATTTCTAGAGGATCAGGGATTTTGTTACATTTTCTCTTCACATTTTATTTTTTCCCACTGAATTTCAATGCTTATTGTATGTCTTAATCAGGGTCACAACAATGTGTCCATGTCTGTTAGTAACTGACCCCAATCATCTGAGGTTGGTCAGTGAGTCATCGGATCTTAACAGTCCTATTATGGTTATCCCATCAACGGTTCAGAAGCCTGGCATTCCCAGTCCATGATCCAAATTAAAGAAACCTTTTGGCCAATTGGTAAAACCTCTTCAAAAAAGGAAGAAGAGAAGTCTTTGAGATGACATATCAGAAGCAGCACAGTAGTTGAACTTTACAACAGGTCTGATGTAATAGTAGGAAACAGAGCAGCAGAAGAACTATGAATGGTCCAGCTGCTGCAGCAGACCCTCTCCTGCTCTCTGTTGTTCAGTCTCTGCTCCCTCTCACCTGCATTTTAATTCTGTTTCCCCCATCAGCGAAGACGTCTGTAAACGAGGATTTACTGTCATCATCGACATGCGAGGATCAAAGTGGGAGCTGATCAAGCCTCTGCTGAAGACATTGCAGGAGTATTTCCCAGCTGAGATCTGTGTGGCTCTCATCATAAAACCAGACAACTTTTGGCAGAAACAGAAGACCAACTTCGGAAGTGCAAAGTTCTCCTTCGAGGTTAGATAGAGCAAATGTGCATCAACACTGTAACCTTAGTTTTAAATATATTCATCTTGGTTATAATAATAAATAAAAAGGCCATCTCAATTGTTCTTTATTTGGGTAAAAATTGTAAAGTTGCAGTATGCAATATGTAAACTATTGTTGTGCCATGGCAGCAAAACGCTTGGTATGTGAACCTATAGTTGAGCAGTGCACAGAGCCTCTAATTTACTGAACTCTGTGCACAGTTTAGGACTGGAGCTCACAGATATTTCCTCAACTTAATAATCTGCCCATACGATATTAATATACACTGCTCAAAAAAATAAAGGGATCACTTAAACAACACAATATAACTCCGAGTAAATAAGACTTCTGTGAAATCAAACTGTCCACATAGGAAGCAACACTGATTGACAATCAATTTCACATGCTTTTGTGCAAATGGAATAGACAACAGGGGGAAATCTTTGGCGATTAGCAAGACACATTCAATAAAGGAGTGGTTCTGCAGGTGGGGACCACAGACCACTTCTCAGTACCTATGCTTTCTGGCTGATGTTTTGGTCACTTTTGAAAGTTGGTGGTGCTTTCACACTCGTGGTAGCATGAGATGGACTCTACAACCCCACACAAGTGGCTCAGGTAGTGCAGCTCATCCTGGATGGCACAACAATGCGAGCTGTGGCAAGAAGGTTTGCTGTTTCTGTCAGCGTAGTGTCCAGAGCCTGGAGGCGCTACCAGGAGACAGGCCAGTACACCAGATGTGGAGGAGGCCGTAGGAGGGCAACAACCCAGCAGCAGGACTGCTACCTCCGCCTTTGTGCAAGGAGGACCAGGAGGAGCACTGCCAGAGCCCTGCAAAATGACCTCCAGCAGGCCACAAATGTGCATATGTCTGCACAAACTGTTAGAAATCGATTCCATGAGGATGGTATGAGGGCTCACAACCCAACACCGTCCAGAACGCTTGGCATTTGCCAGAGAACACCAGGATTGGCAAATTCGCCACTGGCGCTCTGTGCTCTTCACAGATGAAAGCAGGTTCACACTGAACACATGTGACAGAGTCTGGAGACACCGGGGAGGGCGATCTGCTACCTGCAACATCCTTCAGCATGACCGGTTTGGCAGTGGGTCAGTAATGGTGTGGGGTGGCATGGCCCTCCAAAGAAATGACTGCCATTAGATAGTGAGATGAGATGCTCAGACCCCTTGTGAGACCATATGCTGGTGCAGTTGGCCCTGGGTTCCTCCTAATGCAGGACGATGCTAGACCTCATGTGGCTGGAGTGTGTCTGCAGTTCCTGCAAGATGACGACATTGAAGCTATGGACTGGCCTGCCCGTTCCCCAGACCTGAATCCGATTGAGCACATCTGGAACATCATGTCTCGCTTCATCCACCAACGTCACGTAGCACCACAGACTGTCCAGGAGTTGGCGGATGCTTTAGTCCCGGTCTGGGAGGAGATCCCTCAGGAGACCATCCGCCGTCTCATCAGGAGCATGCCCAGGCATTGTAGGGAGGTCATACAGGCACGTGGAGGCCACACACAATACTGAGCCTCATTTGTACTTGTTTTAAGGACATTACATCAAAGTTGGATCAGCCTGTAGTGTTTTTCCTCTTTAATTTTGTGTGTGACTCCAAATCCAGGCCTCCATTGGTTAATAAATTTGATTTCCATTGATGATTTTTGTGTGATTTTGTTGTCAGCACATTTAACTTTGTACAGAACAAAGTATTCAATGAGAATATTTCATTCATTCAGATCTAGGATGTGTTATTTGAGTGTTCCCTTTATTCTTTTGAGCAGTGTATATACAATGTGTGTGTGTGTGCGTGTGTGTGTGTGTATATGAATCCCACTAGGATGTCATTTGGTACACATGCAATCCGCTACTGGGTATGCAGATGTTTCCATTTGACAGGAGCTGGAAATGTCAAATATGAAAGGAAATACAGTTAGTAACACCGGAAGCAAACAATGCCTCATCAGACATATCAGACAGCATTGCCAGCAGTTGGCACCATCTGGTTGCGGTGCATTGTGGGTCTGCATTAGGATTTATGTAAAAATGGCACAGTAGGCTGATGGCGCGACGATGGCAGCCTCGGAGCTTCGCTCTCTTTTTGTTTTTGTATTTTGTGTGTTTTTATGTTTTTCGAGCCACAATCCTGTGGTCTCATTCAGTAGAGAGGAACTTCTCAACATCAGAGTCCTCTTTTGGTTTTTTTTCACCACCTTTCATCGATCTGAGGTTCACTGAGCTCCTGGCAAGCGGAGCTGCGGCTCTATATGGGATCCTGCGCCAAAAACGTCGAAGGGGAAAGCGTGCTGGCGCGCTGGTAAAACTCCGCAAAAGAGGACTTCGCACACCACTGCCTTCAATCCACCTGGCAAATGTCCGCTCTCTCAACAACAAGATGGACGAGCTGCTTCTTCTCACCGGTAAAAACAAGGACCTCCGCGGATCAGCGGTTCTCTGCTTCACCAAGACATGGCTGAGTGAAAACATCCCGGACCGAGCACTGCTGTTGCCGGACTTCCAGCTGTTCAGAGCGGATCGCAGCGCGGAACTATCGGGGAAGAGGCGAGGAGGCGGAATCTGCTTTTATATAAATGAAGGTTGATGCAGAGACGTAAAAGTGCTGGGAAAAACATGTAGTCCGGATCTGGAGTCATTTTCCATAATCTGTAAGCCGTTTTATTCACCGAGAGAGTTTTCCTCGTTTATAATAATCGGCTCATATTTTCCACCGCATGGCTGCACTTCTGCCGCGGAAAAACATCTTGCTGAGCTGATTACAGATGTGGAGAAAAAATACACGGACTCTTTCATCATAATACTGGGAGATTTTAACAGCGCAAACCTCTCAAATGAACTCCCCAAATACAGACAGCATATTAAGTGTCCCACCAGAGACAAAAACACACTGGACCATTGTTACACAGCTTTAAAGGACTCATATCATGCTGTTACCAGGGCTGCTTTGGGTTTTTCGGATCATTATCTAATGCACCTCATCCCAACCTACAGACAGAGACTAAGAGCTTCCAAACCCAAGGTTCACACTGTTAAGAAGTGGACTGAGGAATCAAAGCAGATGCTACAGGCCTGCTTTGAATGCACAGATTGGACTGTTTTTCAAACCTCAGCCACTGACTTAAACCAACTAACTGATGTGGTGACATCATACATCAGTTTCTGTGAGGACATGTGTGTGCAGACCAAGACCTTCTGCACCTTTGGGAACAATAAGCCATGGTTTACTTCACATCTCAGGAACCTGCGCAGGGAAAAGGAAGAAGCTCACAGCAGTGGAGATTGGGCGCGGTACAAGCAGGCCAGGAACAAACTAACAAAAGAGATCAAAGCAGCTAAGAGAAGCTACAGTGAGAAGCTTAAGAACAGCCTTTCTACTGACACTTCAGCTGTATGGACTGGTCTGAGAAACCTGATTGCCTACAAGAGCCCCTCCACCCATCCTGAACAGAGTCGTCTCCTGGCCAACCGTCTGAATGGCTTCTACTGCAGACATGACAAGAAGCCATTCACACCTCAAATCATCCCCTCTACATCCCATTCAGGAACAAATTCCCATAAAGCAACCAACCCCCCACCATCAGATCCTCTGCCTGCTAAAGATCTCCGAGGAAGAGGTAAACAGGCTCTTTCAGCGCATGAAAACAAAGAAAGCTGGAGGACCTGATAATGTCTCCCCATCATGCCTGAAAGCCTGCGCACATCAACTCGCTCCGATCTTCACAAGGATCTTCAACAAGTCACTGGAGAAATGTGAGGTCCCCTCCTGCCTCAAATGATCCACCATCATCCCGGTTCCCAAGAAACCCACCATCGTAGGATTAAATGACTACAGGCCTGTAGCCCTGACGTCTGTGGTCATGAAATTCTTTGAGCTGCTGGTGTTGAAGCACCTGAAAGACATCACAGGCCCCCTGCTGGACCCCTTGCAATTTGCTTACCGAGCAAACAGGTCGGCAGATGATGCTGTTAACTTAGGTCTACATTTCATCCTGCAACACCTCGACCGTCCAGGGACGTACGCCAGGATCCTGTTTGTAGACTTCAGCTCGGCCTTCAACACTATCATACCAGACATCCTCCACCAGAAGCTCACACAGCTCAACGTCCCAGCCTCCACCTGTCAGTGGATCAACAGCTTCCTGGTGGACCGACAGCTGCAGGTGAGACTGGGGAGCATCTTCTCCCGATCCAGATCAATAAGTACTGGTGCCCCCCAGGGGTGTGTTCTATCCCCACTCCTCTTCTCTCTGTACACAAATGACTGCACCTCATCGGACTCGTCCGTGAAACTCCTTAGGTTTGCAGACGACACCACTGTCATTGGACTGATCCAGGACGGTGATGAGTCTGCATACAGACAGCAGGTGGATCGGCTGGTACATTGGTGCGGTCAGAACTACCTTGAACTGAACCCCCCCAAGACTGTGGAAATGGTGGTGGACGTTCGGAGAACACCACCCTCATACACCCCCCTCACCATCCTCAACAACACTGTATCGGCCGTGGACCACTTCAGGTTCTTAGGAACCACCATCTCTGTTGTCCTGAGATGGTCTTCACACATAGACACTGTTCAGAAGAAGGTCCAACAGAGACTGTACTTCCTGAGGCAACTCAAGAAGTTCAACCTTCCACAGGAGCTGCTGGTCATCTTCTACACTGCCATCATTCAGTCTGTCCTGTCTTCATCCATCTCAGTGTGGTTTGGCTCATCCACAAAACAGGACAGGTCCAGACTGCAACGAATAATCAGGACTGCAGAGAGAATAATCAGAGCTGACCTTCCCTCCATCCAGGACTTATACAGGTCTAGGGTCAAGAAAAGAGCTGCCAAAATCTCTGCCGACCTCACACACCCTGCACATAAACTGTTTAAAGTTTTACCTTCAGGGCCGCTACAGAGCACTGTTTACTAAAACCAGCTGCCACAGAGACAGTTTCTTCCCCCAGGCTGTTTCTCTGATGAACATTCAATAGAGTACAGAACAACAGCATACAGATGTTGCGAATGCACCTTTTTTATTAGATATGTGTATATTGTACATTGTAAATTGTAAATTTGTATATTCTGTAATGCAGAATATTGCATTGTACATTGTATATTGTACATTGTAAATTTTAAATTTTAAATTTGTATATTCTGTAATGCAAAAACAGAACAAAAGAGCAAAGTGTACTGGAGGCAAATTCCTTGTTTGTATGTACGAACTTGACAATAAAGCTGATTCTGATTCTGATGTTGGGCCCTACGCAGTGTGGAAGAGTCCAACAGCTGTTTGTTGACATCATGCACCGATGTCACAGGGGATCTCTACTGCTTGGCACTCAAAATATAAATCCTTTGTTAGTGTGGTCTGTTTGAATTGACCAGATGTTCAAAACAGCCTGATCCAGCACACTGTTCAAGATGTGCTTTTCACAAATTGAATAATTCACACACCATAACTGTCTGCATACAGTACCACTTTACATTCAATTCGGATCATCCTTCTGGGTGCTTACTTCTCTTTCAGTGAAACTAAACATTTCTTTTATAGGCTGGCAGGATTAACTTTGAGTCTGTAGCTCTAATAGTACATGCAGTAGGTTTTAAGGTTGTCCAAAACACTTAAGACATTTTCCAAAGTCGGTTGAGTTTAAGCATGGACAAAAACAGGCATGGGAACAGAACAATCCAGCAGAGAGCAAAGAGGAGTCACGAACTTAAATAGCAAAGAAGACAGATGAATTGCATGAGCATGATGATGAGGCACAGGTAGGCAGAATGATCAGGGAAGCAGAGACAATTTAACAGTTTGGTTGGGAATAAGGAGAAGCCATAAACAGAGATCTAACAGGAATAACTCAAAATGTACATAGTACGTAACAAAAGAATAAAACTAGGAAACCAAACACAAAAGCATAAACTAATAAAGCAAGACCCTAATTGCAATAAACAACATGAAGCCAAAGAAAATGCTGATAGAGATTATAAAAAAGTAAATAATATATATACAAACATGTGTAACACTTTGCATGCTGCTGATGGTTGATCTATCATGTTTTTTGTCTGTATGAGCAGACCAGCATGGTGTCGGTGGAAGGTCTGGCCAAACTGGTGGACTCCTCACAGCTAACTGAAGACTTTGAAGGCTCTCTGGACTACAACCATGAAGAGTGGATAGAGCTGAGGGTGTCTCTGGAGGAGTTCATGTCCAACGCTGTTCACCTGCTTTCTAGACTAGAGGACCTTCAGGTACAGAGCTGAGAGATCCAGGTCTAAAACAATTAAAAGCTAATTTTTTTCCAAGATGACAAAGGTTTGTTCGGTCCTACAGGAACTTCTGTCAAAAAAGGACTTTCCTGCAGATGTAGAAGGATCCCGGCAGTTAATAGAGGAGCACACACAGCTAAAGAAAAAGGTAAGAGCTGTATTGGGTTGAAGTGAAATAATATTCTATCCATATACTATAGTCCTTCTTAACACTTCGGCAGGTGCTGAAGGCTCCAGTGGAGGAGTTGGACCGGGAGGGCCAACGATTGCTCCAGTGTATTCGATCCAGTGATGGATTTTCTGGAAGGAACTGCATCTCAGGTTCTGCTGACTTTCAGAGCCTGGTGCCTAAGGTAAGCATCCTACTCCAGGAAAGATCCCCATGAGCTGGGAATAAATCCCCCTTACAGGCTGAGTTCCATCTGGATCATGTTTTACTCTTGAAACAAGTGATAAGATACAAACAATCCTGAATAAAAACTAGAAAGATTGAGATGACCTTGGAAACAGATTGGTGTCTGATTGTCAAACTGATTGATTTCCCAAAAGTGTCAGAAGTTTCTGAAGCAAATCAGGGAGAAAATACAAGGAAAGGTAAAGAATAAAGCAAACATAACTTTTTGATTCATTGCATGTTCGTTAATTAATTTAAATATTTTAAATGCTTGATTACAAGTAAATTCTAGTGAGGTTGGTAAATTCTTACCAACTTCACTAAATAAAAAATAAAATAAAATAAAAAAAGAAATGCAGAATTCCAGCAAGATTTTTGAAAATGTTGAGGTAGATGCAAAGAAAGGCAGATGTTTACGGAAAAGAGGTAAGAACCCTAATGGAAAATTAGCAGATTGTCAACATGCAGCTAAA
This sequence comes from Girardinichthys multiradiatus, assembly GCF_021462225.1. Lineage (NCBI taxonomy): Eukaryota > Metazoa > Chordata > Actinopteri > Cyprinodontiformes > Goodeidae > Girardinichthys > Girardinichthys multiradiatus. The sequence goes on from NC_061800.1 coordinate 2,989,542, forward strand.
CCAACATTGCTGCATAGATGATCTTAGGAGAAGAGCTGTTTTATGTGTCGCCAGTAAGCAGCCTTTCAACCATTGGTCATATTCCCATCAAACAGTTATTCTTGTCTGGGAAGCGATCTCTTATCTGTCTGCAGCCATGGAGAGTGACAGTCTTCACGATGCTGCTGCTGTGGACACAATGTCATCATCCATATACGGTACCATCCTCCTGTTTTAGTGGGTGTGGCTGAAAGAGCTCTTTTCGTTCCAGAAAAGTGTATTTTATAATAACGTATCTGCTTTGAAAACCAGTGGAAAGGCTAATAGTTACTTATGTTTCAGTGGTTTTAGGTTTTTTGGCTCTTCAACATGATCAAACAGCCCTTTTAAAGCCGTTCTTGTCATGACATAGAATTCTGGTCAAAACTACCATCTATCATTAACCCCACTGTCCAGTGCTGCACATTTACAGATATAACAATAATAGATATAACGCTGGGTCTATTGCAGCATGTTTTGTGCAACAATTTCTGCAATGTAGATTTTTCTTTTCACAGGTGGCCAGTCTGCTAGAAAAGCTCCACTCCACAAGGCAGCACCTCCATCAGATGTGGCATGTCAGGAAGCTGAAACTGGACCAGTGCTTCCAGCTGCGCCTCTTTGAGCAAGATGCTGAGAAAGTGAGTCTCTTGTCAAGAGTTTAACTCCCAGTTGGACTAACTGGATGATTGACTTTACAATGGAGGCTTATTTTTTTAAGATGACACAAAAGAAGTTATGTGATTTAGCCATTGGATCACTTTGCTTCAAATTGCATTCTGGAATATTCCTGGTAAATTAGAAATTATATCTCTGGTGTGTAAAACCCACAGTTAATGCCTTAATAGTCTCTAAAACTTTACTTGAGCAAGAAGAAGTCATGAAATGCGTAGGAGCAAAGATGGCACAGCCTGTTAAACCCTACTTAAGCAGATTCTACTGTACCCTGCTGATAACTGAGACCTGACACAACATGATAATGGAAATCCATAAGAAGTTTATGTAGTTTGTGTGTTTGTGTCTGCATTGTGTCGGTCACACACTTCCACAGACAGACAGGCGTCAGCCGACCTGGTGTACATGCAGCTGCGGTAAATATTTACTGTGAAGCAAACAGGGAGGAAAAACAGCCAGTTTGCCTCACATTGTCACGCTGAGGAACTGTGGGGGTGTAAACACTACTTTACACTTTGGGACTTACTGCTTTGATCCAGCTGGGGAAAGGCGCTAAGTCCTGAACGGGTGGTTTGTTTTGTTGCCAAGGTAACAAAGGCAGATATACTCAATCATAACCATCTTCCCATCTGTCTGAAAAGACTGACATATAGTGCAGCTTGTCTCTAATTGAAATGAGGTGTGTGGTGTCTGTTTTCCTTTGTTTCTTCTGTTCTGACCACAGTGACTGTAACTTTTTACCCACCATCTGGCCTGCAGAATACTTCACGTTATGAGCATTAATCTGAAATGTTTCATCATTCACCAGCTCTCTTAGAGAGTTGATTTCTTTTAAGTGTCACTTCTGTCCACAGTGGTTCTCCAGTGTTTCTCCAGTATTTCCTGCCTTCACAATTTCATTAGTTTTCCTAAAGTCTCACAATGTTCAGCCAGTCATTCTCCTGATATTTCTATGCTTTCACAGTGTTTTACTTTTGTGTATTACAAGCTCAATTCAGATCATAGTTCTGCATGAACTATTAACCTCAACCAGATTAACTCAACTTCCAGTTTTTCCTCCAATATTTCATAATTTTCCTCCAGTATTCTTCTGGTGCGTGTCCGATATTTCCCAGGTGTTTCTTCAGTGTTATCCTAGTACTTCCTTAGGGCTTCCTTAGTATTTCCCCAGGGCGTCTTTAGTACTTCTGCAGTACTTCTCTATTATTTCTCCTGTGTTTCCCTGGAGATTTTCCAGTGTTTCTCCATTGTCTCCCAAGTGGTTTTCGAGTGCAGGCCTGCTGTTTCTCCAGTTCTACCCTGGAGTTTACCATTGCTTATCCAGTGTTTTCCCAGTGTTTCTCCAGTGCTTCCTAGTGATTTGTACTGTGTCTCTTGGAACAGCACTGATGTAGCTCTGTGTGTGTGTGTGTGTGTGTGTTTGTGCAGATGTTTGACTGGATCAGCCACAACAAGGAGGTGTTTCTGCAGAGCCACACAGAGATCGGTCGCAGTTACCAACATGCTGTGGAGCTGCAGACACAACACAACCACTTCGCCATGAACTCTATGGTAGAACATGTCTTCAGGACCTTATTTTGTCCTGCTAATCTATTTCTTCGACTGGTTTAGAAAGGCATGGTTTTATGTTTTTTTCTTCTCTAGTGATGGTGTGTGTTTATAACCTCTTTTAGAGAACAATAGCAAAACTGGAGCCATTGAATTATATACTAAATTTGACATCGAATGTATAAAGATGACAAACTTATGAAAGTGCAAATGTTTTCCACCAGAATGCCTACGTCAACATCAATAGAATCATGTCGGTTGCGAGCCGCTTAGCAGAGGCCGGTCACTATGCTTCCACGCAAATCAAACAGATCTCCAGTCAGCTGGATCAGGACTGGAAAAGTTTTGCTGCTGCACTTGATGAACGCTCTACTATTCTCGCCATGTCTTCTGTCTTCCACCAGAAGGCTGAGCAGGTGAGATCAGTGCTCTTCAACTTCTATTCAGTCTTTTTATATGGTGCCAATTCACAACACATCATGTTGCAAGGAATACATTCCAATTATGTCTATGTAGCACCAGGCAAAGGAAAACTGCTAATCTGAGGTGTTTGTGGAACACACAGAAAGCCTCCTAACTGATATACTGGCTTCTCCATCAGAGCAGGAGCTGCTGATATCTAACTCAATCAGCCTTTACTACAAAAGTGCCCAGAATGCTACATGGAAGTGGAGCATTTTTTTACTGCTTGATTATATTTAATAGATCAAAGTGCTTCACTGCTGATTTCTGGAAGGTTGACATGGAAACTGTTGGGACTGTTCGGTTCCTGCTGGGCCCTTGACATTTGATTCAAGTGTATGTTTGAGTGAAGAGCAGATGAAGGAAAGGAGACATCAGATGAGTGAGATTACAGAGAGGATACATTTTACAGATTTACATAGAGAAACATTAAAGCTCTAAACCACATCCATTATTAGAGAGATGATTTTTAATATTCTTGGTTTAAAATATTCAATCTAGTAAGTTTTGGAGGTGTTGGGATCTGAGAAGACTGATTTATTCTCCTGTTTTGGGCTTGTTTATATTCCTGTTTACATGACCTGCTCATGTGACCAGATTATGTAACGGGGCATTTAAGCATCAGGATTGTCTTCTGCACTATAGGATTTTGTTTTTTGCACAAGAAAGAAAAAAGGTCCTGGTACACAGATGTTTAAATTGTAACACATACTTCTGTGCAATTGCCTCAGGATTATAGCATAAAACACAAGATGTCAATGAGAGATTGCTTATTCAGAGATTTGTGCCTGGTTTTTGATATCCAGTTTTTTAAAGCTTTGACCCATTGATACAGATTTGAGCCAATTGGGATTTCTCTTTAAATACTACAAAATAAAAAGCCTTTGAAATGTGTCTTTCTACCTTTCCTCCAATCAGCAGTCATTGATGTTTAGCAGAGTCAACATCACACTGTGTGAAAACGGGGTTTAACTAATTTAAAAAGACAAATTGATTAGGAGGTGACATAAGATCTTATCTCAACTATTAGCACAATTAGCATGGTTAGCTGCAAACATCAGTCTCCATGTATATTGTATATTGATGTGTGAGGGGTGACAAACTCCAGTCCTCAAGGACCCACGTCCTGCAACTTTTTGATGTGTTCCAGAACCAACACACCTGAATGAAATGGTTAAATTTCCCTATCAGAAGTCAAGTTCTACAGGGTCCAGCTGATGACCTACGTATTTAATCCAGGAGTGCTGAAAGAGAGATTTCTAAAAATTGCAGGACACCGTCCTCCAAGGACAAAAGTTTGAAACCGGTGATGTGGGTCCTGACCCTAACTCTGAGATTTCCAAAATCCTCCCAACATAAAACATGTTCCATAGCAAATGGGTCCTTTTTGTGCACAAAAAACAGGGTACAAATTGACCACAACTGTGGTAAAACAAAACAGCAAAAATGACCAGCACATGTGGAAGTCTAGCTCTCTGTTCTTGCAGCTTGAATGAACAGCTGACATTCCTCTATAGAAAATACAGCTTCATCTTAAATGTCCTACATGTTTCACATTTCTTTTTAATGCATCTTCATATACCTCACTGAGAAAAGCACACATCAGCAAGACTTGATACTCCTACAAATTTTACACCCATTGATAGGAAAAAAGCAGTTGTTTTTGAAGTTTCCAACTGGCTGGTCACAGAGGTCACTGTTAAGCTGAAGTTCATCCATTTCCAGTCTACAGCTAATTTCTCCATTAATGCCAAGCAGCGTCATTTATAACCAGCTGCATAAAAACCTTGACATTCGATAAGAAATTTCAGTTCATTCGTATGGCATATTCCTGAATGATCTGGTTATCAGGGCGGCGGAAAGATCCTCCTCCCCCTAAAAAACTAATTTTTTTATTCTGACCAAAGAGGCATTGAATAGAGCAGTATGCCTCTCTGTGATGACCTAAAATCATTTAGATTTTTAAACAAATTCAACAAACACACATATAGACTCTGTAATTTACTGTTTAAATCTGGTGCTGTAGTTCCTGTCAGAGGTGGAAGCCTGGTGTAAAGTCTGCAGTGAGGGAGGCTTACCATCCGAGATGCAGGAGCTGGAAATCTCCATCCATCGCCACCAGAGCCTGTATGAGCAGGTGACCCAGGCCTACACTGAGGTAAGTCCACCACACAAGCAAGAACCCGGAAACTGTTAATGAGCAACAAACAGCAGAGCTTACTGCTCCACCTTTTGCTTACAGAAGCTTGTTGTCTTTAATGTTTTTAGCGAGAATTGGTGTGTACAACTACACTTGTTCAGCTGCTGTTCATGAACTGAAAGCTACTACAGGGGTTGGACAATGAAACTGAAACACCTTTCATTTTAGTGTGGGAGGTTTCATGGCTAAATTGGACCAGCCTGGTAGCCAGTCTTCATTGATTGCACATTGCACCAGTAAGAGCAGAGTGTGAAGGTTCAATTAGCAGGGTAAGAGCACAGTTTTGCTCAAAATATTGAAATGCACACAACATTATGGGTGACATAATGTTGTGTGACATAAAGTTGTTGGTGCATCTGTGACCAAGACAGCAAGTGTTTGTGATGTATTAAGAGCCACGGCATCCAGGGTAATGTCAGCATACCACCAAGAAGGACGAACCACATCCAACAGGATTAACTGTGGACGCAAGAGGAAGCTGTCTGAAAGGGATGTTCGGGTGCTAACCCGGATTGTATCCAAAAAACATAAAACCACAGCTGCCCAAATCACGGAAGAATTAAATGTGCACCTCAACTCTCCTGTTTCCACCAGAACTGTCCATCGGGAGCTCCACAGGGTCAATAAACACGGCGGGCTGCTATGGCCAAACCTTTGGCCATTCATTCCAATGCCAAACGTCGGTTTCAATGGTGCAAGGAGCGCAAATCTTGGGCTGTGGACAATGTGAAACATGTATTGTTCTCTGATGAGTCCACCTTTACTGTTTTCCCCACATCCGGGAAAGTTACGGTGTGGAGAAGCCCCAAAGAAGCGTACCACCCAGACTGTTGCATGCCCAGAGTGAAGCATGGGGATGGATCAGTGATGGTTTTTGCTGCCATATCATGGCATTCCCTTGGCCCAATACTTGTGCTAGATGGGCGTGTCCCTGCCAAGGACTACCGAACCATTCTTGAGGACCATGTACATCCAATGGTTCAAACATTGTATCCTGAAGGCGGTGCCGTGTATCAGGATGACAATGCACCAATACACACAGCAAGACTGCTGAAAGATTGGTTTGATGAACATGAAAGTGAAGTGGAACATCTCCCATGGCCTGCACAGTCACCAGATCTAAATATTATTGAGCCACTTTGGGGTGTTTTGGAGGAACGAGTCAGGAAACGTTTTCCTCCACCAGTATCACGTAGTGACCTGGCCACTATCCTGCAAGAACAATGGCTTAAAATCCCTCGGACCACTGTGCAGGACTTGTATATGTCATTCCCAAGACGAATTGATGCTGTATTAGCTGCAAAAGGAGGCCCTACACCATACTAATAAATTATTGTGGTCTAAAACCAGGTGTTTCAGTTTCATTGTCCAACCCCTGTAGATGCCAAAACAACACTTTCTCTGAAAACACACTCAATGAAACTTTCTGGAAATACTGTAATGGCTTACTTTTCAATGCCAATCCCAGATTTGTAGTTGATAGAGAACAGTACTGTGCGTCTGTGTTGTCAGTACCGCAGACTGTGATTGGCTGTGATAACAGGGTGGCGATGCTCAGCCGCTGCACTGACCCTTCAAGCTGTCTGAATACACTCCGCTAAATTTAGTTCTGGTGTGCTCCCACTCTTCCCTGTTCTTTTGTTGCTGTCTGCTATTTTCTCTTTAGACAAGCTGTTGCTCAGTTTATGCTTATCTATAAAAAGATAAATCTGTATATATAAAAAGACATGAAATTGTAGGCGCAGATTCAGACTGAGGCAGCTAGATTTGGTTGGACCCTGCTACATTGTTGGTTGTAGGAAGCTTGTAAAAATGACGCTTTTCGGTTCCATGTCTGGACTTGATGCAACTGCTTAACAAGGTAATTGAATTAAACTGCACAAGCCTTAAAAAAATGAAAAAAACCCTTTATTTACTAGAATTATTTTACTACCTCATATTTTGTCTCCTCTTCATTTTAATACTTTCATTAGAAACCAGTCCTGCATTTAGGCTGGCCAAATAAAAATAAATAAACGGTTTACTCGTCCCAGCCGTGGAACACTGGACCAGCTCTATACCCTCTACAGGGTGCTCGAGGGTTCATGGGAGTTTGCCCAACCGGTTCACATGTGTTTTGTGGACCTGGAGAAGGCATTCGACTGTGTCCCTCGTGATGCCCTGTGGGGGGTGCTCCAGGAGTATGGAATCAGGGGCCCTTTATTAGGGGCCATCCGGTCCCTGTACGAGCGGAGCAGGAGTTTGGTCCGCATTGCCGGCACTAAGTCGGACCTGTTCCCAGTGCATGTTGGACTCTGGCAGGGCTGCCCTTTGTCGCCGGTCCTGTTCATAACTTTTATGGACAGGATTTCTAGACGCAGCCAAGGGCCGGAGGGGGTCTGGTTTGGGGACCAGTGGATTTTGTCTCTTCTTTTTGCGGATGACGTGGTCCTGCTGGCCCCCTCTAGCCAAGACCTACAGCATGCGCTGTGGCGGTTCGCAGCCGAGTGTGAAGCGGCTGGGATGAGGATCAGCTCCTCCAAGTCCGAGGCCATGGTACTCGACCGGAAAAGGGTGGCTTGTCCTCTTCAGGTTGGAGGGGAGTTCCTGCCTCAAGTGGAGGAGTTTAAGTATCTCGGGGTCTTGTTCACGAGTGAGGGAAGAATGGAGCGGGAGATCGACAGACGGATCGGTGCAGCTGCCACAGTAATGGGGGCGCTGTGCCGGTCCTTTGTGGTGAAGAGAGAGCTGAGCCGAAAAGCAAAGCTCTCAATTAACCGGTCGGTCTACGTTCCTACCCTCACCTATGGCCATGAACTTTGGGTCATGACCGAAAGAACGAGATCACGGATACAAGCGGCTGAAATGAGCTTCCTCCGTAGGGTGGCCGGGCACTCCCTTAGAGATAGGGTGAGGAGCTCGGCCATCCGGGAGGAGCTCGGAGTAGAGCCGCTGCTCCTCCACATTGAGAGGAGCCAGTTGAGGTGGCTCGGGCATCTATACCGGATGCCTCCTGGACGCCTTCCTCGGGAGGTGTTCCAGGCACCTCCCACCGGGAGGAGGCCCAGGGGACGGCCCAGGACACGCTGGAGGGACTATGTCTCTCGGCTGGCCTGGGAACGCCTTGGGCTCCCCCTGGAGGAGCTGGAGCAGGTGTCTGGAGAGAGGGACGTCTGGGCGTCTCTGCTGAGTCTGCTGCCCCCGCGACCCGGTCCTGGATAAGCGGAAGACGACGAACGAACGAACGAACGAACGAACGGTTTACATGCGTTCAACTGAATTAATTCATACTCAGATTTCACTACTAAAACAACTTAATTCATGCCTAACCCGGAGCTAGCTCTCATCCCTTCATTATTTTCATTACATAAAGTCTAAAATTATATACATCATGATATTCTTTGTCAGTTGGCAGATTGATTATATCTTTATGTGTTTAATTCCCTCTTGTTCTCATTGCTCACATCATTTTCATTTTATAATATTTCAGCTAGGCTGAATTCCCATTGAAGTGTCCAGGAAACAAAATAAGTCAGAGTTTTGCCCATTCAGGATTTGTATTTGTGGTTGTTGTCTCTTTTGAGGCTTTTGCTCCTTTTTAATAAAATCCTGACAGAGTGATGATATAAATTAAAGAGGTCATCTGTGCTTATTGTTTCCGCTATATGCTCGCCTTTACATTAGTCAGAGAGTAAAGTTAGAAGTGTTGCCAAAAGGCATTAAGGTGCATAAAGTTCCTCTGCTTGTTCCTGCTGGACTTGTAATCCCACAGCCTAACTCACTCCCACTCCCACCCACCTAGCAGTCACCATGGTCTCGTCTTGGATGGTAAATGTTGAAACCCGTTTCTGTAGAAAGACCCTAATAGTTTCCTGTAAAAGTTCTGCCTAGAGAAGGTTCACTTGGAAAGAGTGCTGGTTATGAATGATTTTATTTGATCTATTTGTACAACACCAGCCTGATAATTACCGGTTTGTAAATGTAGAATAATTTACTCCAGGATTGATCATTTAATATATTGTGGTTTTTATGTGGGCTGCACGGTGGCGCAGTTGGCAGCACTGTTGCTTTGCAGCAAGAAGGTCCTGGGTTTGATTCCCAACCAGGGATCTTTCTGCATGGAGTTTGCATGTTCTCCCCGTGCATGCGTGGGTTCTCACCGGGTATTCCGGCTTCCTCCCACAGTCCAAAGACATGCCTGTTAGGTTAATTGGTCACTCTAAATTGCCCTTAGGTGTATGAATGAGTGTGTGTATGGTTGTTTGTGTGTTGCCCTGCGATGGACTGGCGACTTGTCCAGGGTGTACCCTGCCTCTCGCCCATAGACTGCTGGAGATAGGCACCAGCTCCCCCGCGACCCACTATGGAATAAGCGGTAGAAAATGACTGACTGACTGACTGGTTTTTATGTTTGTCTAATTCTAAGGTGGACCTAATGATAAGAAACAGTGGAAAGGCTCATTTTGTGTTTTCACAAATAGAATAAAAGTTTCCTAAATCTTGGTTTAAAGCGCTTTTTGCAGCCATAAGCAGCTAGTTCTGGAGGACGTGATCAGGGCCTACTAACGGTGCATACAAGGCAAACAAATTAAGCAGACAGAACATTTACAACAGTACCTCCCCAGACTGGAACTTTGTCCCTCTGAGGCTGAGACCTACTGACTCTGCATGTCTCTTTTACAAATTATCTAAAAACATATCTTTGTGTCACATTAATACACATTTACTTGCTTTACTTCTCTCTGTTCAGCGTAGAATGAACCAGTTCAGGTTTAGTATTTTAAATGTTGATAATACGAGGATTAAATACAGTCCAGATTCAATAAACAAAACTGTGTAATTGCCCTTCAATTTTAATGCAGATGAAGATGTGGAGCTTTAGCATTGTTCACAGCTAACAACCACACAATGCTTACTACTTGTTCATATCTTGTTCTTCACTGTTTCTTTTTTCTACAAAGCACACGTTATAGTGGTGGAGGCTTCCTCAAAGCTGATGTGACCAAGTTTTGTCTGCTTGCTCCACAAGTGGTCTTAGGAATGAAATCTTTCAACCTAGCAGGGCTTATATTAATAAGTTAGATGAATTTCACCAGAGAGTCATTAACAAACATTAACTAGATAAACTTCCTTCTGATGAGAGGTATGTGGCGTGTCAGAAAATCTCATTACACCCTAATCTTTTCAGTTCAATGTTTTTCTTTTGTCCTTCTGAGAAGCATCATTTCTGTGTAACACATCTGTTTATGTGTACAGGTGAGTCAGGATGGGAAAGCTCTCTTGGATGTCCTGCAGAGACCTCTGAGTCCAGGCAACTCTGACTCTCTGACAGCGACGGCTAATTACTCCAAAGCGGTCAGTGGCATTGGATCAGTAGCAAATAACTTCTAAGCATGTTTACATCGAATCTAATCCTGTTTGTGGAACCTTTCAGGTTCACTGCATCCTTGATGTGGTGCATGAAGTTCTTCACCATCAGAGGCGGCTGGAAAACATTTGGCAGCATCGAAAGGTCCGACTGCACCAGAGGCTGCAGCTGTGTGTGTTCCAGCAGGATGTGCAGCAGGTATACACTAACAAAGCTCTGAGTCACCAACATAAAGGATAACATTAGTTCAGTGGACTTGCATGAAATGTGGTTGTTGTAGTCGAGATTATGATTAAGACATTTTTCCCAACTATACTTTAAATCTCTTTTAACAGCCAACCTTCAGTATTTGACACCCAAGGTTTTTAACGTACTGGGATTGGACAATGAAACTGAAACACCTGTCATTTTAGTGTGGGAGGTTTCATGGCTAAATTGGACCAGCCTGGTAGCCAGTCTTCATTGATTGCACATTGTACCAGTAAGAGCAGTGTGAAGGTTCAATTAGTAGGGTAAGAGCACAGTGTTGCTCAAAATATTGAAATGCACACAACATTATGGGTGACATACCAGAATTCAAAAGAGGACAAATTGTTGGTGCAAGTCTTGCTGGCGCATCTGTGACCAAGACAGCAAGTCTTTGTGATGTATTAAGAGCCACGGTATCCAGGGAAATATCAGCATACCACCAAGAAGGACGAACCACATCCAACAGGATTAACTGTGGATACAAGAGGAAGCTATCTGAAAGGGATGTTTGGGTGCTAACCCGGATTGTATCCAAAAAACATAAAACCACAACTGCCCAAATCACAGCAGAATTAAATGTGCACCTCAACTCTCCTGTTTCTATCAGAACTGTCCGTAGGGAGCTCCACAGGGTCAATATACACGGCCGGGCTGCTATAGCCAAACCTTTGGTTACTCATGCCAATGCCAAACGTCAGTTTCAATGGTGCAAGGAGCACAAATCTTGGGCTATGGACAATGTGAAACATGTATTCTTCTCTGATGAATCCACCTTTACTGTTTTCCCCACATCAGGGAGAGTTATGGTGTGGAGAAGCCCCAAAGAAGCATACCACCCAGACTGTTGCATGCCCAGAGTGAAGCATGGATCAGTGATGGTTTGAGCTGCTATATCATGGCATTCCCTTGGACCAATATTTGTGCTAGATGGGCGTGTCACTGCCAAGGACTACCGAACTATTCTTGAGGACCATGTGCATCCAATGGTTCAAACATTGTATCCTAAAGGCGGTGCCGTGTATCAGGATGACAATGCACCAATACACACAGCGAGTCAGGAAACGTTTTCCTCCACCAGTATCACGTAGTGACCTGGCCACTATCCTGCAAGAAGTATGGTTTAAAATCCCTCTGACCACTGTGCAGGACTTGTATATGTCATTCCGAAGACGAATTGATGCTGTATTGGCCGCAAAAGGAGGCCCTACACCATACTAATAAATTATTGTGGTCTAAAACCAGGTGTTTCAGTTTCATTGTCCAACGCCTGTATATTCCAATAATAGTCACTCAATTCTCATAAATTCCTGTTAATTTCCTTGGGAAGCTTCCAAACTTTAGAGCTGTGACAGAGTAGGGTGCTGTAGGGATATTGAGACAATGGCAGATTATTGGCTGTGGCTCCCCCTAAAGGAAATGTAAAAAACTTTGAATATGATTTAAATTTCAAAAAGGAAACCTTTTTGAGTATGGATGTATCAACACAGAACTAACTGATATAATGGTGGGTTTTTAGTATGCATTCTTTGCCAAGGAGACGTGTTGTAAGAAATACAGAGAGGACTTCAGAGGGAGAGGGATGTCTGAATGGAAAGCCCTGTCATTCAATGATCAAACTGCATCTGTTAGTACCATAGTAGTTAAATAACTCTGCCAACAACTCTTCCATCCTATTAAGGATCAGTGTTTGGGACAGTAATGATTTAAGATTCCAACCATATTCTCACTCTCCTCTGTTGATATTGTGATTTTGTTCATCTCTCAGAAAAATCTGAGGACCCGTCTTCCAGCCTAACACAACACAGCACAGTTCTCCTTTTGGATTTGCATTTAGACAGACATCAGAAAAAATTATGATGCAGCCAAGAAAAAAGAGGGAATACTCTACAGCTTTTTGAAAGAAAAAAAACACTCATATCAACATTACCAAAAAAAGAGACTGAATACATTAACCATGTATTTTATTATGGAACCTGGTGACTCTGTGTTAGGAGTCAATCCAAATTAGATAAATATGTGTTCTGTATCATGCAGGTTTTAGACTGGATAGAAAACCACGGTGAAGCTTTCCTCAGCAAACACACAGGTGTTGGGAAATCCCTTCATCGAGCCAGAGCCCTGCAGAAACGGCACGATGACTTTGAAGACGTAGCCCAGGTGAGTCTTGTCTGCGCTCAGTTACTTTTTCCACATAGGGCCAGGTGGCTAAATTTTTTAGCCTACTTCTGTCATGATCCACAGGTGTTTGTGTTTTGGTTTTCTTTTGTGCTTTGATAATTTCCTTGTTGATATTGTGATATGGTCTTGCCCTATTTGTTCATTCCTTTGTGTTTAGTTTAGTTTTTTACTATTGTGTTCTGTTTTTTGTACATTTAGATTTATTTCTCATGGATCTCTGTTTGTCTTTTCCTCTTGGTTTTAAAACATTGTATCTTAGTTCAGCTTCCTCTGTGTTAATTAGTCTTCCTCCTTCAGCTTCTCTACCTTCATTCTGCCACAGCTGTTCCACATTTCCCCTGGTTAGCTCTTCTAGTACATTGTCTCCTGGTGGCCGCCATCCGGGGCCCAGGCCCTGGCAAGCGGCCTCTGCTTAGGGCTTCTTGGGCCTCTGCTTGGGGGGGTGATGTGCCCCGGGGTCTCGGATTTCTGAGTCCATGGTGTAGACGGGTGCCGGTGGGGCTTTTGGGCTCGTTGCTGCAGCTCCCTGGGGGCTTCTGCCCTGTGGCTGCTGGGTGGTTCCCCTGGGGCTGTCCTCTGCTCTTCTCTAAGAGGGTTGCGGTAGTCCTGGCGATGGTTCGCCTGGGGTTCCTCTGCTCTGGGGGGCCTTTGGATGTTTGTGTCTCAACTCTCCTCTGTGTCTGTCTCGGGTCCAGGGGGGCAGGTCTGTGGCTCCTCACACTTGTTATTGCATATTTTCATGGAGAAACCTTATACACACAAGCATGCTCACACTTACACCCACAGGTGTTTGGATTCAGGTGTTAACAGATGCACAGATGTTCTAAATTGAGCCACAGTTGCCACTAAATACAGACATCTTGCATTCATTAGTACCATGCACTTTTCGGTAACATTGCTGTTATATATGAAGCAGTCTCCTAGTATCTTGTATTCTCTCCATCCTTCTTTCTCTCCTGTATTCTCTTCTCCTATCCATTTTTTCTTTTTGCCCCACCTCTCTCTCTTTCTTGCTTCTTTTTTTTCTCCTTTCTGTCTCTGTGTCCATTGCAATTGAAATAATCCCAAAGCAGTTTCTGATCGTTTTTTTTAATATATATCAAGCAGAGCATTATAGCGTAAGCCGTAATGCTCCAGTTGTGAAAGTAAGTTGGTTGGGCTTCTTCTTGGCACTCAGACAACAATTCTGAGTGCTACTCTGCCGGACAGGACATGGTACAAATCTATCTGTGCATACTACATTATTCTTGAGTTTAGCTTTCCAATGCATTGTTTCAAGGAGTCATTCAGGTTAATAAATATCAATAAATGTCATAAAAATGTTAATTAAAATATTTCAATTAAATATATAAATAATTTTGCCTGGAAACATCTGGTTGGAATCTTCCCTGATTAATCCTGAATATAAAAATTTAATGTGCCTGGTGGCAGGAAGCATAGATGTATGTGACCATGTATGATCACAAGCATGTCCCAAAGATGTTCTTAATTTTCCTTCCCCAGTCCTTTATGTTTAGAGCCAAGGAGCTGAGGTTTTAACCACAAACATGAAAACAAAGAAGCATGTTGAAGGTTTTAGCATAAACAATGTGTTATGAGTTTCTTCAGCAACGAAGAGAGCAAAACCCTCAGATTATCTTGGTTTATACATCTGCTTCTCTGCACAGTTTACACACACACACACACACACACACACACACACACTCTTGTTTTGCTATATGTAGTGAGGACCATGTGTTGACTCCCATTGACTTCCATTGATTTTCAGTCATTTTCAACCCTTTCTATGCCCTAACCCTGACAATAACCCTAAACCTAACCATTACCAGTGCATGTCTAACCCTAACCTTAACCTAAAGTCAATTCATACCTTAGTCCTAAACCTAACCGTTAGCAAAATAGGTCGTGAGGACCAGCAAAATGTCCTCACTTTGGTACAAACGGACCTCAATTTGATGGTGAAATCGGGAAAATGGTTCTCACTGTGATGCCAAGACAGGAACACACACACACACACACTGTAGTGTCTTGCTATACTTACAGGGACCTTGCATTGACTACCTTTAATTGCTATAGCCTAAGCCCGACCCTTACCCTAAAGCTAACCCTTACCAGTATATACCTTACCCTTAGAGAAGTTAACTGTTTCAGCCAGGTCCTTTTCAGAACCAGGCAGGCAGCCATAATGAGGCTCAGCACCTACTTCCCAGAGGATTGACCTCAGGAAATAGAAGAGAAGACCGCCCCCTTTGTCGGTGTCCGGCCACATTTCTTTTTACATTTACAGCTGTATGTTGAGATGGAAAAGACGATACAGCGACCATGCAATACAAAAAAGAAAAGATGGAAATAAATGGGAATGGCGATGATAAAGAAGACTGAGCCTGAGATGCAGGTGACGAAGATGATGATGACAGAACAAGAGGTGCAAAAGGAGTCTGGGCTCTGATGCTCAGGGGTGTCGATAAATGGGCCCTGGGACTTCGAGGCAATGATTAGCAGGCTCTGGAGCTCTCAGGTGACGATGAGCGTGCTCTTGTGCTCTCAGATGGCATGATCGGGCTCTTAGGCTATTAGGCGGATGAACAGTGGGCTCAGATGCAAAAAGAAACGACCTGTCCAGCTGCTGCTTCTGCTGTTGCTGCTGGATGTGGCACTGGTTGCCAGAAAATGCAGGAGAGGCAGCTGGTGACACTGAATAAGATGTGGAGACATCAGCCTAAACCTCTGGAAGTGGAGTGGAAACCTTGTGACGGTGACGATGTGGTGATGTTTTAACAAGCACTCGGCCGGGCACTCAGGGACTAGAGCGGAAGTGTCAGCTGGACCCTTATAGGTTGGAGTGGAGGCGTCAGCCAGACCTTTGATGTCTGGAGCAGAGGCTTAAGCCAGATCGTCCGAGGCTGGAGCAGAGCCATCAGTCGGACCCTTGGATGCTGGAGTAGAGACGTTGGCCAGACATTTGAAGGCTGGAGCAGAGGCTTAAGTCAGATCCTCAGAGGCTGAAGCAGAGGCATCAGTCAGACTCTTGGATGCTGGAGCAGAGACGTTGGCCAGACTCTTGAAGGCTGGAGCAGAGGTTTTAGCCAGATCCTCCGAGGCTGGAGCAGAGGCATCAGTAGAGACGTCGACCAGACCCTTTGATCCTGGAGCAGAGACGTCAGCTGGACCTTTGGAGATAGGTGCAGTGGCTGCCAGCTGTCGGTGCTGTCCATGGCGAGCAGAAGAGGGAGAAGCATGAGGCAAAGCATGTGCTAAGGATGGTGGAGTAGACCACGGCTGAGGTGTGTAACTCTCCTGACTCAGGCGGAAGGACTGGCGCTGAGCGCCAGTTCCAGCTCGGTGATGAGTGAAAAATACATAAATCGCATCTTGCAGAGCTCGAAAATAAAAAGCTTAGCCTAGTGTATGATTGTGAATAAACAAATGTTGCAACCATTGTTCACAGAGGCATCAGTTTGTCTTTGTTGGGTTTAATTGCTTGTGGATTGTTGCTATTACTGCCTGGACCACATCAGCCAGGGCTAATTAAATATCCAATGCGGAATTTTGGCCAATGTGATAGTTGCTTTTTGTAATCTAGCAGATGAGAAAAAAACAAGTCTGAAGTGAGTGTTAAAAAGAGTTGTCCACTGTGATATGCTGACCAACTCTAAAAAAATGTTGTCCTTTTACAGGTAAAACCCAGTCTAACAATTGATTTACAACTAAAAGATATTTTAAATAAATGTAATAATTTCACTAAATAAAAGGAGTTTCATATTCAGATTTGTTTTTTATGTGATGAGCTTTCAACATGGAACCATGCTATAAATGCTTATGGATAATTCAACAAGTATTTAGTCTTTGTGAGTTCCTATTATGTCCTATAGGGTCTTGTACAACGGCAGACACACTAACCCCAGCTGGGGATATCATAAACATAGGTTCTGTTTGGAGAGACGAATTCACTCTTTGAGAAAGATGCTTAAATCGTATTTTGGCTTAAATAAGGACAATTCTAAACCATATAATAAAAAAATAGCTGTTCTTTGGAGATGAAAAAATCAAAGCTCAAGGCTTGTTTAATGCTACAAATCTATAATTTAGTAACTAAGTAATTATTGTTACATTGCATAAAGCTGGAAATGTGACCTTGAATTTTCCAGTTTGTAGTTACCAAGTAGCTTAATTGACTTTTTTGTCATAATTTATTTAGGGATGTGTTTGTGTACATTTACTGACTTTATCCTTGTAGCCTAACGAATCTAGCTTCTTTATTGAATGACACGATAGTTCAGTTCCATTATCTCTGACACTGACCCTCATCCAGACTTTAACCAGTTGTGCCTGACAGCATAATATTCCCTTTTAGATTATACTTGTTATTGTGTGACTAATCCGGCTAAAATTAGAAAAATCCATTGACAGTTGTGAAGAGCCCTGCTGAGAGCATGTTTATTTCCTTACCTCATTCCACCTCAGCCCAGATTAAAATACCCACGACATCTCAGCCATGGAACATTTCCTGAGGTAACAAATCTCAGATCCTCCCTCACCTACCTGACGAGACAGACACTAATGCAGTTTTCCTGCTGAGAGCTTTAGAATATGCCCTGAGGACATTATCTGGCGGTGGAAGGAGTACTTCAAGGATCTCCACAACCCTGCCATCACGCATTCCCTGGTGGAAACAGAGGCTGGGGACTCGGGGTTGGACCCTTTCATCACCCAGGCTGAAGTCACCGAGATGGTTATAAAGCTCCGCGGTGGGAAGGCTTCGGGGGTGGATGAGATCCGCCCTGAGTACCTCAAATCTCTGGATGTTGTGGGGCTATCATGGTTGACATGCCTCTTCAACATTACGTGGCGGCCGGGGACAGTGCCTCTGGACTGGCAGACTGGGGTGGTCCTGATGGCCCCATCTAGCCAAGAGCTTCAGCATGGGCTGGGGCGGTTCGCAGCCGAGTGTGAAGCGGCTGGGATGAAGATCAGCTCCTCCAAGTCAGAGGCCATGATACTCGACCGGAAAAGGTTCACTTGCCATCTTCAGGTTGGATGGGAGTTCCTGCCTCAAGTGGAGGAGTTCAAATATCTCGGGGTCTTGTTCACGAGTGAGGGAAGAATGGAGCGGGAGATCGACAGACGGATCAGTGCGGCTGCCGCAGTAATGGGGTCACTGTGTCGGTCCGTTGTGGTGAAGAGAGAGCTGAGCCGAAAAACTAAGCTCTTGATTTACTGGTCGGTCTACGTTCCTATTCTATGGCCATGAATTTTGGGTCATGACCGAAAGAACGAGATCCCAGATACAAGCGGCTGAAATGAGCTTCCTCCGTAGGGTAGCCGGG
The DNA here is from genome assembly GCF_021462225.1 of Girardinichthys multiradiatus. NCBI lineage: Eukaryota > Metazoa > Chordata > Actinopteri > Cyprinodontiformes > Goodeidae > Girardinichthys > Girardinichthys multiradiatus. The sequence continues at coordinate 3,007,546 of NC_061800.1, forward strand.
CACTCCCTTAGAGATAGGGTGTGGAGCTCGGCCATCCGGGAGGGGCTCAGAGTAGAGCCGCTGCTCCTCCACATCGAGAAGAGCCAGTTGAGGTGGCTCGGGCATCTATACCGGATGCCTCCTGGACGCCTTTGTTGGACCACTTGTTTGCTGAGTATTGGACTATCTGCACGTTGTTGGACGTCACTGTGCCGCTCCAATGGCATCCGCCATTTTGTACCCAGGACAGCCCACTCCTACATATCCCATCGAGCATTGCGACTGATATGACTGGGCGTCCCAAGTCTGACGTCACAGGACGCTATATAGGAAGCTCATGTTTGAAAACTTGCCTTCTGCTAGAAACCGGTCTAGTGACTGAAGCGCGCCACTTCAAGAGAAGAGCTCTTTGCAGAGTTTCATTCATTCTCTCTTGTTGGACAACGAACAATTCATAACTGAGGTTTTTGGACTAAGAAGGCCAGAGATTTCACTTTGCCGATCGAAGACGTGAGCTAAACACGTAACTGAGAACACGGAGTTTCGGAGAGACAAACCGCTACCGTGTTTCATTTCCAAGTCGACTTTGATGGTCAGATCATATTTTTCCTTTTTGTCAAGAAGACCAAAGGACGAAGACTGACCGCTTTCCCTGAAGTTGATTGTGGACGCACAATTAACTTACCCCCACTTTTCCTCGCTCGAATTCCCTCGCTCAGGAAGAAGACGACACCAAGTAAAACCCATTTTTTTTATTTAATCTTTTATTTCTTTATTAGAAGGCCTGGGCAGGGTCAGAGGTTGTAGAAGCGATCAGAATCGCTGGTTAGGATCTCATGTGTTCTGAATAATATGTGCATGTAACCTTGCTTATTGAAACTTTGATGTGTTATGTTGATGTCGGGATCCGCCGCGGTCCTAGAGCTGTTTGTGTTTTACTATCTGAGAGTCAATGCGGGTGCGTTGCAAGACTGGACTGTTAAAACGACCTCATGGTAAAATTCTCCATTTCCCTTTGTCTTCAATCTCACTGTGCTAGCTTGCCGCCAAAAATTAGAATCCTTTGTGCTCAGGAGTTAGGGGGAAGTTTTATGATCAGAAGACCATAAAGGACAGTCGGAGCTGCGCTCCAACCCCCACCATTCGCCACCACACCACCATTCATATCCTCATTTTCCTTCGTCTGTAGTGTCATAAACTGCTGGTTGATTCAATACATACCCACTACCGTTCGTTGATTTTTGCTTATTTAGATGTGTTACCCCTGTGTTTGTAGAATTTTGCATGTTGAGTAGGTGATGATTAATAAATATTCACATAGATAAAGAGAGAGCGTTTTGTGTTTCATTGTGTGCAAAAAGGGATGTGTCAGTCAAAATAAGGTTCAAGTTCCACACGTTTCGGCAGAAACGGTCGATTAAACAGTGACATCTCCGGCAATAGTTATTAATTATTACGGAGTATTCAACGGTTGTAATTGTCAGAGGCGTTGAGCCACAATTACAACACCAGAAACATCTCTGGTCTCGATTCATAAATGAGGATTTTTGGTTAAGAAATTGATTTAGTCAGATTATGATTTGTAATTATAATTATTGATCAAGATTAATCAATCAATAATCATAATCCTAACACCTTCCTCGGGAGGTGTTCCAGGCACGTCCCAACGGGAGGAGGCCCAGGGCATGCTGGAGGGACTATGTCTCTCGGCTGGCCTGGGAACGCCTTGGGCTCCCCCGGAGGAGCTGGAGGAGGTGTCTGGGGAGAGGGATGTCTGGGTGTCTCTGCTGAGTCTGCTGCCCCCGCGACCCAGTCCCGGATAAGCGGAAGACGAGGAGTACGAGTACAAGTACGAGTGGACACAATATCTTAACTGGAAGCTATAATATTTACTCTCACTCACTTAAAACTGTGCACTTATATTTATATTATATTGTAGATATGTTTGTACTGTTTAATTTGTATTGTATTGCACCGACTACGCCAAAACAAATTCCTTGTATGTCCAAAAACGTACTTGGCAATAAAGCTTTTCTGATTCTGATTCTGATTCTGATTCTAATATGATAACAATGATAATAGATTTAGGATCAAACCTTTAGAATCAGAACCTCTCATCTGCCTAGGGTTAAGGTTCATTGAATTTTTGCATTATATAGTCAGACAGCCCACAGAGCACTGCACTCACTTACCAACATGACTAGTTGAATTCACACAATGCAACTTTCACAAGAGTTTGGAACATGACTATACAAGCAGACAAAAAGACATAAAGCCAGGTTGTTGAGGACATATTATGAGGACATAGTATGAGAACCTATAGTTACAGTGAAAAGTTCATATTCACTCATTAGAGGCATGACTATGCTGGAAACGTTTTTTTTTTTTTTTTTTGTAATTATTGCATTATTACATCAGACCAATAAAAAACATTTTTAAGACAGACATTTTGGGCTTAATGAAAATTATGTTTAATACCTGCTTAAAAGTTCTTTTCCAAAGGTTTATTTAATCTGACAAATGAGCCTCATCAGGGTGTATATTCTAGTTTATTAAATATGACTCTACATACAGTACATTCACCTGAATCTTTTCATAAGCAGTGTTGAATGTTCTAAAATGCATTAACCTGACAAGACCAAGGTCTTTTAACTTCTCACCAGTGATGATGACTGAGTGCAGCTGGTCTATTGACTGAAAAACACTTTATTTTATGGGACCACATCGAAACTGCTGAAACACCAGTGTTACTAACAATGAATTGAGTTTTATATCACCATGGACTTAGAGGGTAGTGAGGCCAAGCTCCAAAATGAACAGATTCATGCTCAGCTGTAATTTGCACCCACACACACACACACACTTGGACACACCAAATGCTTTTGATGTATAGGTTTTATGGTTGTAGCAAAAGAAGAGTGCTTACACATTCTTTGACGTGACATCAGATAAACTGGCTAAGTAATTCTTTAAAATTATGAATTTCAGGCTGAAATTACTTATGTTGATTTTATGTCTATAATTAGTGTGTGTAAAATTCTAAGCCCGACATCAAACCATAGCTAAGAGTGCATTATGTAGCAACACATACTATATTCAAGTAGAAACCAAAGGATCAGCACTGCAATGTTTCAAGAGAGCAACTCCTACACATCAGTGAGTCCTCTCTAGGCAGTGTCTCCTCTATCTTAATTGAACCAGAGAGTTTTTCGGAGATCCTGGTTGGAAGCGAGTCAACTCTCTGTGGGATCTACTGAAGGTGCAGTTGAAGTAAACAAGCATGAAAGCTTGTCGAACTACACCAGGGGGAACTCAATGAATTAGTACTGTGTACTTTTTAGTAACATTGTTGTTACATATGTGTTTGTTTGTCCCTGTGTTTCTTTTATCTCTCTTTCTGCAGATCTAGAAGCAGACTTCTAGGGTGTTGTCTTGTTTCCTCTTCATCCTTCCTTTTCTCCTGTATTGTTATCTCCTCTCCTTTTTAACTTTGTGTGCCACCTCTCTCCCTTTCTTCCTTCTATTTTATTTTCCTCTTTCTCTGTGTCCATTGCATTTTAAATAATCCCAAAGCAATTTCTAATACATTGTTTTTAAATGTATCAAGCAGAGCATTATAGTAAAAGCTAAAATGCTAAAATTGTGAAAGTCAATCTGTTGGGCTTCTTCTTGACACACTATGCTTCACTGATACCTGACTTGGTGTACACACCCTAGATATCGTGCTCCTATTGCCAGGCTTCCAGATGCTTTGTGCGGACTGCAATGCTGTCCTATTGGGGTAAAACAGAGTAGGTGGGATCTGCTTTTATATAAACGAAGGCTGGTAGATTGATGTCACACTGCTGCAGAAGACATGTACTCTTCACCTAGCGTAAATTTTTATAACCTGCAGACCCTTTTATTCATAGAGGGAGTTCTTCTAGTTCATTGTGATCAGTGTTTACATCCCTCCATTCTGCTCTTCAGAAGCATGAAGAGAGCTTGGTGACCTGATGAATGACACAGAGAAAAAACACCCAGACTCTCTCATGATTGATCTTGGGGATTTTAACAGCGCAAATATCTCTAATGAACTACTTTGATACAGACAGTATGTTAATTACCCGATCAGAGATAAAAACACACTAGACAACTGTTACACAGCTTTAAAAGATACATACTCATCCCTCATGCAGATTTAGGACTCTCTGATCACTGCCTGCTTCATCTCATACCAACTTACAAGCAGAAACTGGAAGCCTCTAAGCCTGTGGTTCGGACTGTTAGAAAGTAGATTGATGAGTCAAAACAGATGCTACAGAACTGCCTTGATTGCACAGATTGGAATGTTTTCGAAGCTTCTGTCTCTGATTTAAACCAACTAACTGATGTAGAGACATCATACATCAACGTCTGTGAGGACATGAGTGTGCAGACCAAGACCTTTCACAGTTTCAGCACCAAAAATCATGGTTTTCTTCACATCTAAGTAAGCTTCGTGAGACCAAATGTGAGGCTTACCACAGTGTAGACCAGGCCCTGTATGAGCAGGCAAGAAACCAACTGACAAAGGAGATCAACTAGCTAAATGTTTCTACAGTGAGAAAATAAAAAAAAAGCTTCTCAGCTCACAACACTATTTTAGCGTGGAAGAGTCTGCATCCCCAACTACAGGAGCCCTACCCCCCATGCTGTGATGACACCCCACCTGGCTGAGGATCTGAAGTGTTTCTTTTGTATGTTTGATTACCAGCCTTTCACATCTTACTCTCACACAAAGCGTCTACCTGCATCTCCCAAGAATAACTCTACAGCCCCCTCTTCTCTCCTCCTGCCTGCTCTAAAGATCAACAAAGATATTAATAGGGTCACCCAGAGCTGGAAGAAAGCTCTGGGTCTACATTTGGGTCATGCACCATCTCAACCACCTGGGGGCTCACAGTGCAGGCCTCCACCTGCCAATAGATTACCAGCTTCCTGACTTACAAGCAGCAGCAGGTGAGGCTGGAAAGCATTTTCTCTCACTCATTAACCATCTGTTATGATTCTGGCCTGTCTGCCTGCTCTGCTCTCACTCATGCTCTCTCAACTCATCTGCTTCACCTGTCTGCTGCTGCGCAATCACCGTCATGCCACACACCTGTGGAGCTGCAGTTATATACAGCTATCTGACAGGCAGACGGTGCCAGATTTTCAAAAACATTTGTGAGTAGTTATCCAGCGTTCCTTCCTGACTGATCTTGTTCTCTGACCTTGCCTTGCCTCATGGATTTTGCCTTCTTGCCTGCCCCTTGTCTGACGGATTGGGTTTCTGGATTTCGACTGTTTTCTGCCTCTGGTTTTATGCCTCTGCCTGCCCCTTGTCTGACGGCTCTAGCCCTGGAATTCGACCCTGTTTCTGTCCCTGGATTTACGCCTCAGCCTAACCACTGGTTTATTCAGCCTGAGCCCGCCTGGCTCTCTAGTCCGCCTGGAATTATTGTCAAGAGGACAATCACAGCTCTCTGTGTTCCTGTTACAGCTTCAGCTGATTCCTCGGAGGATTTGGATCAGTCGGCAATCCGACTTCAGTCTGTTGGACGCTTCCTCATTAACTGTCTGGATCACTTCCTCCTCTGGATTCTGTGCCTCATCCCCAGACTGAGAAGGTTAGTGGCTTTATCTAACTCCTTGCAAATCCAGAGTTTTATTCAGCCACTAACTAGTCTCTCTGTTCTCAGTGGTTCCTGGAAGCTGACTGCTATTCTCCTGCTCTCTGATCCCGAGTTTCTGAATAAACCTTTTAACTTATCACTTTGTGTTTGGCTGAATTTGGGTTCTCTGTCTCTGGTCGTGATATCATCAGCACCCGACGCTCCCCTTACCATCCTCAACAACACGGTGTCTACTGCGGATTACTACCGGTTCCCAGAAACCATGGCAACTCAAGAAGTATAACCTTCCACAGGAGCTGGTGGGCATCCTTGTTGGGACCCACAGCCATGGTTACATGTACAGACTTTTCTGGAACTTTCAAAATAAATTGCATTTAACCTACTTCCGGCACAGCCGAGGAAAGGGGAACTTCCCATGATGCCACTGGCCGTATAAAACCCCACCTTTCCAAGAAATTGATTTCTTCCATGCCAGTGACGACCGGGACAGGAGGGACACAGCGTGCTGATGTCTCTTTGCAGGCAAACAGACAAACTCTTCAAACTGAATCCAAGGGTGTCATAAGATCACGCGATCATATGCACAAAGTTAAGTACGAATGAATTGCTGTATGTGTATCTGGTATTCATTCATAAAAAGGGGTAATTAAGGTACAAGCGTAGCTTGACTTTCTCTCTGAGATCTGCAGAAGCAAACTGTTTCCAGAGAGTTCCCAGCAAGCCGAGTGAAGCAGTTTCTGAAAGGAGGACAACAGGGACTGCATCACCAGTAACTTGCAGTTTGGTCCCCCCCCCCCCCGCCACCAATAGCTCCAGAGGTTAGTTGAAGCTAACCTTCATTCAAAGTGGATGTTTTCGTCAAACCTCATCGCCCCAGACAATGTTTCCTCAGCACGGTTCGTGAGGTTAGGTTTGGGCCGAGAGATAGAAGTACTTAGAATAAAAGAATCTAAAAGTTTTTCATTTTATGAAGTTTGGTTTTGTTTGTGTTGAACTCAGTTATCTTGGTGCTAGCAGGCTATCCTCTCACCACGTGCTCAGTTTTGTGTTCTGTGTTTGTGTGTTTTTAAAGTTAAGACAAACTTTATTTAAAGGATGATTTTAAACACAGAAGATCAGCCATAACGTGCCGTCCGCGCTTATGTATGTTAACCCTTTTATTAACTGTATTTTAAAGGTGTGTGTTTGATTCTGGTGGTAAGCTATCAGCTTCTTTTGTTAACAGCTTTAACAGTTGTTAGCAGTTTTAACTGCAAACAGCGAAGAACACTTGCTTGCCTGCTAAAGAGTATTTACCCAGAAAGGTTGTTAGTTTTCAATCCAGTAAATAATAGTTCCCTAAACATTATTTTACTAAACTTGATAACTAAGTAAACACCATTAAGCCCAATTTCTCCAGAAAGATTTGGCTCTTTTCCAAAATATTTCCTTAAATATTTTACCATTTCCTTAATAATATTTCTTTAAATATTATTTTAATAAATAAAAGCAGCTAATGAGACACCGTTGAGAATTGGTCATCCAAAAAGTTGGTTTTATTCAGCAGATCACTCTTTAAAACATTATTTTATTAAAATAATATTTTATCTGATCTTGCATTGTGAATGGTTGTCTAAAGGTATGCTTATTATTGCCTAAGTTAGTTCCAAGACTAACTTAACTTCACTTCCAGATTCTTCAAGATAATCCTTGGTTCTCAAACATAAACATTGTATGGTAATGTTGCATCACTTTTCGGTCATCGTTTCAACCATCTTTAATCAACTTTCTTTAATTCTGCTTGGTAGTTTAGTTGGATTGTTTTAGCATAGTAAAGAGTTTGTTGATTGAAATATGTTTGACTTTGAGTTGACTTATTTGTGTTAATAAATTCTTGTATTTTAAGAAATTGAGTGAATTCATTCCGTGTGTGCAGAGTTTTGCTGTTCAATAATGTCTTGAGCTTGGCTCACCCTTTTCGATTTTGTCCTAATACCACCGCCTTACTGGGCAGGTATTCACAGGACAACCCTTAGCAGACCGAAATATGATTTGATAAAATATTAAAGAATTAATATAAAATTTTAAATAATATATTCAGATTCATAGTCACAACATCCTCTACTCTCCCAAAATAAGTCTGTTTTGTGCTCCTCCGTCACCTTTTGGTTTGACTCATCTACAAAGCAGGACAGGTCCAAACTGCAATGAACAATTAGATCAGCAGAGAGGATCATCCTGGCTAACCATTCCTCCATCCAGTAGTAGTACAGGTCTAGGGTCAGGAAAAGGGCAGCTAACATCTCGGTCAACCCCTCACATCCTGGGCACAAACTGTTGACTTTTACAGTGCCTTGCGAAAGTATTAGGCCCCTGTGAACTTTTCAACCTCTTGCTACATTTCAGGCTTCAAACATAAAGATATAAAATTCTAATTTTTTGTGAAGAATCAACAACGAGTGGGACACAATCGTAAAGTTGAATGAAATATATTGGATGTGTCAAACTTGTTTAACAAATAAAAAACTGAAAAGTGGGGCATGCAATATTATTTGGCCCCCTTGCATTAATACTTTGTAGCACCACCCTTTGCTGCATCATTGTCTTGTTGGAAGATAAATCTCCGTCCCGGTCTCAGGTCTCTTGCAGACTCCAGCAGGTTTTCTTCCAGAATGGTCCTGTATTTGGTTCCATCCATCTTCCCATCAATTTTGACCATCTTCCCTGTCCCTGCTGACGAAAAGCAGGCCCGAACCATGATGCTGCCACCACCATGTTTGACAGTGGGGATGGTGTGTTCAGGGTGATGTGATGAGCTGTGTTGCTTTAACGCCAAACATATCGTTTTGCATTGTGGCCAAACAGTTCGATTTTGGTTTCATCTGACCAGAGCACCTTCTTCCACATGTTTGGTGTATCTCCCAGGTGGCTTGTGGCAAACTTGAAACGAGACTTTTTATGGATATCTTTGAGAAATGGCTTTCTTCTTGCCACTCTTCCATAAAGGCCAGATTTGTGCAGTGTACGACTGATTGTTGTCCTTTGGACAGACTCTCCCACCTCAGCTGTAGATCTCTGCAGTTCATCCAGAGTGATCATGGGCCTCTTGGCTGCATCTCTGATTAGTCTTCTCCTTGTTTGAGATGAAAGTTTAGAGGGACAACCGGGTCTTGGTAGATCTGCAGTGGTCTGATACTCCTTCCATTTCAATATGATTGCTTGCACAGTGCTCCTTGGGATGCTTAAAGCTTGGGATGCTTAAAGCTTGGGAAATCTTTTTGTATCCAAATCCAGCTTTAAACTTCTCCACAACAGTATCTCGGACCTGCCTGGTATGTTCCTTGGTCTTCATGATGCTCTCTCCGCTTTGAACCCTGAGACTATCACAGAGCAGGTGCATTTATACGGAGACTTGATTACACACAGGTGGATTCTATTTATCATCAGTCATTTGGGACAACATTGAATCATTCAGAGATCCTCACTGAACTTTTGGAGTGAGTTTGCTGCACTGAAAGTAAAGGGGCCTAATAATATTGCACGCCCCACTTTTCAGTTTTTTATTTGTTAAAAAGGTTTGACACATCCAATAAATTTTATTCCACTTGTTGTTGATTCTTCACAAAAAATTTGTATTTTATATCGTTATGTTTGAAGCCTGAAACGTGGCAAAACTTTGAAAAGTTCAAGGGGACCTAATACTTTCGCGAGGCACTGTATCTACAGGTTAGCACTACACTACACTAATGGCAAAAACCTGCCATCACAGTGATAGTTTTTTTTCCCAGGTTGTCTCTGTTGAACACAATGGACACCTCACAGCCAAAGTAGTCAGCTACTCTGCTGGAAACAATTAAGCATATGTACACTATCACAACCTGCCTTCCATCTTTTATTTAAATAAAAAACACAAACTTGTACATACTGTTCCTTGTCCTTATTTACTTGTTTTTACATATTGTGGTTGTTGTTTGGACTGATGTAAGTGATGGAAACGTAAGTCAAGTTCCTGTTTGTGCACACAAACGTGGCCAAAAAAGTTGATTCAGATTCCTATTGTATGTTTACGGTTAACTTGATTCAGTTTACCAACTGCTTATTAATGTAATATCCTCTGCAAATGTATCATCAGGTTCTGGTTCATATCTTGTAATTTGTGCAGACAAGCTGATCCCATCCTGTCAGGCAGGAGAAGGTGGTCTCACTCTCTAAAAGGATTCACCTGGGTAACAGTGATGATGACAGTCCTTTCTCCATCTTTCAGAACACATACACTAATGCAGACAAGCTGCTGGAGGCAGCGGAGCAGCTGGCACAGACAGGAGAATGTGACCCTGAGGAAATCTACAAGGCAGCCAGACACCTGGAGGTGCGGATCCAGGACTTTGTTCGGCGGGTGGAGCACAGGAAGCTGCTGCTCGACATGTCTGTCTCCTTCCACACACACACCAAGGAGGTGGGCCATTACCTCTTATCTCACTTGACGTTTTCATAGTTTGTCATACAGTTGTTTAGACTCTGGATGCTGTGTTTGTGTGTGTATGCCCATGTCTAGCTGTGGTCGTGGATGGAGGAGCTACAGAAGCAGCTTCTTGAAGAGGTGAGCTGCGACTCAGTGGACTCGGTCCAGACTCTGATTCAACAGTTTCAGCAGCAACAGACGGCCACGCTGGAGGCGACGCTTAATGTGATTAAAGAAGGAGAGGAGTTAATGCAGCAGCTCAGGTAACACACTGCGGTTTGGTAAATGATAAAATAAGGACTCTTTAATACTCATTATGTCAATAGACACACAGGAGAACTAATGTGATTATAATATTATTACTTAAAATGGCATTAATAAGCCACGTGTCATTTGTCTCAGGTAAGTTTTGAAAATAAAACCCTAGACTATAGGAACATCCTGCTTTTCATCTTGTTTTCTATGAAAAAATTGTTTAAATCATAAAGCAAAAAAAAAAAACTCTCTTTGTGTCACTAAATATAACATATTTCCAGGTTTGTTCAGTCTGTTGATTCTCCTCCCAGTCATCCCATTCCTGGCAAGAATCCTTCTAGTGTAAATTCACATCAAGGCTCACTATGGAGAAAAACTTCAAAACTTCTTTTTGAGCAGAACAGGTTTGCCTGAAGTCAGGTCCAGTTACGTCTTTGCCCCCACCAGAGAAGGAAGATCTTAGATGTGCATGCTGCTGTACTAGATTATTTTGTTAACTTTCTTTAGAATTTCTTTGTTTGTACACTCAAATGTACTTAAACGTAACATTTTAAAATTCTTGTGTTGTCATTAGTGTTCTGCCTGCTGCTGTTAAAGAATATTTCTCTTTTTTGATTTTTATATGTTTGAAATATTGCTTTTATTACTTTAATGGCCTTAATTTGTCACCAAGCAGATGGAGGGAGAGATGACGTGTAGAACAGGGTTGTTGCTCAGACTAGACCTGGGTCTGCTGTGACAAGTGGCGACCCTTAATGAGAGGTTTTTCTGTTTACTTACATCTAAAAATATTGTGTACAACTATTTATAACAGTGCCTTGCAAAAGTATACATACTCCTTAAAGTTTTTAATACTTTTCAAAATTTTTCGTATTCTGTTGCCACAATAAACTTCAGTGTATTTTGTTTAAATTTTATATGAAAGACCAACAGAAACCTGTGAATAATTGCGAATGGAAAGAAAATATTATGGTTTTAAAAGTACTTCATAGAAAGACCTGTCAAGTCAAGTCAAGTCAAACTTATTTATATAGCGCTTTTCAGCAACAAGGCACTCAAGGCGCTGTACATAAGGAAAAACATTACAATGATACAGGAAATCAAACAACAGAGATAATAAAAAATAAATAAAGAGAATAGAATGATCTATAATGAAACAAAAGGAAAATTAGACTGAAAACGTAAATAAAATGTTTAGATAACACATTCAAAGGCTACTCTAAACAAACAAAAACAAAGTTTTTAATCTTGCTTTAAAGCAACTTAGGGTTTCAGCGCTTTTACAGTTTTCTAGGAGTTTATTCTAGATTAGTGGAGCATAAGAACTAAAAAGTGCTTCTCCATGTTTGGTTCTGGTTCTGGGTATGCAGAGTAGATTTGAGTCAGAAGACCTGAGAGGTCTGGGTGGTTGATACACTGACAAGTCTGTAATGTATTTTGGTGCTAAGCCATTCTGTGATTTATAGACTAACAGAAGTATTTTAAAGTCTATTCTCTGAGCTACAGGGAGCCAGTGGGAAGACTTTAGAACCGGGGTGATGTGCTCCACTTTCTTAGTTCTAGTGAGGACGTGGGCAGCAGCGTTCTGGATTAACTGCAGCTGTCTGATTGATGTTTTCGGCAGACCTGTGAACACACCGTTGCAGTAATCAATTATACTAAAGATGAACGCATGAATTAGTTTTTCAAGGTCCTACTGAGACATTAGTCCTTTAATCCTGGAGATGTTCTTTAGGTGATAGAAGGCCGACCTTGTTACTGTCCTCGTGTACCTCTGAAGGTTCAGGTCTGAGCCCATCACTACAACCAGGTTTCGAGCCTGATTGGTGGTTTCTAGCTGTTTTAACTGAAGCTGTGTGCTAACTTTTAAACGCTCGTCTTTTTGTCCAAATATTATTACTACATTTGATACAGTCGACCATAATATTCTCTTAAAAAGGCTGGAATATGCTGTAGGGATCAGGGGGACAGGGCTAGGCTGGTTTAAATCTTATCTGTCTGACAGATTCCAGTTTGTTCATGTAAATGATACATCATCTTTAAACTCCAGGGTTAATTGTGGAGTACCACAAGGTTCCGTACTTGGGCCAATTCTCTTTACTATATATATGCTTCCAATAGGTCAAATTATCAGGCAGCATAGGATAAATTGTCACTGTTACGCTGATGATATCTCAGCTTTACTTATCCATAAATCCTGATGAGCCCAACCAGTTAGATAGACTACAAGCATGTCTTGAAGATATAAAAACTTGGATGACTTTACATTTTTTGCTTCTAAATTCAGACAAGACAGAAGTTGTCGTCTTTGGACCGGAGTCTTTAAAAAAGAAACAGCTTAGTCAATCACTTAACCTGGATGGCATTAAATTGACCTCCGGTAATAAAGTAAAAAACCTTGGTGTTATTTTTGACCAGGACATGTCATTTAAATCCCATATTAAACAGGTTTCTAGGATTTCCTTTTTTCACTTCCGGAACATTTCCAAAATTAGACACTAGTCCATGCATTTGTTACTTCAAGGCTGGACTATTGTAATTCGTTACTATCAGGATGTCCACAAGATGCAGTTAAAAGCCTGCAGCTGATTCAGAATGCTGCAGCAAGAGTTCTGATGAAAATTAAAAAGAGAGATCATATTTCTCCTATTTTAGCTTCCTTTCATTGGCTCCCTGTTAAATCCAGAATAGAATTTAAAATTCTCCTCCTCACATATAAAGCCCTTAATGATCTAGCTCCATCATACATCAGAGATCTGATGGTTCCATATGTTCCCAACAGGGCACTTCGTTCTCAGACTGCAGGTTTACTGGTGGTTCCTAGAGTCTCTAGAAGTAGAATGGGCGGCAGATCCTTTAGTTATCAGGCTCCTCTCCTGTGGAACCAGCTCCCGGTTTTGGTCTGTGAGGCAGACACCCTGTCTACTTTTAAGGCTAGGCTTAAAACTTTCCTTTTTGATAAAGCTTACAGTTAGAGTGGCTTAGGTGATATGTTGGTTGGAGTAAGGGGGAGTCAGGTTTAGCCTAAACCGGCTCAGTTATGGTTGACAATGACCATCAGTGGGACCCTTTGTGGGGTGCCTTGAGACGACATTGTTGTAAATAAGCGCTGTTTAACTAAATAATCGGAACTGAAACTATCTGTGTAGTTATGCTGCTCTAAGCTTAGGCTGCTGGAGGACATAATGACCACTTTCACCCTCTTTGCTACATTCTCACACTACTCTCCAAATTTATTATTTGCTGTTATTTCAGCTTTTAACCTTGTTCTCTCTTTTCTCTTCCTAGAAGCTACACCTGGCCTGGCTCTGTGTCTACCTGTGACACCTTTCTGGAGAGGGGAATCATCCGAGCTTCTGCCGGCAACAACTTAATGCTCACCCTCTACCGATGATCCACATGGCCCTGTCTTTTAGTGTTTAAGCCTTTCTCTCTCCTAGACATGGCGATTTACTGAGCTTAACTGTAAACTAACTGTATGTGCTCTCTTTCAGACTCTAACCTTGAAAACTGGCTCAGAGTTGATCTGTTCTTTCTTTCTAGGTGAAACGACTAAAGGAGCTACATCCATTAACATTTACTTTTCCTTCCCATAGAACGTACTCCTGGATCAGTGCTTCTTTGTTCTCTTTGTGTCTCTGCTCTGTTCTCTCAAACCCCCAGTCGGTCGTGGCAGATCACCGCTCACACTGAGCCTGGTTCTGCTGGTGGTTTCTTCCTGTTAAAAGGGAGTTTTTCTCTCCGCTGTCGCTGCATGCATGCTCAGTATGAGGGATTGCTGCAAAGTCAACACCAGTGACGGTCCACTGTCTCTACATGTTCATCCGGGAAGAGTGAATACTGCAAGTCACTGACTGGATGCAATCTGCTGGGTTTCCTTGGACAGAAAAACATTTTATCCAATTTGAATAAATAACTAACTCTGACTGCACTGTTCAATGGTTAGGATTAATTGGAATGTATGTACCTGATGGTGAACATATTTTGAATTGGCGCTATATAAATAAAACTGAATTGAACTGAATTAAATTGAATTGAATTGATTGTAACCTAATAAATAGTGATAAGGTTTAAGGGGTAATAACCTGCACTAATACTTTTGTAGAGCACTGTATCTTTCCCAACTCGGTCAAATATTCTAAATAAATGGATCTTTCCAGTCATACAGACCACTCAAAGTGCTTTACACTAGTGCCACATTTACCCAATCTCACATTCATACATTAATACGCAGATAGTTAGACAACTTTGCGCAACTTTCTGATTGCAAGACAGCTACTCTGCCTGCTGAGCCACCGTCGCCTCTTTGTCGCCACAGTCGCCTCTTATCCATGTCGTGTCCCAAGTGTTCTAAGAACATCTCTAAAGAAATCAAGTAAAATACAAACTTTTCTGTTTTCTGGGTTTTTGAAGTCTACATATGATTACAAACAATGAGCTCTTTGAATTGTTTTGTCCAAAGCACCTCTCATCTGTTTTTGCAGAGATGCAGCCATGTCGACCAGCAAGACTCCACACTGCAGTTCCATCACGCACATCCAGGGGGTGCTGCAGCAGCTGGATGAGGCCCAGGGCCAGATGGAGGAGCTGTTTCACGAACGCAAAATCAAGCTGGACATTTTTCTTCAGCTGCGCATCTTTGAGCAGTACACACTAGAGGTTAAAGAATAGGAGGATTTCCGTCTAACACAGCACTTACCACTGCTTTATTCAGTCATTAGGAGCCTGCAATAGTAAACACAACTATTTAGTTCATATAGTAAAGTAAATTGAATTCTTAAGTGCCTGTGACACTCTTTTTCCACAAATGCAGAAATTGGAAGAAAACATTTAATATTGATTAAATTGAGCAGTAATTGAGTTGATAATAGGATTAAAGATGTGATAAAAGACAACTGTGACACAAGATAAGCATATTTTAATGTTAAATTTTGCAAGTCCAAAGTCGCCTGGAAATGATGACAAAGGGGAAGTGTCCGGTCATTCATTGCGTGAGCGTTAATGATAAACTGTTCAGGTAGAACAGTAACGTTAAAAA
Source organism: Girardinichthys multiradiatus (assembly GCF_021462225.1). Classification (NCBI taxonomy): domain Eukaryota; kingdom Metazoa; phylum Chordata; class Actinopteri; order Cyprinodontiformes; family Goodeidae; genus Girardinichthys; species Girardinichthys multiradiatus. The sequence goes on from NC_061800.1 coordinate 3,022,895, forward strand.
CAGCGTTAATATGGTGAAACGGTGCATTGCTGGTGGTGGCAGCAATACTATGACAGTAGCCGCTACTCTGCACTATTTTCCTGTAGTGAAGAGGATCAGAGCTTCCTGGATCAGAGCTGGAAAACTGACGAGGGACAGATAGGCTGGTCCCACCAAGCACAGCTAGTTGTGTTTGGAGTACTTAAACACAACTGGCTTGTTGCTTCTTGTTCGAAGCAAACTGGTTCGGAGAAAGCTCTGAATTCACAGAGGAAATGATGTCAGAGGTCGGGCTATCTTCCAGATGAAGGAGAATGTTGAAGCAGAGTCTATAGCCATGCTGTTCAGAGCATCTGTGTTGCTAGCCATTGTAGCAGTAGTCAGTTTACCTGCAAGGGTTCCCCTTTGACATCATAAAAGAGCGCAACAAAATCGCAAAGGAGCAGTCTGGAAATGCCTTTTTAGGGACATTTATGACCATATATCTCAACAACTGATCATTTCAGCAGCATGCATTTTGTTTTTGAAATACTTTATTAATGTTTCCTTTCCATAAATGTAATTGGATTTATTATCATTAAAATTTGATGTCACAGGCACTTTAAACTCTCTTACAGGAGTCAAATTAATCTTTCTTTTCCCCTAAAGAAATACCCATTCTACATTCACCCTGTTTGGTTGGACTCAAAAACTTTCAGTATGTTTGACATCTTTTTATTATCCTTTTAGGTGACAGCAGAGTTGGACGCCTGGAACGAGGATCTGTCTCGTCAGCTGAATGACACCAACCGCTCAGGCGGCAGCAGCAGTAGCAGCAGCAGCACCAACAGCTCCTCCTCAGGCGGTGCTGAGGATATAAACCTGGCAGAGCAGCGGCTGAAAAGGCATGCAGAGAGGAAAGCTGCCATGAACAACATGATCTATGAAGTGATGCAGCAGGGTCAAGACCTCCACCAGTACATCATGGAGGTGCAAGCGTCAGGTAAAGCATATATAATATGCTTTCTCATTGAATGCCTCTCTACAACAACATTTTTTCAGTTTAGTTAGGCTTGCATGCAGTTGTTTATGCACATAGTTAGTAATACATAAGAGCTGGCAGACAGGCCAATTGATTGCAAGGTGCCTAGGTGCTGGGGCTGCAAAGCAAGTCCAAATCATCACACCTCCACCTCCGTACTTGATAATAGTTATGAGTTGTTTGTGCTGTCATGCTGTGTTTGGTCTCTTCTGCAATTTGTTCAAACATCACATTATTTTAGTTTTGCCTTTCCAAAACACTTGTTCTAGAGACCTTCTGGTTTGATGATAGTCAGCTTTATAAACTAAAGCCGTGGTATGAAGAGATGATTGGATATTCTACCGAACAGCCAATACATATAAATCTGAGACTTGCAGAGTCATTTTTTGTAATTGACTGTCTGACCTCAGGCAGAAGGTGCTGTTGCCTGAGGTCAACACACTATCCAGACACCAGACTAACAAACTGCCAAAACTTCTTCTTGCATAGACGTGTTTAAATCTCTTAACTGGAAGTAAATCAATACAGAGTTGTACCATGCTCGGCCATGGTTCAACTCCGCAGTAATTTGTGTTTTCTTCAGGGATTGAATTAACAGGAGAGAAGGACATGGACTTGGCCTCTCAGGTGCAGGAGCTGCTTGAGTTCCTCCATGAGAAGCAGCAGGAGGTAGACATCAGCGCGCAGCACACACTCACACGGCTGGAGCAGACCCTGCAGCTACGCCACCTGCAGGCTGAGGTTAAACAGGTAAACAACACCTGCAAATATTCCCACACTGGCTCACAATCATTAATATGGCTGTACTTTTGCTTTCAGTTTCTGCTTGCTTTGCCTTTCAGCAGGTTTACCAGCTGCTGGCATATAACAGGTCTGTATTTACAATACCTGACAAGTTTTGCTTTGACCCCAAGGAAGAGATGACTAGAAAAGAAAAGCCTAAAAAGGAAATAAAGCAGCGCCTCAGTGAAGAAAGGTGGACTGGATTTTATTTTTAGCTAAAAATGTGGAAATGCTAGTTCATGTTGGAAAAGTGACAAGAACAACACCCAGCTCCACCCCCTCCCACCCCCAACTAACACAGCCAAGATGTTTCATCTGCAGATGGGAACATGCTGTGTGTAGACAGGAAGCACACTGCTGCTGCTGCAGATAGAAGCAACTGAATAATGAATGAGATTTAAGGCAACAAGCTAATAAAGCTCATCTTTGCGGCTCATGTTCCATCTTTTTCTGATCTGTTCTATAAAACTGTTCATAGATTAACTGCAATTTATTACTCTGTTCAAACATGGCTATGTCTGACTTGCAGTAGCTGTGGTCCAGCAGGGGTCCTGATAAATGCACATTCTATTTGTATTGCACACTGAGACATCCCGGTACTGTTGTTGCACTAAGAGTGAGCTAATGGGTGGAGTGGAAGGAAGAGGTGGCGAGCCAGCAGCCTATGATAGAAACTAAAGCCCATTCTTAATGTATCTAAACGTTCATTTAAAAGTTCATTTCATAAGTTAAGCTAGAAGTTCAATTAATAGAACGTAATCAAGCATGAATGTTCTTTTGTTTATTCTGATATAATTACAAGATAGTTATATTACAATAAAAATATCTACAATACTTTGTAGACATCTTTGTTAATATTTTGTACAATCTGCAGCATCACATATTGATTTTGAAATACATTCTGACATAGTTCCTCCAGTTTGGTGCTGTTCTTAAAGGGTTTATTAATGCCTTGGCAGGTCAGGTCCTGGAGTTCACTGGTAATAGAAAAACACTTGGGTCTATCTCTATGATCACTTCACTGCTTCTGCTGTGGCTGTGGCTGAAGAGATGACAACTGTGGCCTGATGCAACAACAAATTGCCCAAAATAGCACCTTACATTTAAATGAATTGTAAATAGTAAACAGACCAAACTTATATAGCACCTTTCCAGTCATACCGACCACTCAAAGCACTTTACACTGTGTAAAGTTGTGTAGGTGTTTGTTTGTGTTATATTCATATTGGCCACATGAGGGTGGGATCTAGGGACATCAGTGTGAGATGCATGTGTCAGGTCACCCATGGAGGCTACTGATGTTGCATATTCTAAGTAGCGTCCAAAAGCATTCTTGTTTTCTCCCTGAATAATTGAAATATTTCTCATCTTTATAAAAACAGAAAACATTTCTGCTCATCCGCCTTTCATTCAACCCAGTTTTCCCAGCTCTGTTGATGAAAGTCCAAAGTGTTTCTCCTTGCCCTGTGCCCTGCAGTCTATAACAAGTATAAATTGGTTGTAAATACTTTGTTACAACTCCTCACACTTGATGTTACCGAAGAAGTATTTTAGTGACTTGCTAACAAGTAATAGCAGGATAGAGCAGTAGACAGAAAGACAGATCAGGACATTATCTGCAGTAAAGAGCTCTGTTTAGTTTAGGCAGTGTTCTCACGTAACATGTTGTCGTTGTGTGTCTCCGTGGCCCTGCAGGTACTGGGTTGGATCCGTAATGGTGAGTCCATGTTGAATGCCAGCATGGTAAATGCCAGCTCTCTGTCTGAGGCCGAACAGCTGCAGAGGGAGCATGAACAGTTCCAGATGGCCATAGAGGTATACACACATCTTAATTACAGTTGCTCTAACTGGGTCCATTCTAATTATTTCAGTGTGTATTGGACTGAATAGTAGCAGATGAGGTGCACACATCCCTGGTTGTTCTGTATTTTCGGGAACTGTCCGTATCACAATAGATGTTTTAACCACGTCTTTTTATTTCATTTCCTAAATGAACACCTGATCTGAACCTTAACCAATATCTAACTCACACCCTGAGAAAGAATGTCACCTTGTGGTGCAGGGGTGTCCTCTGAAAGCTTTTAGACCCCAGAAATGTAGGAAAGAAGCTACACACACAAACACTGACTTCTATTGAAGCCCATTCAATTGTATGCATTTGTATGTCTTAACCCTAACCCTAACCCAAGAACAGCATTTAAAACAGTGAAGACCATAAAAATGTACTCACTTTCCAAAACATTTTCTCAATTTGCCAGCAAAATACAAAATATGGTTCTCACTCTGCAGCAAGATCACACACACACAACTTGTATTTATGTTTCAACCAGGCTTCTACATTGACTAACAGATGAACAGATACTCCGTCTGTCTCTGTCTCTCTGTCTCTCTCTCTCTCTCTCTCTCTCTAACACTCACACACACACACAGCAGAATATCCACACAATGGTGAATGTCCTCACATTGTTGGTGTCCCGTCAGACATTGATCCACACATTGTTATACATACAGAACATTGTCTGTTAAAGAACCAGGGACTGTGTCTCTAAGAAGTCAGGGGTAAATGTTATTTGGTCTGCATTCCATCTTCACACACAAACACATTCCATTTGTCTTGTACCCAATGTGTGTCTTGTTTGCTTTCTGTATGTTATTGGTGGATGTACTTTTCAAATGATGATTATCCAAACCAACGTGGCCCTATGAGAAGTTAGTAATTGCACACCTTGAGAAATCATAAATGAGCTGTGATTAACCACATATTTTGCAAAGCTGTGTTTAATTTCACTTGCCACACCAAGACCAGATTACTGCCAGACCTTAACAATGAATCATCATCTAAATAAAATCTTTCTGACAACACGGAGTAGATGAAGTAAAAGTGCTTAAAAGGCAACACATATTGCCTCAATCAGAAGAAATTTAAGAACATATTAGAAGCAAAAGCTGTTTTCAGATCATCCTTTTGTTCTGTGTTCTTCATGTGTTTATTACCCCCCTTAGCCACCCTCTCCCAGTAGTAACACACCAGTAATTATAGTGAACTGTGCAAGAACATTGTTTCATCGTCCAGTTTCTGCCAGTTGGGAGAAATCTGTTGAACATCAGAATCTGATGACAATAATAACAGACTGAGGACGGTGTGCAACAGCTTTGCTTGTTTTTAAATCACTAAATGGATTTGAGCAGTGTGCATGAGGATCATGACACAGAGCTCAGCCCTGAGGATATGCCCTAATCTTCTCATAGGTGGAGGATACCTGTTGTGAGCACCGCCCACACCTCCACAGGTTATCTTTGTCTGATATTAAGATTAATTTGATGTATTTAAGCCTTGTATGTATGTGTTTCTGTTATATAAGGTGTGCATTCCTTATTCAGAATGATGTAATACAGCTGGCTCAATACCTAATACACAAATAAACACTCACCACACAGGCACAGCACAACAAGAGAAACTTTGGGTTTCTGAACCCAAACACTGAAGAGGAAAGCTAGACGAGACATGCTAACAACAGCATCCCCAAAGATACTCCTGTGTTTAAAGGTTAATAAAATAAATCACAGTATTGTATTTAACTAATGTTTTCCAAATTATTTGAAATGCTCATAAAAATCATCTAAATGTCTGTATTAATACATGGTTTTAATTTTTAGTGTTGGGGAATCCTTTAAGAACAATGTTACATGCTCAGAGGGTTTAGCCTCAGTCCATGATGTTTGGTGTAAATCATCATTTTATAGGATTAAAAATGCATACGATGTACAGGTCCTTCTCAAAAAATTAGCATATTGTGATAAAGTTCATTATTTTCCATAATGTCATGATGAAAATTTAACATTCATATATTTTAGATTCATTGCACACTAACTGAAATACTTTAGGTCTTTTATTGTCTTAATACGGATGATTTTGGCATACAGCTCATGAAAACCCAAAATTCCTATCTCACAAAATTAGCATATTTCATCCGACCAATAAAAGAAAAGCGTTTTTAATACAAAAAACGTCAACCTTCAAATAATCATGTACAGTTATGCACTCAATACTTGGTCGGGAATCCTTTTGCAGAAATGACTGCTTCAATGCGGCGTGGCATGGAGGCAATCAGCCTGTGGCACTGCTGAGGTCTTATGGAGGCCCAGGATGCTTCGATAGCAGCCTTTAGCTGATCCAGAGTGTTGGGTCTCTCAACGTTCTCTTCACAACATCCCAGAGATTCTCTATGGGGTTCAGGTCAGGAGAGTTGGCAGGCCAATTGAGCACAGTGATACCATGGTCAGTAAACCATTTACCAGTGGTTTTGGCACTGTGAGCAGGTGCCAGGTCGTGCTGAAAAAGGAAATCTTCATCTCCATAAAGCTTTTCAGCAGATGGAAGCCTGAAGTGCTCCAAAATCTCCTGATAGCTAGCTGCATTGACCCTGCCCTTGATAAAACACAGTGGACCAACACCAGCAGCTGACACCGCACCCCAGACCATCACTGACTGTGGGTACTTGACACTGGACTTCTGGCATTTTGGCATTTCCTTCTCCCCAGTCTTCCTCCAGACTCTGGCACCTTGATTTCCAAATGACATGCAGAATTTGCTTTCATCCGAAAAAAGTACTTTGGACCACTGAGCAACAGTCCAGTGCTGCTTCTCTGTAGCCCAGGTCAGGCGCTTCTGCCGCTGTTTCTGGTTCAAAAGTGGCTTGACCTGGGGAATGCGGCACCTGTAGCCCATTGTGCACGGTGGCTGGATGTTTCTACTCCAGACTCAGTCCACTGCTTCCGCAGGTCCCCCGAGGTCTGGAATCGGCCCTTCTCCACAATCTTCCTCACGGTCCGGTCACCTCTTCTCGTTGTGCAGCGTTTTCTGCCACACTTTTTCCTTCCCACAGACTTCCCACTGAGGTGCCTTGATACAGCACTGTGGGAACAGCCTATTCGTTCAGAAATGTCTTTCTGTGTCTTACCCTCTTGCTTGAGGGTGTCAATAGTGGCCTTCTGGACAGCAGTCAGGTCAGCAGTCTTACCCATGATTGGGGTTTTGGGAGTTTTAAAGGGCTCAGGAATCTTTTGCAGGTGTTTAGAGTTAACTCGTTGATTCAGATGATTAGGTTCATAGCTCGTTTAGAGACCCTTTTAATGATATGCTAATTTTGTGAGATAGGAATTTTGGGTTTTCATGAGCTGTATGCCAAAATCATCCGTATTAAGACAATAAAAGACCTGAAATATTTCAGTTAGTGTGCAATGAATCTAAAATATACGAATGTTAAATTTTCATCATGACATTATGGAAAATAATGAACTTTATCACAATATGCTAATTCTTTGAGAAGGACCTGTATATGAAAGTTGTATTGTAACATTACTGAGAGTTGGTCTCCTCTGCTCTGTCTTTCAGTCTCTCTTCCATGCCACCTCCCTCCAAAAGACTCATCAGAGTGCTCTACAGGTGCAACAAAAGGCTGAGGTAGGTCCATTACTTCTCAGTGCAGTCATATAAGGAAGAAAGTACATCTCCTCTCAATTCTGATATAGTTTTTATTTAGACAATAAAAAACCACAAATACAACCTATAATATAGAACTGTCTGTAAAGTGTGCTGGTCATTTTGCCCCCGTACCATTTTTATACCTTTGTAGTTTTGGTCACTTTTTGTACCTGACTTTTTGTGGACAAAGTTTTGCCGTCAAAAGTGGGAAATGTCCTACCAACCATGTGTCAATGTATACCAGCTGGGAAATTTCAAGTAATTTCCAATGTTCTTCTCTTAGTCTGCTGTAAGGAAATGTGTCTTAGAGAGATTAACTTTTACCGGAGGTCACAATACGTCATGTTATCAATGTCAGTGGGCCCACACAAGGGTCAGAACCAAAATAAATGGAGATGGGTTACAATGTTTTTAAATATTGATCTACAATTTATGAAAATTACATGGGAGATTTGAGCATTTCTATGACCTTTTATGGCTATAACTTATAACCGTAGTTTAGACAAATAAAGTGATATGTCATGGTTTAAGCACAATGGTATAAAATGTTTTTCTCATGTACGAAATAGACGTAGGATAAGACAAAATGTAGATATGAATTAGGGAAGCTTTGAACTGACCCAGAACCGTGAAATACTAAGGCTATCCTTACATGTAAAATAACTTTTATTGTCTTTGTATTTATGTATCCAAAATATACAATTGTTTTTCTTGGGAGGCAAGTAACACCTGTCATATCTAGTGACACCCAGGCAGCAATCAGGTCAGCAATAATGTCCACCAGTTTCCATTCAGTTTCCATGGTAACCAACTGTTGTACTGTAACATGAGTAAATCCATCACTTCCTCAGGCTCCAACTCAGACATTCACTACAGCATCATGACAACTTTACAACAAACAACCTTTTGTCATCTGGACAGAAGAACGTTTACCATCAGCAGTGCTAAAAGGTCAAGACATGCTGCTATGGAGACAGTTGGTCCTAAAGCATAGGAGTCTCTTACTTGCAGGTGTGCATGCTGTGTAATGCTGTGAATATTCCCTCTTCTTATCCCGGGGACAAACGATGGCAGGAGAAACAGTGGTGTAGTTGTCTTGTTTCCTCGAGGTCAGCTAACTGCTTTGCTGCTCAGGCTCTGTTTCCACACACTCTGCATTCGATGCATCTTCACTCAGTAAAAACTTCAACCATAGTGCATGGATCCAAAATAAACACCCTTCCTTGAGCATGAGAGGCTGCTGCTGTTCTTTAACATATGTAGCTTAGAGACTGGACCAGCACAAAGGAGCTCACTCTGCTAGTGGTGAAGTAAACACTACATGCCCATAAAAGACCTAGCTCTTATCTTAAATACATAAAACAAGATTTTAAGAACTGATTCATTCCTATGGATTTTTTTTCATTACTCATAACCCTTCAAACTGGACAGCATCTGCTTACATCTGCACATGTTCCCTGTCCCTGACTCTCCCAGATGATGCTGCAGGCAGGTCACTATGATCCTGAGGCAATTCGAAGCTGTGCTGAAAAGGTGGCTGTCCACTGGCAGCAGCTGATGCTGAAGATGGAGGACCGGCTAAAGCTGGTCAATGCCTCTGTTGCCTTCTACAAAACGTCAGAGCAGGTAAGCGTCAGACCTCCACACCCTCACTTAGCTTCTGCAGTCTTTCAGTTATGTTCCATTCTTCTGCTGTGCATCCCTGTAGGTGTGCAGTGTGTTAGAGAGCCTGGAGCAGGAGTATCGCCGGGATGAAGACTGGTGTGGCAGCCATGACAAACTTGGGAGTTCAGTAGAGAGTGAACACCTGCTGCCTCTGATCAGCAAGCACCTGGAGCAGAAAGAAGCCTTCCTGAAGGTGAAGTAATAGAACAGGTTGCTCAGCTCACTGAGTTCCTCATAAAGAAATGATGATGCAGAATACATTCTGTGTGGCTGATTTAAGGACGCATTGATGTGTTTCAGGCGTGCACACTGGCTCGAAGGAATGCTGAGGTGTTTCTGAAATACATTCACAGAAACAATGTAAGCACACCTGGAGCTGCAGGCCACGCTAGAGGACCTGAGCAGCAAGTTAAAGGTGGGTTCTGCTGTTAAGACTGAGCCTCCTCGGGGGCCCCTGCTGGTGGAGCATCAGAAGAACTCTCTATTTTACAAACTAAGACTTTAAAGTTTAGATATGTCTGTTTTAATGGGAAGATGATAACAACAGATATGTTCTACAGTCTGCTCAGCTAACATGGTTGGTGTGCTTTTGTGTGTAGCCATTCTGAATGAGCTGCTGCAGAGGGAGAACCGGGTACTGCACTTCTGGACGCTGAAGAAACGAAGGCTGGACCAGTGTCAGCAGTACCTGGTGTTCGAACGCAGCGCCAAACAGGTCAGAACAAAGGTGTTTGGGTTCTTTATAAAAAACAAACAAAATGAGAGATATCTATCCTTTAATGTGAGTAAATTTGTTCTGTGAGGAAAATAGCTGCTGGAAACTATCCTGCTGTAAGCCTCCACTATTTTTAACTGTGGGAAAGAGGAGCGTTTCTTTATAATTGTCATTTGTTTCACACCAAGCCCGTTTAGACTGTTTGTTGCCAAAAAGATCAGTCGCAAAGCACACAGTTAAAGTCTCAGTAGAGTTCAGGAATATCCACATGTTTACATTGGTAATGGTAATGTAAACATTGGTTTACATTTGTGATGGTAGGACAGATGAGGCCTTTTTCTGCCATCTCTTCCAATAAACGATTTACCACAACAAAGGGGCTAATGGTTGTTAGTGACACTAACACCAAGATGCCACTTTTTTCCTGCTGTTCTTTAACAGTGAGATTTGAAGATTTTTCATCCATTACTTTCCTGCTTTAATGTAGTGGCCAGTGGTTTGAAGAATTGTATATCTGTGTCAAGTCATATTTACACCGCAGGGACACAAAAACTGATAACAAAAAGCAAAGTACAAGGAAATACATCGGTTACATTAATTTTGAATTGATTGTCAGAGGCACCAGTTAGTGTGCCACTTGAGATTTTACTCAGTATAAAGTTTTGTTTTCCCCACTGAATAGATGTACTCAGTCTGGAATACATGTAAAAGATATTTTACATGTCTTTTCTGGGGGAGACAACAAATGTGTCTGTGTCTGTAGGAAGGCAAATCTAATCCAGGGTTTGAGCTGTTTGTCTGTTTGTTCCCAGGCTTTGGACTGGATCCAGGAGACAGGAGATGTTTACCTCGCTACACATTCATCACCTGGGGACAGCAGTGAGGAAACACAGCAGCTGCTCAATGACTACCATCACTTCAGACTTTCTGCTAAGGTTCGCTCTGTATGTCTGAGAGACAGGAAGGAAGATTTAAAAAAGCTGTAATGTGAAAAATAAATCAAAACGTATAAGCAGATGCTATTATTGTTTGACATTTAAAGGAAGGAACACCAGAGACTTCAGGACTTGTGCTTTGAGACACTTTTGGTCCCAAATAAACTTGTAAGATTTTGCAACCTTTCCAGGATCATAATATAACCACTAACTATTCATAGAAAAGTGAAACACCCAAACTGAGCCCAGTTTGGACATAAGTTACTACACATGCAAACCTGTAATGGGGATGTAAAGGACTTGTTTAGGTGTTAAACTTGACTCTATATGCGCACTTTTGCCAGAACGTTGGTGAGTGTAACTGTGTGTGTGTCAATCAACTCTCAGCAAACTAAGGAGAAGGTGAAGCTTCTGATCCAGTTGGCAGACAACCTGGTGGAAAAAGGCCACGCCCATGTGTCAGAGCTGAAGCGCTGGGTCAGCACGGTGGACCGCCGGTACAGGGACTTCTCACTTCGCATGGCCAAATATCAGGAGAGCCTTGAGAGGAGCCTTGGTGTCAGCTCTGAGGTAAATGATCAGACAGGTGCTCGTATTTCACAGACAAATAATTGAAATGCTTTAGTTTTAAAATACTGAGAAAAGGTTTGCTTCTGTCTACAGGGCAATAAAGACCTGGAGCTGGACATCATGCCTGCGAGCTTGACAGATGACCCTGAGGTCAAACTGCGTGATCCAAACCATGAGGTCAATGAGGAGAAAAGAAAATCGGCTAGAAAGAAAGAGTGAGTTCTGTTCTGTACTTTTAACCAGATGTTTATCCAGTGGTGGACAGCTGATTTTTCACAAGGTTTCGCTGCCTGTCTTACTACTGATTCAATTACAGTACATTGCAAAGTCTTCATAACTAGAAATGTCAGTGTATTTTTGAGATTGAAATAAATGGTGAATGATGCGTTTTAAGAAATGTTTACGAATGAACTAAATATGCATTGTTTTTGGCCCCCTTTACTCCCTTTATTTGATACTCCAAATAAAATCCCATCCAACCGGCAGCCTTCAGAGGTCAGCAGAATGGTAAAATGTCTGATGCACTGGTGTCAAACATGGTATCATCTCAGGGCTGCATTCATACCCAGCAGCATACATGGAGAGGAAGACGAAAAAGTCGAGCAATACAAATATTTAGGATCAGTGTTTGATGACCACCTAAAATTAGATAAAAACACAGAAGTCAGAAAGAGTCAACAGATGACTTTTAAGTCCTTTAGTGTCAATGACAGAATCTGTATGACATATGTATGACAGAAAACTCACACTGCACATCACCCTAAACATATCTATGGTGAAACATTATAATGGCAGCCTAATGCTATGGTGATGCATTTCTTCAGCAGTGACAAGGAAGGTGGTCAGAATTAATAGGAAGATGGATGGAGCTAAATAGTGGAAGGAAACCTGTCAAAGGCTACAGAAGACTTAAAACTGTGGCAGAGAGTTTAGATCAAAGCATATTTATGTGTTAGAATGGCCTAGTCGAAGTCCAGACCTTAGTCCAACTGAGAATCCTTTGCAGGACTTGAAAACTGCTGTTCACTGATGGTCTCTATCCAATCATACTGAAGTTGAGCTGTTTTGCTGAGATGTGAAAGTTGGCAGAGACATGCCCCATAATCCTGGCTGATATTACTGGAGCGATAGGTGGTTCTTCACAGTATTGGCTCAGGGGGGCTGAATACAAATCTATACCACATCATTTTCCTTCTGCTAAGGGCTTATGATTCTGTTCTGCTTTGTGTAGGTCTGTCACATAAAATCTCAATAAAATACATGGACAACTGGTTGTAATTTGATTAAAATGTGAAAAAATTCAAGGGGTATGAATACTTGCAAGAGACTGTATTCAAACCTATATTGTGAAAATAGCATCGGTTGTTCTGTTAATATCCCTATTGGTGTGTTGCTAAAATCATCTTTTTGTCTTAGGTTCATCATGGCCGAGCTGCTGCAAACAGAGAAGACCTACGTCAGGGATCTCCAAGAGTGTCTAGAAGTGAGGAGAAGCTTTTTTTCTCCTTTTTGGTCCTTGTTTGTTACCATCCTGACCTCTCTGTGTGTGGCAGACCTACCTGTGGGAGATGACAAGCGGTGAAGAGGAGATTCCTCCAGGCATCGCCAACAAGGAGCAGATTATTTTTGGCAACATGCAGGAGATCTATGACTTCCACAACAAGTAATTCCTGAGTATAAGATGACATATAAACCAGATTTTTCCGATAGCATGTAACTGACCAAGAGGTTCAGGTTTTCACATTTTTAACAGTTTTATTTTGCCTATGTGGTTTTCTGATCCCATCTTATTCTGCTCCAAACACCCCATGGGGATATTTAGATTGGGTTCATCTTCAATCCGTCTTTGGGGTTTGGTTTTACAGTCAGTTCATGGATTCTTCTAGCTTCCTAGTGGAAATCTTTTGATTCCTTTCTCTTTGTACATCATTCAGAAACCTTTGTCCTTGTTCCTCAAAGGGAGGTTTGTTCTGTTTTATCTGTTCTGTTTACACTTTAAAGAGAGATCTAAGCTCATATGAATTTCCAACGTCACAAAGTGCAACACACCATTACATCTCTTGTCATTGAAGATCTTTGGCTTATTGCAGATAATGTTGTGAAATGGTTGATCTGCCTTGTTCTGTTCCAGTATTTTCCTGAAGGAGCTGGTGAACTATGAGCAGCTTCCAGAGGATGTGGGCCACTGCTTCGTCACCTGGGTAAGACTCATACGTTTCAGGCCTGATGTCTCTCTCTAATCGTTGACTTCATTTTAAGCTTGGCCTCATTAATTGAAACTATCCTTTCCCAGGCTGATAAGTTCCACATTTATGTGGACTATTGCAAGAACAAACCCGACTCCAGTCAGCTTATCCTGGAGCATGCTGGCAGCTTCTTTGACGTGAGTAAAATCTGAAATGTGTTCCAAACTCATCTCTGAGTTAAGTTTTAAAATGCTTCTGAGAAGACAGAATCATAAACTGATAATGTGTTTCTTGTTCTGATCCAACTGATCCCGATACTGTCAGCAGCTGTTGGTATGGTTTGATTGCTCATGATGTTATGCATTTTCAAATTGTCGTCTGATCTTGAAAACCTGAGAGACCCCACACGTGATGATAAAAATCGTAGGTGTAACAGGTTTGGTCCTACAGTGTGTGGTGTCCAGCATCACTGCTAGGACAACACGCCACACACAAACAGATTTCACGAAAATTCAGATGTCAGATGGGAAATCTTGCAAACCCTCTTAAGATCAAATGTGAGTTCACAGTAATTCCCTTCCATGTTTCCATAACCTTGCTTTCTGATTGGCTACATGTCAACAGGCTGCATGCTTATTTGTCCTTGGGGAACACCTATCACGGTAGGATATCGAGCCAAGACAATCCAACATGTTGAATATCCCCGATTTGAGGTCGGAGCAGTTCCGACGTCCTTCTGAGCAGACTAGATCACTCTTAACACACCACACACAGCAGGAATATCTCATAAGATTATCTTTAGAGCCGATCGGGGCAGGTTGGAAGGGGAAGATCAGGTCAAAATTTGGCGTAAAAATTGTGCCATGTGAACCAGACATTCAGTGGATGATCCCAAAGTGTTGGTTCTTTACATGGTTCCATCCTGTCTGTTCATATACAAACTTTTTTTTGGTGGAATGAAAATTTCTGGTGTTCTTCTCTTTTACGTGGAGGTTTGTGGTCTACATTCACCTTGGTCAGCTTGTGTAATGGTATACTTTGATACATAGGGCAGAAGTTTAAATTGAGTGTAGATTTTGTACCACAGACAGGTCCACAATTATACATACCGTGCCACTGAAATTTGAATTAATGTTCCTTAGCAAATGGGCAAGAAATCACACACATTTTGTAGACATCAACAAAGTCGGGACATAATTCTGTTTGGATATTAACCCATCTACTTGAAAGAATTAATGTTATCCTCCTTTTACCCATTCCTAAACAGTTTTTCTTTAAGTTTGGAGTCATTGTCTTGCTAAATCACCCTGCAGATTGCCAAAGATCGTTTGGCAATCTACATAATCTCCAGATATTAGTGAGGGTGTTAGTATATATGCAGAATTTTGAACCTGTGTATATTACAGGAAATCTGCATTAAGTTCTTTGTTTGTAAAATGTGCCAGATTTTTTTTTTATATATAAAATGGTTTTAACTTGGTGGAGCAGTATTTTTATAGTTTTTGTGAAGGTCTTTCAAAAATCGTATCGCGATTAGTAACTGCTTTTTAACCCAAATTCATTCATATACACTGTGTTGAACCAAATTCTTTTTAAGTACGTGTTATGACTTGGATAAATAAAAGGGCGCAACAAAGAGTTCTTAAAGAAAAATGCATTTCATCCAAATTAAGAGTGAAATCATGAAGTGTCAGTCAGTAGGTTTTGTCATGTCAAGAATGATGTCTGAGTGCAGAATTTATATGTACAAACAAAACAAAATGGCAGCATCGCTGTAGAGGGCAGTAGAGAGAGGGTAAACAAAAACCCAGCTTTAAATAACCAAGAAGTCACCAAGTCCCAAAATGTCCCTTCAAGAGCTGTGGTGTTCTGCCTCTTTACCAGAAGGTGGCTACATTTGATTACTAAATGCTTGTCGAGCTGGGACTTTTAAATTTTTGTTATTCCATTCAGTTCTTGGATCATGTAGAAAGGATTTCCACACATCTTTAATAAAATTATATCTTGTTAAAAATGTAACAGAGAACTGAAGCAAATCCTCCTGGGACATCTGTAATACACATTTAATGCTAAAACGTTAGTTTTTTTCATTGAAAAAATTGATTCCTATTATGTTTGAATCTTTGCAACAAAGTCATTAGAGAAACCCACTGTTGTACAGAGGAGCCACCTGAGAACAACAACTAACAGAGAACTTAAATACTGAGGAACGTGTAGAGAAAACAGTGGATGTTGGTGTTTATCAGAGGATAAGCTGGCAGGAGGTAAGGAGGAGAGCAGAGGGAGAGAAAATATTTGATATGAATAGAGTGGAAACAGTGACACAAGGAAACAGTAAAACCAGGGGAAAAGACTGATATTGACCTGACAGGAATAAACTAGAATACATAAGGGATGGAACACAGGATGAAACTAACAGACTGAGCGCAAGGGAGTGATTATTAAGGCAAGAATACTAAACATTATGAACAACAGGGAATAGATGAAAACAAACACAAATGAGAACCAAAACCTAACACCTAAGCATCATAACAAACACACAAATATGTTTTGATCTGAACCCTTCTGTTGTAGGTCTGACTGTATGCTCACGGTCCTGCTGGAAGGTGAACCTTGGGTTAGGATTTGGCAGCATTTACTAGGTTTTCCTCCAGGATTCTCCTATATTTAGCTCCATCCATCTCCCCATCAACTCTGCCCAGCTTCCCTGTCATTGCTAAAGAGCAGCATTCCCAGAGCATGATGCTGCCACCACATCTCACTGTGGCGATAGTGTCTTCAGGGTGACGTGCAATGTTATTTTTGAACAACCAATAGGATTTTGCATATAAACCAGTCTGGCAGATATCTGACCAGACAGTTTACTTCCACCCACCTTGTTGTTTCCACTTTGTAGCAAACTACAAATGGGACCCCTTACAGTTTTCTAGAGACCACTTTTTTATTAAAGCCAGAATTGAAGAGTTACCAACTAATACATCTAAGTTTAAGGTTATAATGTGGAAAAATGTGGAAAAAGGAGCAGTAGTAAAATACTTTAACTAGACATCAGAATGTTATGTTTATTTTATTTTAGTTCATTCAGCTAAAATAGTGTGAAAGAAACTATTTTATTAAGTTATTTATCATACTTTTGTGTGCATGAACAGGACATTCAGCAGAGACGTGGGCTGGCAAACACTCTCAACTCCTACCTCATCAAACCTGTCCAGAGGATCACAAAGTACCAACTTCTGCTGAAGGTAGATGTAAAAACAACCGCCCAGCTTCACACACTTGTGGCTGATGCATAATGATGGAACCAGCAGCAGCTTACAAAGACCATCCTGTTGTTGTGCAGGAGTTGCTGTCTTGCTGTGAAGAGGGTAAAGGGGAGATCAAAGATGGTTTGGAGGTGATGCTCAGTGTTCCTAAGAGAGCGAATGATGCCATGCATTTAGCCATGCTGGAGGGTAAGACTGTTTCTGCTCTGTTACTGAACAGCTAATCTGCATCAGGATCATTTGATTTGATCTGTCAGTCAACCTCTGCCACAGGGTTTGACGAGAACTTGGAGGTGCAGGGTGAGCTGATCCTCCAGGACAGTTTCCAGGTTTGGGACCCACGCGCGCTGATCCGTAAGGGGCGTGACCGACACCTTTTCCTGTTTGAGTTTTCATTGGTCTTCAGCAAAGAGATCAAAGACTCTGCAGGAAGAACCAAGTACCAATACAAGAACAGACTACTGGTGAGTGTTGACCTCTGAGTGAAGATTTAAGTGGGACCTGCAGGGGCCACTCTTCTGTTTCTTTTATATCTTGTTTCTGCCTTGTTTGCAGACAGCAGAGTTGGGGGTAACCGAGCACATAGAGGGCGACCCATGTAAATTTGCTCTGTGGGCAGGAAGAACCCCCTCTTCTGATAATAAAACTGTGCTAAAAGTAGGTAAAAATTTATTTAACATAGTAAAGGTTTGGGACATCGTCAAGTACCATTTAACAATGAGAGTATGTCTCCTCCAGGCATCCAGCATGGAGGCCAAACAGGAATGGATAAAAAACATCCGTGAGGTGATCCAAGAGAGGATGACTCACCTGAAGGGGGCGCTGAAGGAGCCCCTTCATCTACCTAAAACACCAGCACTGAACAAACCTAGGAATTACACAAAGAGGTCAGCCAGCAGCTTCATTCTTACCTCAAGCTTAAACCTGAATATGTGTAGAAAGTCCTTTCAGCCAAGCAATTAAAGAGAACTGCCATACTAGAGACTTCACTGTGGACTGAAGCATCATGGCGACACCTGACTCACAGATAGATGGATGCACATGGCAGAGATAAAGCATGCAGAGTCCTTACCAAGTTAAAAAACAAGGAAAAAACAACAAAAATGAGTAAATAGCATTAAAAATATGCAGAATCACAGTTTAAAACATTCAAAATCTTCTCACTAGGGTCACAAGGCAGTTATAAACAGCTCAAAGACTGCTCAGGTGTTGAATTTTAGATGATCCCTGTTAGGATGTGCTTTTAGACACACTAAATCACACTTGACCTCGAATGCTTTCAATGGGCTGGGAATTTTATCTTTGATATGAAATAAATCCTGTGTAGCAGGTAAGATACTGTTTAATTAAAAAAAGTTTTTGAACACAAATATGACCAAAAAAGAGCAAAGCTCCAACATTTCCTAGAGTGAAGATGTATTCACTTATGAAAAACAATCAAGATTTTTGCCCCTGGTCACACCAGTGGATGTCCCAGCAAAATGAACATAAGAGCATACGGCCCAAACGGAGTCATCATCAGGACAATCATCAGAAAGAAAGCACTACAGCAAATATACACCAAGAAAATGTCTGCAAACCTGAAGAGGTGTGGTGAGGAGAGGGCTACAATTCCTCTGAAAACCTGTGGGAGACTCATAAACGCACACACAAGACAACTACTGATAGCTATTGCTGCTAAAAAGCTGGTTATTATGGGCTAGATATAGTTTTTAGTACATAAATAATAACACATTTACCACATTTCCCACATTTCAGATCTGACTGCATAATTTCCTCATATGTCCAAAGACTTGAAGAACTGAAAGGTTTTTTATATTTTTTCCATTCTAATAATCCCATTAATACTGGGAATTTGGGAGTAAATGTTTGTGGTGATAATAGTATTTAAACAGGTAACTCTTTTCCAATCAAAGACTTCACACATTATATTGTGAATGGTTCCTCTGTAATGTGACTGACAGATGTTCAACAGAAAGCTGAAGACCTTTAATACTGACCGTGCTGTAAATGTTTGACTGTATTCAGGGAGGGAGGAGAAGATGGAGACAGTCAGGGAGATGGCAGCAGCCAACCAGATACCATTTCCATTGCCTCCAGGACGTCCCAGAACACTGTGGACAGTGACAAGGTAGGAAACACCATCTGAGCATGTGCAGAAAGAACCACCTGCTAAAGACTGGCTCTGTAATGAGCTGATGACCCACACCTGTGCCTGCACTACAGGGTCTCCTGAGCAGCTACTATGGGCTGCAGCAGGGGCTGAGTGTGTGTCTGTGGTAACAAGACAGCTTGTGCATGGCAACATGGCCGCTGAGTTCTGGGAGCTACATGCATAGCTATGTTCCCAAGTTGTTTCTGTGTGTCTGAGAAGTCGTGAGTAATGTAGGCACATGAAGAGCGATGAAGACCCTCTTCAGGATGTGTTCAGGTGTCTGTGCTGCTGATGCTGCATACCAACCAGTTTCCCACATCCAAGTAAGATCTGCATGTTGCTGCATTTGCACAGAGTGTGTTCTAAAACCTGAAGAAACAAGCTTGATTCTTTAAAATTCTTTTAAAATAAGAAGTAAACGTGTTTTTTGGTAAAACTTTCATTTTTGAAATCAGTCTTAATTTTTAGTTGGTAAGATTTTTTAGTTTTCACTAAGCTTACTCACATTACATGTTGAACTGTCAGATAATTCCCCGTGATTTATTTCAAATTATTTAGCTAGGTTTGTTAGGAACATTTTATACAAACTTAAAAACATGAACCAACAGACTTTTAACTTTTATTTATTGAAATTTAGCGAAATGTTGCCATGGCTGCAGTTCTTGTGGAAAAGATGCATTAGAAAACTGTCAACAAAACATAAATGGACAGGTTTGAATAACGCCTGATTATATTAAATCTATGAGTCTAGTTCATTTCATGTTTACAGACGATTCTAGAACTTACAGCAATGCTACTCCAAAAATTAAAGTGTTATAATATCCAGCTGGTGTCACTAAAAAGGGCACAAACCTACCTTTTAAATGCTACCTCTCTTGCTGATCAAATGGATAATGAAAAAGTTGTTTCATGTGAAACACTTTACATCAACACAAAAGTCATTATAAATATTTTGAAAACTCTTAAGTTTTCAGATTTCTGTCAGATAAACAAAACAAACTCTCATTTTACACATAAAACAAAAGTATATCATATTTACATGTTTTAGGTGTGTATTCTGAAGTCATGTGATGCTTGTCAGCGAAGACCTGTTTTACTTCCAATACCAGTTGCTTTACCATCACCTCTGTTTTTCTAAAGGCTGCTAGCTTTAAATTTAGAAGCTTTAAAGGTTCAAAGAGAGCAGCTTTGCTGTAATATGTTCAACTATCACACCAGAGTTTTGTTGTCAGCAGTGTTGACCCGCTAGTCACTGATGTAAGCCAATCAAACTGCAGATTTCCCAGCTTTCTCCTCTAGCTTATTTCTCAGTGAGTATCCCTCCCCCCAGCATTGTATTTAGTGAATGAAGTGATTTTATTTTAATGTGTCTCCAAATGTAAATGTATGGGTTTTCTGCTGCTCTCCAGATGTTTAGACTTTTCATTTTTTAACATGCTAATTAGTTGGAATCGGTTATATGTGAACATTTAATGCTGCTATTATTTATGAGGGATTTGTTCCCAATGACTCTACCAACCACTTTGGGATTATATGTAGAATTTAGACTTAATCTTTCAGATAAGGATGTAAAGTTTTAGCTCGACAGATATTTACATGTATCTTGGCTTTTGTATCTGTGCAGCAGAAGTACAAAGCATTAGGGGGGGCCCCATTGTGCCATATATAATACACACTGCCTGGGGACAACATTTCTGAAATTGGGAAAAGAAGCTCGGAAATTGAACTGTTTTGGTTTAAAAGGATTAAAAAAACTCGTCTGTTCTGTGTCATAAAATAGGTTAACAGGTTCAATACTGTTCAAACAGAAGATGTGCTTTTGCAGTTTGTCAGTGTTTAAAATAAAAGACAATGCGCAAATACATCATAGGTAGGTAGAGGAACATTAGAAAAAGCTCATGTGGAAACCTCAAAAGCAAGAACTTCATCGATCTTCATCAGGTGGCTCTGATTGTCTTCAGGGTGACCTTAAGAGTTTTTTAAGTTCCAGGTCAGTTTGACCATTCGCTACTTCCTTCCCCAACTTTGTTTCCCTTCCCACTTCCATTTCATACAAACCATAGTATATTAGTATATTCACTGACCTTTTTCACATATTTCAATGCTGAAAATATGTTTAAATGAATTCAATTTTATATTATCTGAAAACTTTTTTATCACACTCTATACACACTGAATGTGAGTCTGATTCCTGTTTGGTTTGGCCCATTAATTATTACAGATTATGATCCTCCTCCTGCTCCTTACAGTGGACTGAAAAAAATATATAAAAGTAGTTTGTTGGTAAATCGGCCCATCTTTAGTTACAGCATTGCTTTAATTGTTTATGCAGTTTTTTGATTAATCAATGAAGTCATTCTGTTTTTTGATTAGCAGCTGCTGAGAGGACCATTATCTAACTTTCTGACCCAGTTTAAACGAGTATATCCCAAGCAGACTGTTGAGATGAAACCTTCCAACTTGGCTGTCATGATATTTTGGGGTGAAGAGAACTTTGACAGAGAAGTCAAGTTTGACATTTCTTCACTTATTTTACTGTCCTGGACATCATCATATGCAAACAGATTCTTATACCGTCTGAGATGGAGCTTTTGCACTGTTGGTTTTATAAGATAGTTTCTCTTCATGACATTGGGCTACCAGACCACAACAAATTCCTGAAAATTGTGCTTTTATACAGCTACTCTAATTTACTGATCAGTTAGTCAGTGGGTTAAATTCAATTTAATTAAATGAATTTCTTTGTGTTCATACCATTATGCTCACAGCTATTTTAATGGCTATCACTTCTTGCTGAAGTTATTTATAAAAGGCATGTCCTCACAACATCAGCCAGTTCTTCTTGTTCTCAGCTGAGTTTCTAAGGACTGAGTCAGTACGCATGAAGAGAATGTCTTGCTTCTAACTGATTCTATTTTAGAAGAACCTGTGTGTACATTGTTGGGTTTATGATTATTGATTGATTAATCTTGATCAATAATTATAATTACAAATCATAATCTGACAAAATCAACTTCTTAACCAAAATTCTCATTTATGAATTGAGACCAGAGATGTTTCTGGTGTTGTAATTGTGGCTCAACACCTTTGACAATTACAACCATTAAATACTCCGTAATAATTAATAACTATTGCCGGAGATGTCACTGTTTAATCAACCGTGTCTGCCGAAACGTGTGGAACGTTAACCTTATTTTGACTGGCGAATCACTTCCGCACACAATGAACACAAAACGCTCTCTCTTTATCTATGTGAATATTTATTAATCATCACCTACTTAACATTCAAAGTTCTACAAACACAGGGGTAACACATCTAACTAAGCAAAATTCAACAAATGGCAGTGGGTATGTATTGAATCAACCAGCAGTTTATGGCAAAAACAGAAGAAGGAGTGGGGGGGGGTTGGAGCGCAGCTCCGACTGTACTCAGTGATGTCCTGATCATAAAACGTCCCCCCAACTCCTGAGCACAAAGGATTCTAACTTTTGGCGGCAATCTAGCACAGTGAGGTTGAAGACAAAAGGGAAATGGAGAATTTTACCATGAGGTCGTTTTAACAGTCCAGTCTTACAACGCACCCGCATTGACTCTCAGATGGTGAAACACAAGCAGCTCTAGGACTGCGGCGGATCCCGATATCAAAATAACACATCAAAGTTTCAATAAGCAAGGTTACATGCACATATCATTCAGAACACATGAGATCCTAACCAGCAATTCTGATCGCTCTACCTCTGACCCTGCCCAGGCCTTCTAATAAAGAAATAAAAGATTAAATAAAAGATGGGTTTTACTTGGTGAAGTTTCCTTCTGGGTCCGCGAGTGAGAGGAAAAGGGGGGTTTGAAGCGTTGTGCGCGTCCGCAGTTACACTCCAAGAGAGCGGTCAGTCCCGTCCTTTGGTCTTCTTGACGAAAAGGAAAAATAGGATCTGACCATCAGCAGTCGACACGATGGCGGTTCGTTTCCTCGAACTCCGTGTTTTTAGTTACGTGTCAAACTCACGTCTTCGATCGGCATAGTGAAATTCCTGGCCTTCCTAGTCCAGAAACCTCAGTTATGAATTGTTCGTTGGCCAACGAGAGAGAGAAATAAATGAAGACTCCACGTGGGATCTCTTTTACTTCCAAGGACGCTCCAGTTGCGTGGCAACCCCGTCAAGATTGCCAGCTGAAAGCGAGTTTTAAAAATGTCCGCCTTCCTATATAGCGTCTTGTGACGTCAGACTTGGGGCGTGTCATATCAGCCGCCATGTCCTGGATACAAAATGGCCGAAAGCAGCAGGAGGCCTGGTGTCTGTGCAAGTAGTCCAATATTCAGCAACAAGTGGTCCAACAACATCTACACACTGTGTTGTTAAATTTGTGTTTTTTGTTTCCAAACACAATGGAAGTTGTTTAGTATGATCCTGAACCATTACCAGCTTTTATTTGGGTCTTCTCCAGACTTAGATTTCAACTGTATTTTAAGCTTAAGTCTAAACTTTGTTGCACATCAGATTTGATGGTTGAAACTGTTTCTGCCTTTTGAGCACATTCTGGCTGCTTCTGAGAGCCATAAAACCATTAGCCTGTTAGATCTCATTGGGATCATGATAGTCATGATGTCATGTAACTCATTAGTTAATCATCATTGTAACTAAAGATGCTGTTAAAATGTGTTGCTTTGCTTTGGAATGAGTGGTTATGTAGGTTAGAAATGGAAATGGTGCAAATATAGGAACTGGTAGCATCATTTAAATACCTCCAGTATAAAAGTTCAGGTTTTGTTGAATGAACTGATGTCTTTGAGAGACTGTGGAATATGATTTTGTTTTTGTTCTTCTAGTTTGTTTTCTTTAATTCCAGTTAGGGTTAGATGTCTGCAGATCCAGACCATCAGTACTGTTTAGGACTGCCACCTACTCAACATCTCACTCTATCCAAGTGTGTATTTTGAAACCGCCACTGTCTTGCTGCATGCACACAAACGGTGTCAGTCTCTGCTTTTAGAAATATTCACTTTAATTCATGTTCCCTGGTTTCACTGTTCCTCTCCTCTCCCTCCCTTCTATAAAAACAACAGGCCAGAGTTGGCCCGTCACATGTTCCACTGTCTGCCTATCCAGGGTGTGTGTGTGTGTGTTTAGGGTAAACTACTGTTTCTAGTGGTTTTGGATGACGAATGTCTTGTGTGTTTTTTTTTTCTGTTTTTATTCTTCCCTGTCTCCTACGCTTTTTTTTTTAGCTGATCTGTTTCATACTGTAATGTCTCCAACATTGTTATTTATCTTCTGTCAGCATGGTAGATCTCATATTGCACTTAAACGGATCCATTTAATAGGATGGCAGCTGAAATTATAGCACAATAACCTTTTAAAGCTGATAAAAAGAGTTCACAGTATCCTCTCTGCCAATTAATCCACACCATTCTGAATGCTGGCTGTACCGTGTGTTTGGCTTGCAGACTGTGGGATGTCACTTCAAAAAAAGGAGCTGTTAGTTTTGTTACCATTTTTATAGCCACTTGTAAACACTCTAGAAAGTATCTTACTACTAGGGACATTAAGTGTAATTCCAAGTGGAAAGAAATTCAGCAGTTATACATTTGTTGGTTCAATGCCCAGCAGTTTTTGGACTCCTTGTAAATAAATAAATAAATTATTGTGGTCTAAAACCAGGTGTTTCAGTTTCATTGTCCAACCCCTGTACTTCTCCAGCTGGGTATTACACATCATTGCTGCTTGTTCCTATCAGTTGATGCGTTTTCACTACTGATTTGATAAATGTTGCAATGTAAATAGTAAATGTAGCAAACTTATTTAGCACTTGTATTTGTGCTGACTCCTTAAATAACATTTAATAAAACCCATCTTGCAACATAAAATAGGTTAAAAGATCTCAAAACACACAAACACATCTGGCCCCAAGACTTTAGACTTAGGTGAGCCACATTGACAATAATTATCCACAAATGGAGAAAACTGTGGTGTACCTTCCCATCAGCAGCTCACCCAGGGGGTCAGAAAAGAACTCAGAACATCTGAAGCTCTGCAGATCTTGATACAAACACATTAAAACCGAAGCATCTAAAGCCGATCCCCAAAACTGTATCTTTTAACTGGCAAGATGCAGTCACATCCTGTATGTGCACAGTCATGTGTCAATGCTGATTGGTTAATTTTTATATCCCTTTAGTAAAACTTCATGCAGGATGAAGGCAACCAATATAACTTTCTGAATACATTTTAACCAGCTTTCATAAGCAAGAAGTGGCCCTTATCATGTTCTAGTGAGATGCTTGGAAATAAAAATGGTCTTTAGTTGGTCCTGCGGCGTGCAGATTAGATACTGCTACACAGGCAGCAGTTGTTGACACGTATGTTCTTGTAAATCAGATTCATTGAGCTCAAAGTGAAGCAGTGTAACCATCTGCTGCTCATATGACTTTTGTGTGCCCCCCACCCCCCCACACACACACATAGTTTAACTCCTATTGCTGGAAGTTGAAAGTGTTTCAGTGCCTCAGTTGCCTCCATGGAGTGGGAGAAATGTGAACATACTGACCCACACACACCCAGCAGGAAAGTGTTGTCATCAAACACAAAGCAGCAGCTGTTTATTCCGGCTCAGGGAGAGGGAAAGGGTGCGTGAGGGCGTGTTTGTGGCAGAGACACAGCGAAGGAGTTGTCAGAAAGGGACAGAGCGACAGAGACAGACAAGAAGAGGTCGACATGCCAAAGTGGATGAGCTTTAAGTTGTTCAAGGAGAGCAGCAGAGTGAGTACAAACTGCTGGACTTTGAATAAATTGAGCTGTTGTCATTTCTGCTGCTCTAATGTCAAACTGTTCTTCTGGGAGAAGCTGCATAGAAACTGAACTGTACCTAAAGCTGCACTGCTGCAGTCAGAATACAGCTGAGGACTGTTGCGGATCTGTTCTGTTTCCACCAGCATTGGTCTTCTTGCTGTGGAAACAGTGTTTCAGCTCTTAGTTTGTCATAGACAAGAGCTTGAAACTCTTTCTTGAACTAACTGTGTAGATCACCAACTAACCTGATCAACTGCTGCACATGTTGACAAAGTTTTCCTCCCCTCAATTTGTCTTTAAATTCCCACACATTGTCACATTGTCTCTGATGTTGTCTGAAGATGACTTGCAGTTTTGCTAATTTTACTTTTGAATGATTGTGAATTGATACTGTAAACATTATAGAACTTATTTGATATCATCATTATGGTGTTAAGTTATAGCCTTGTAAAAAAGATCTAAGTTTTCCTCAAGTATTTGAGGTGTCCTGAAGTACTGGCCCCTTGCAACAGCAAAGCTGGACTTGAGGGAGTTAGTGTAGCTGGGTAGATTAATAGTTAAACTGTGTGTGTGTGTGTGTGTGTGTGTGTGTGCGCAGCAGGCACGCAGACAGACAGGAAACGGGTCATTAGCTACCACTGAGAGACAGGATAAATTAAATTTGAGCATTGAGATGGCTGAGCCTAAACCTGGTACAGACTACAGAGCAGATTCGATGAATGGGTCCATGTACAAATGTTGTTTCATCCTCATTATTTTAAGCAAATATTTCTATAAACAAAAAATCCAAAACATGTAAATAGGGGGCATGTAAGCCCTTTTATTCTGATACCCATACAGAAACTCCAGTGTAACCAGTTACCTTCAAAGGTCATCTAAATGGTAAACAGAGTCCACCTGTGTATAATTTAAACTCAGCTGTTCTCTGAAGGCCTCAGAGGTTTGTTAGAGAACATTAGAGAACAAACGGCATCATAAATTCCAAGGAATACAGCAGACAGGGCAAGGCATATTTATTTATTTGGCACCATCCATACCCAAGCCAATCCAAAGTGTCGGTCATTTTCTATACCGCTTCTTCCATAGTAGGTCGCAGTTTATTGGTGAGATTCTTTAATCAATAGGTCCAGTAAACAGTAATGTTTTCAGTCCTGATTTTAAGGTTTTTCTGTGCCTCTCACAAAGTACTTTTCAACCCTGAGTTATCAGAAATATTAGCTTAATCTAAACCTTCAACTTGTATGTTAGACCCAACCCCAACCAAATTATTTAAGGAAGTGTTCCCTCTGATTACCAGCCCCATTTTAGGTATGATTAACCCATCCTTAGTAAATTGATATGTACCACAGGCTTTTAAGGTAGCTGTAATTAAACCTTTACTCAAGAAACCTTCACTTGATCGAGATGACTTGAAAAATTACAGACCTATATCCAATCTTCCATTCTTATCTAAAATTCTTGAGAAAATAGTTGCTAATCAAATGTGTGAGCATTTACACAGCAATGACCTGTTTGAAGAGTTTCAGTAAGGCTTCAGAGCTCATCATAGCACTGAAACAACTCTGCTGAAAGTCACTAATGATATTATTATGGCTTCAGATAATGGACTTGTGTCTGTACTTGTCCTGTTAGATCTCATTGCTGCATTTGATACAATCGATCACATTCTCTTAGAAAGGCTGGGATATGCTGTAGGGATCAGGGGAACAGCGCTAGGCTGGTTTAAATCTTATTTGTCTGACAGATTGCAGTTTGTTCATGTAAATGATAAATCATCTTTAAACTCCGGGGTTAATTGTGGAGTACCACAAGGTTCAGTACTTGGGCCAATTCTCTTTACTATGTAAATGCTTCCAATAGGTAAAATTATCAGGCATTTTTAATGTTACGCTGATGATACTCAGCTTATCCATGAATCCTGATGAGCCCAACCAGTTAGATAGACTACAAGCATGTCTTGAAGACATAAAAACTTGGATGACTTTAAATTTTATGCTTCTAAATTCAGACAAGACAGAAGCTGCCGCCTTTGGACCGTAGTCTTTAAAAAAGAAACTGCTTAGTCAATCACTCAATCTGGATGGCATTAAATTGATCTCCAATAATAAAGTCAAAAACCTTGGTGTTATTTTTGACCAGGACATGTCATTTAAATCCCATATTACACAGGTTTCTAGGGTTTCCTTCTTTCATCTCCGGAACATTGCAAAATTAGAAATATCCTATCCAGGAGTGATGCTGAAAAACTAGTCCATGCATTTGTTACTTCAAGGCTGGACTACTGTAACTCGTTACTATCAGGATGTCCACAAAATGCAGTTAAAAGCCTTCAGCTGATTCAAAATGCTGCAGCGAGAGTTCTGATAAAAATTAAAAAGAGAGATCATATTTCCCCTACTTTAGCTTCCCTTCATTGGCTCCCTGTTAAATCCAGAATATAATTTAAAATTCTCCTCCTCACATATAAAGCCCTTAATGATCTAGCTCCATCATACATCAGAGATCTGATTGTTCCATACGTTCCTAACAGAGCACTTTGTTCTCACACTGCAGGTTTACTGGTGGTTCCTAGAGTCTCTAGAAGTAGAATGGGAGGCAGATCTTTTAGTTATCAGGCTCCTCTCCTGTGGAACCAGCTCCCAGTTTTAGTCTGTGAAACAGACACTCTCTCTACTTTTAAGGCTAGGCTTAAAACTTTCCTTTTTGATAAAGCTTATAGTTAGTGTCTTAGGTTATTCTGAGCCATCTTCCGTATTTTTTACCTCCATCTTCTTCCCTTCCTGTTGGATGGAGTAAGGGGGAATCAGGTTTAGCCTAAACCGGCTCAGTTATAGTTGAGGTGCAAACACACCCTCCATTTCTGCTACCTGTATGACCCCCTCTCTTTTCCAATGGCTATGGGCAATCTGACAGAGAGAGGTATCCCAATCATTGTGGTTTTTAATATAACAATTGCCATCAGTGGGCTCTAGATGGAAAAACTGTCTACTTTTAAGGCTAGGCTTAACACTTTCCTTTTTGATAAAGCTTATAGTTAGAGTGGCTTAGGTTATCCTGAGCTATCTCTGTAGTTATGCTGCTATAGGCTTAGGCTGCTGGAGGACATAATGACAACTTTCACCCTCTTCACTACATTCTCACACTACTCTCTAATTCTGCATTATTTGCTGTTATTTCAGTTTTTAACTTTATGTTCTCCCTCTTTTCTCTTCCTAGAAGCTACACCTGGCCTGACCCTGTGTCTACCTGTGACACCTTTCTGGAGAGGGGCAACGTCCAAGCTTCTGCTGGCAACAACTTAATGCTCACCTTCTACCGATGATCCACATGGCCCTGCCTTTCAGTGTTTAACCTTTTCTCTCTCCTAGACATGGCAATTGACTGAGCTTTTACTGTGACTAACTCTATGTGCTCTCTTTCAGACTAACCTTGAAAACTGGCTCAGAGTTTCTGTCCATTCTTTCTAGGTGAAACGACTAGAGGAGCTACATCCATTAACATTTACTTTTCCTTCCCATAGAAAGGACTCCTGGATCAGTGCTTCTTTGTTCTCTTTGTGTCTCTGCTCTGTTCTCTCAAACCCCCAGTCGGTCGTGGCAGATGGCCACTCACACTGAGCCAGGTTCTGGCTCTGCTGGAGGTTTCTTCCTGTTTAAAAGGGAGTTTTTCCTCTCCACTGTCGCTACATGCATGCTCAGTATGAGGGATTGCATGGGGGTGGATCAGTGATGGTTTGGGCTGCCATATCATGGCATTCCCTTGGCCCAATACTTGTGCTAGATGGGCGCGTCACTGCCAAGGACTACCGAACCATTCTTGAGGACCATGTGCATCCAATGGTTCAAACATTGTATCCTGAAGGCGGTGCCGTGTATCAGGAAGACAATGCACCAATACACACAGCAAGACTGGTGAAAGATTGGTTTGATGAACATGAAAGTGAAGTTGAACATCTCCCATGGCCTGCACAGTCACCAGATCTAAATATTATTGAGCCACTTTGGGGTGTTTTGGAGGAGCGAGTCAGGAAACGTTTTCCTCCACCAGTATCACATAGTGACCTGGCCACTATCCTGCAAGAAGTATGGCTTAAAATCCCTCTGACCACTGTGCAGGACTTGTATATGTCATTCAATTCAATTCAGTATATTTATATAGCGCCAATTCACAACACATGTTGTCTCAAGACACTTCACAACAGTCAGGTACATACATTCCAATTAATCCTAACCATTGAACAGTGCAGTCAGTTAGTTATTTATTCAAATTTGATAAAAAGTTTTTCTGTCTAAGGAAACCCAGCAGATTGCATCCAGTCAGTGACTTGCAGCAATCACTCCTCCCGGATGAGCATGTAGAGACAGTGGACAGTCACTGGCGTTGACTTTGCAGCAATCCCTCATACTGAGCATGCATGTAGTGACAGCGGAGAGGAAAAACTCCCTTTTAACAGGAAGAAACCTCCAGCAGAACCAGGCTCAGTGTGAGCGGCCATCTGCCACGACCGACTGGGGGTTTGAGAGAACAGAGCAGAGACACAAAGAAGCACTGATCCAGGAGTACGTTCTATGGGAAGGAAAAGTAAATGTTAATGGATGTAGCTCCTTTAGTCGTTTCACCTAGAAAGAAAGAACAGATAAACTCTGAGCCAGTTTTCAAGGTTAGTCTGAAAGAGAGCACATACAGTTAGTTACAGTTAAGATCAGTCAATCGCCATGTCTAGGAGAGAGAAAGGGTTAAACACTAAAAGACAGGGCCATGTGGATCATCGGTAGAAGGTAGACACAGAGCCAGGCCAGGTGTAGCTTCTAGGAAAAGAAAAGAGAGAGAACAAAGTTAATAGCTGAAATAACAGCAAATAATGCAAAATCGGAGAGTAGTGTGAGAATGTAGCGAAGCGGGTGAAAGTGGTCATTATGTCCTCCAGCAGCCTATGCCTATAGCAGCATAACTACAGAGATGGTTTCAGTTCAGATTATTTAGTTAAACGGCACTCATTTACAACAATGTCATCTCAAGGTCCCACTGATGGTCATTGTTACACTAAAAACCACAAGGATTGGGATACCTCCCTCTGTCAGACTGATTATAACCATTGGAAAAGAGAAGGGGTCATACAGGTAGCAGAAATGGAGGTGTGTTTGCACCTCAACCATAACTGAGCCGGTATTGGCTAAACCTGACTCCCCCTTACTCCAACCAACAGGGAGGGAGGAAGGCTCCCTCCCAAGACGAATTGACGCTGTATTGGCTGCAAAAGGAGGCCCTACACCATACTAATAAATTATTGTGGTCTAAAACCAGGTGTTTCAGTTTCATTGTCCAACCCCTGTATGTACCTGACTTTTGTGAAGTGCCTTGAGACATGTGTTGTGAATTGGTGCTATATAAATAAACTGAACTGAATTGAATTGAACCCATTCCCTTAAAATGGAGAACAAAAATTCAGCACAATGGCAGAAGTGGCCATCCACCTAAACTGACTGTCATGAAAAGCAAGACTCACAGAAGAGGCCGCGAAGCTACAAACTCTGGAAAGGCTGCAGAAATCCACAGCTAATTTGCTTTGTAGCTTTGGAAAAGCAAA
This sequence comes from Girardinichthys multiradiatus, assembly GCF_021462225.1. Classification (NCBI taxonomy): domain Eukaryota; kingdom Metazoa; phylum Chordata; class Actinopteri; order Cyprinodontiformes; family Goodeidae; genus Girardinichthys; species Girardinichthys multiradiatus. The sequence goes on from NC_061800.1 coordinate 3,054,028, forward strand.
AACTGGTGGATGTCCACATTGAGTCTGCCTCGTGTAAATGCGGACTTGTAAAAACTTTGAAAATTTCACAGTTATCCACTACTCTTTCTTGTTCTAACCTATAAAAGCCTAATAAAATGCAGTAAAGCTTAAGCTTGTAATGGATAATAAAGGATTATGAATACTTATAAAGGGCATTGTATAGAATCTATCATGCTGCTGTTTCATGCACTCTGCAAGCATTCTCAATGTTTGAACTAAACATTTACAGACAACAGTTTAAAGCAATCCACAGACAATGTTGTACCTTTTTTAAACATTTTACATTTTCACATTATTTGTGCACATCATTGGAAAGATCAATAGACATCAAATCCCTTCATATCAGTCATTTAATGTGAAACACTATATCTGCAGAGTTCCACCCCACACCATCTTTGGTTTACTGATGTGCAATGTTACATAAGATTTGTGTTGTCTGAAGGGCCAGAGGCAGGTCAGAGAGGGGATCATCTCTGCTGGTTGATAAATGAATGGTTTTGTGAAACAGTTTAGAATGCAGAGTTGACACACTAATCAAAGCTTGTCTGAACGTTTATGGGCATTGTGCTGGTGTACATGTGACTACAAGCATATGGAGGGTGAATTGAAGCTGTTGGTGTGTTTCTATGTATAGGTTTGGCACTGTTTGTTTTTAGTTCTGCACCGACTTAATCACCAACAGAGTTCAGTAAATACCTGTAGATTAACATTAGTTTGACTCATAGTCACCATCTAAACTTACACACGTCCTCAGAGGAGGTTATCAGACCTATTTTTTCACTTGGTACCTCGGGGATTGTTCCATAACATTTCTCTCCAGTTCCAAACATCTAGTGATCCTCTGACTATTGATGGACATACCTGACAATCTACTCCCCTTCTTTCCATGTATGACTTTTCTAGATGGATGTCCTCAGCTGCTCATTGACATGGAGATATTGATGTCCATGGCTCTGATGTAAACCACCTTTTCATGATGTCATCACATGTCAAATAAAGGGCACCAACCTGAAGCTTTAGTGTTTTTTAGGCTGTGACTCTTCTTCTTCTTCTTTGTTCTTTGTGGCTGGTCATCTAAAGTCATTATAGACTTGGTTCTCCCTGACGACTTAAAAATCCCACCATGTCAACAAGTACTGTCAGTCTGCTGGGTGCTGGATCATCTTCCTCGCATTGACTACAAACGTGAAGCTCCTGGAGCTCTGAATAATTCTCAGAAACCTCAAACTGTGTGTGTGTGTGTGTGTGTGTGTGTGTGTGTGTGTGTTACAGAGGTCATATGACAGCTGGCAGATTTTTATTAATAGTATTCACTAAAGCTCTTTGTTTTTATCTTTGGTGAGCCTTGTTTTTCTTATCTTCACTCTAATACAAGCCAATAATACTGATCTGATAGAAGAAGAACCAGCGTCACTAATTTTCATTAGGATCAAGTTCAGCTTGCCTCTAAATACAGACATCAAATTCTGTCTTAAGTCTCGTTTTAGTCATTCAGGATCAGTGAAACTCAGTTAAGTAAATTAGTCTTTTTAGACTACCTTTTTATTTTTCATCTTAATTTTCAAAATTGTCACAATTAAAGGTCTGTCCCCTGAGTTCACACAGGAAGCTTCTTTGAGCACAGAAGAAATCTCAAAAACAAGTTTCAGTGGCCTTATCGGCAAATGTTGTGTAATATCCTGTTTTAATAGCAAACTTAGAAAAAAATAAGTACTTAACTGTCACATTTTAGTTTTGCCCGATAAGGTCCAATCTCAATCTGAGAGCCATTAGACCCAAATCAGTTCTTCACAGTAAAGTGCACCAAATTAAATCAGAACTGTACAGACCAAAATAATGAAACCCTTTTTTTCTCAGATGGTCTTCCACCTGATCCGAGGCAGAGCCATCTGTAATTTACTAACTTGAGGCAAGGCTCTGCAGTGGCCCTGGTCTATATCCCAGAACTCCCAATGACAGGTCCTGGTGTCTGAAAACCTTAGCTTGGAGAGCACTTTTAATATGGCTTTAGGTTTTGGCATGACTCCAATGTAAAATACTTTCAAAGACTAAATTGATTTAATAAACATTGATCTTTCTGCATAAAAATCTGCTTAAACGCTTCCTTTATCTTTGGGGTCAGTTTGAGCCCAGCAATTTAAATTTCCAAAAATGTTCTAAATTGTTGCCCAAATATATGTGTCAGGTGCTTCATGTTTGTTTGTTGGCTGCTCAAAAAGGCCTTTAAACAAAACATCAGATGAGGATGCCTCATAATGCTTCTGTGGCCTAAGAGATTAACAAAACTTTATTTACAGAAAACCATTTTTGAGAAGTCCTTTTCAGTTGAGAGAGCAGAAAGGAAGAGCACACTGAGCACCAAAAGAGATGATTCCTAAGGCTGCTGTGCAAAGCTTTTATACGTTAGCTTCACCCCTAGGTTGTGTGGAAGTATCAATATCTTCACGGGACGGTATTCCCCCCCCCCCACACAACATGGAAAATATCAAACTTCTCGCAGTGCTTCCCCTTCTCCAGGTCGTGTGAACTATCAATGGTTCTCGCACTGCTATAGTTAAGGTTATATAGGGTTACGTCAAAACAATTCATGTTATAGTGACCTCAATATCATCCAAAACATATGTGTGTAAAATATTACCATTTCTTATATGTTTCATACAGCAAAAACAGCTTGGGATCAAATTAAGCACCGATGTGAACAACATGTTACGGGGCATTGAACATATATTGCCATAGTAATTTAATCTTTATCCTTTAGACTCCATCAAAATAAAAAGTAACAAAATATGAAGCCAAAAAAAACACTTCAGATATTTAATTTGAGATGTTAAACATTGAGTGGGGTCAAATTAACTCAAAGGCAATATGAATGTTAATCCAGGAAACATTGTTTCCTTTGTGTAGTTATGCATAAGCCATCTGCAGCTCAGACTCTTTGAATCTTTTACAAACTGTCCATTATGGTAGCTTAATGAAATGTGTGTTGAACGTCACTCCTTCTTGAGGATTAAACACACTTGGTAGTGTTTATGGCACCATTACCGATGGAACCACCCTCTTCTGTAATCACTACATCACACGTTTGAGCCGTAATGATTGGTCTACTTTTACTGAACTGTGACTACTGGGTGAAACAGTGGCTGGTTGACTTCAACCTCCTTGCTATTTCAGTTCTTTTACAAAACATATGGAGTCAGAAAAAATTAATCGAAGTTCTCCAAGTTAAATGGGGCTTTAGAAAGCCAGCAGCCACTTTTATCTGGGTTATGCTGTGCTACGTTACATTGCCTTTCAGTCCCCCCCCCCCCCCCTTGTTGACACATTTCAGCAGCCACAGACACATCTGTCATGTCTCTGCTGTGAGTTAAGCTGTATTGCAGCTACATCCAAGCTAGAGTATAGTCAGCAACAGAGATGAAATTCTTATTCATGGCATCACTAATAATGTTCATGAGAAAAAATAATTAGTGTGCTGTCTTCTACTGAAACATATGACCATTGCAAGCTTTCAGGTTCACGCATGCGTGTATGGAGCAAACACAGGAAGGTGACATGAAAGGATAGCAGAGCATAATTCCCACCCTCACAAACAAACCATGCTGGTCAGATCAGTGTGAAAACATGATGGAGGTAAAATTCAGTCACAGTTCTGCAGCAACAAGACATGAACAATAATCTGATGATGATCTTGAAGTCAGTTGAAGAGGCAGCTGGAGAGACTGAACTGGAACAAGACTGCAGGTCCAGATGGTGTCAGCCCTAGAGTCCTGAAGGCCTGTGTAGAGCAGCTCTGTAGGATTTTGCAGCACCTCTTCAACCTTAGTCTGGTCCAGAAGAAGGTTCCAGTGTTGTGGAGGACCTCCTGTCTTGTTCCGGTAACAAAGAGATTTCACCCATCAGTCCTCAATGACTATAGACCTGTTGCCCTGACATCCCACATCATGAAGGTCCTAGAGAGATCCCTGTTGGCCCACATGAATAAGCAAACAATAAACTATCAGGACCCCCTTCAGTTTGCTTAATGCCTGCTTCAACAAACCAACTGTCATCTGGACAAAGCCAACAGCACTGTGAGGATCATGTTCTTTGATTTCCCCAGAGATGGAGAAGAAGCTGAGCACAGGAAGGTGGCTTTGTGGCATGGTGTGGAAACAATAATCTTATCTTGAACATGAATAAAACAAAGGAGATGATTGTACATTTTAGGAGAAACAGGAATAAGTCAAAAACTATTTACATCATGGGAGAAGTGGAGGTGGTGGAGTACAAATACCTCGGTGTTCACTTGGACAACAGACTGGAGTGGAGATACAACTGTGAAGCCGTTTACAAGAAGGGACAGAGCAGACTGTACTTCTTCAGGAAGCTTAGGACCTTCTGTGTTTGCAGCAAGAGCAAACGTGAGCATGTTTTCTGCATATCTTCTATACTGTAGGTCTGCTGTGAAGAGTGTGATCTATTCTGCCATCATCTGCTGGGGTAGCAGCATCAGAGCCAGGGACTTTAAAAGCTCAACAAGCTAATATAAAGAAGCTCGCTCTGTTGTGGGGACTCCTCTGGAACCTCTGGAAATCATTGTGCAAAGAAGGATTCTTCATGTCAAGCCAAATGTTGGTAGTAAAGTCTTGTCTGAAGCCAACTTTTGTATTTATACTTTGAATATAAGGAGTAAGTGAATTGGAGCCTAGAAAAGTTTGGATTTTTGACATGTGAGTGGGAATTTGACAGAATGTTTGGGAAATTGTTTTTTGGCTGATTATTATTTTGGCTTGTCACACAGAGCTAACAGCTCTATGTGACAAGCAGTACACAGACTGGTTGGTTAGACACGGAGCAAAGTTCCTCTTTACCCCTGAGCTCTAATCATCCACAGAGTGTGTGTGTGTGTGGCCATCTGTCAGGTAAAAGTTCACCTGCACCTTTTTAGAAACAACAGTCTCTGTTGCTAGGAGATCTTAAGCCCAGCTAACACATATATCACATGCGCACACACACACACACACACACACACACACACACACACCACACACAACCTAACATTTTCCAAAACAGGGCAAATTTGAGCAAAAGGAGGATGAAGAAATTGCCTTATTCGAACCCTGCCACTACTAGCAGTTTCTAGCAGTTTGTCCAGTTTATTCACTGTTTGTCTTAAAATGTGCTGTTTGCAGGAACATAACTGGGAGCATATGGAGAGATTTTATAATGCTGACAGTTCCTCTCTGTTAATTCTCCTATAGTCTGGTTTAACCAGCTCTGCAGTCCTATAGGTTTTTACAGTACGCATTTCTAATTAGTTTGATTCATGCAAAACCTCTCTCAGAAACAGAATATGTAACTTTAAGGGTGGTATAAGTCAGTTAAAGACTCAAAGAGAGCTCTTAAGTGGTCAGTAGAGCAGAAAGCTGTTGTGACTATGATTTCAAATCTATAGTTGAGAAAGGTTAAGTATGACAGAGGAGAGGATCCTTACTTTGTGAGAAAATCATTGAAAGGATTCAGAAAAAATTCTGATTATTCTAAATGATAAAACCCATTCAGTGGAAAAGGACAGCACTTAGACATAACTGAACTCCAGCGGTCTTGGATCAGTAGCTGATAGAACTTCATAAACTTCAATGACACTATTTTGTAAGAATGTTTTTTAACAAATGTTAAACATGACTGGTTGACTATTCTGGAGGATTCTGAGAATGATGGAAAAATGGGGATTCTGGTCAGGCAAATTAGTGTTCTGTATCAAATAGATACAGTTTCATTTCAGAACCAAAACAAAAAAACATCCAGAATGTTATCAGCAACAAGTGAAAAAGCTAGATTGATTTTATGAGCTCATCATTTTTTTTCAGTTTTAGCTTTATTATCAAGTTATACACCCATCCATTGGACAAGGGTGGTTACAGTCTTAGCTGGTTCTGACAATTTTGACAAAACTGATTAGTTTTCTGTTTTATAAAAGGTATCAAGACAAATAATGCCTACCGCATTGTCTTCAGTTTTGTAAAGATCAGATAAAGGTTAGGGACATATGCTGGTTGAAAGAATGTGGAGAATCTTTTTTCTAGGCACTTGTGGCCTTTATTTTTCACTTTAAAAAAACAAACCGAGTTGACAGGTAAACGTCAACAGGCTGGGGCTTGAACCCGTGTAAATTTGTGTTGAGGACTAAGGCCTCTCTACACAGGTCTCATGCTTCACCCCTGCGCCACTGCCGTGCACAGAGAATGTTTTAATAATTTACTTTTCCTGAACTCATAACCGCAACCAGTTGTCAATGTTTGTTATATTGAAGAAATTGTGCACAAATATATAGTGCCTTAAAAAGAAAATAGAAATCTGAAATTGACGAGCCAAAGTCTGGACACATCGAAGAACACTGTATATAAGTAGAGGCCTTATTGGTGTGTCTCTTAAGGAACAGGGAACTCTGTGTGCCATAAGAAAAGACTAATTAAATGGATTTTTCTGTACTTAACTAGGTGATGTATGTTTTTAATATGATGAAGGACTTCAGTACCCCCATTTTGTCCTCTTTTCAAGGATTTGATGTCCTAATGCAACATTTCACTTCTAGCACTCCATTGTCATTATGCTTGCTTGGATGTGGACAGAAAACCCCTGAAAATATTTATTTAACATTTTCAACTCCCAAACAACCTGAGTTAGAAATATATGATTGATTTTATGTTATTTAAGGTTATTTTAGAACAGTCCCAGGTGTTATCGATTGCCTTTACATACTGGGGTCAGGGCTATTACCTCTGATTACTCTGTGTTCATGTGGCTGCAGCCCATGACTCATGTGGAAAGTGTAAGTGCTGAGGGATGGCAACTATCCGCTTGTGCTGTTTCCCAGGTTAATGTGGCTAAAGATCAGCATATGTCAGTGCCATGAAGCTGATGCAGTAATCTACAGCATCTAAGCAGATCACTGGGGTAAACATTAACATGGGTTACAGAGGTCACTTTGAGCACTTCAGTTATTGGCTGTATGCTGCTCTGTTTTAAGAGTGCTTCTAACATTTCACTCAATTGACTTGTGAACCTTTTTGATGGGTTTGATTGATGGGTTTAATACCATTATATTTAGGTGGAGTTATCTTCAGGCCAGACCAAGTGCTTTAGGTTTATACTCATTCATACCACGAAATTCTAATGGCAACATAAACATATGACCTTTGTTCCTAGATTTTGTCATTTGTCATTTGTCATTAAAATAGACATTTTTCTTTACCAAGTTGCAGACTAAAACAGAACTAAAACCATGGCATAAAATATTACACTCTATTTCTTTGACATTACATGCATTAAGATTGTAAATGTGTCCAACTTTCCTTGGGCTCCAGGTCATTTAGAGCACTGAGGTCTGTCATCCATGTTTGACATTTTTTTGTTAAGATATAGCTGACTCAATAATCCATTAGTCTTCAATAAACTAAAGTCTTGCTCCTTTAAAACTGAAGTGCTAACTAAACTAGTGTTAGCATGTTTACTGTCTTGTTGATCATTGAGCTTGTAACGTGTTTCAGGGTAGTTCCATGATCATTTTATCACTGCTGGACTAAACTGATTAAAACCGATGTTCTCCTGTTTCATAAACTTAGCGATTTACTTTGAAAGTCATTTATTTAATGACTAGTGTTTTGGCTGCCCTCAACAACTGTGGATGTCTCAGCCTAGTCCAGAACTAGTAACATCACACAGGCTGACTGGGACTAGAATTTACCATTTATGTACATTTCAATATGAGACCTAGAACAGTTTTTTTTTCTTTCTCCTGGAACCAACTGTTCAGGAACTTTCATCTATCTAGGCCAGTGGTCGGCAACCCAAAATGTTGGAAGAGCCATATTGGACCAAAAAACCAAATCTGTCTGGAGCCGCAAAAAATTCAAAGCCTTATATAAGCCTTACAATGAAGGCAACGCATGCTGTAAGTGTCTATGTTAGCCTACTATCAAAATGACCAAGTAGGCTACAAATGCATAATAAGCATTCATGATTAAATGTTCATTTTCCCTGCAGCGCCAATTCACCATTCTGTTGTACGATGGTGCTATAAGTTTAACTTCCATTACAATATTAATGTATTATGTTTCTTTGCATTGATTAAATTATAGAAATACAATAAAGAAATCAGACTTTTGATGTCATTTTTATTGTGAGGATTCAAAAAAAATGTCTCCTATAATTTCAGACCTCCCAATGGAAATAAAATGCAGTCCTCTTCAATCCTCAATAATACAATACAATCCTCTTCTCTTTCCCCCCTTATCTGAGCAACAGACAGAGTGCAATAAAACAGCAGCCTTTTGAAAAGGTAAAGTAAATAAAATTAAAATAATACAGTTTAAGTTTGATTTCGGTGCATTATCCTCTTCTCGTTAGTCTTCTGCAAATGCCAATTATGTCAGTGCAAGGGAAGCGCAGTAGCATCCTCTTCTTTTTTGACGCGCACAATACAACGCAGCCATCCTGGACCTGAGCAACAAACCACAATAATATCCCTATGTGTCAATCCAAATATATACTGGCAAAAATCAGAAATCACTTTATAAAAACAGCCACTTTGTTACTAAATATGTGCCTATAACAGGATTGTGTTTTTACCCGTTTAATGTGACTTCTGTTTTTGGACATCACTGGACAGCTTCTCAACATCGGGCATGTAAGATGTAACTTTAATCTTCACGTAAGACTACAAGCTTTCATCTGTAAGGCGGGTGCGGTATTTGGATTTGATGTAGTTCAGGTTTGAGAATATCTGCTCGCAGAGGTATGTTGATCCAATGATGGATAATACTCCAAATGCATAGTTCTTCATGTTTCTATAACTGTCAGAAAGAGCATTCCATGTGTCAAATACAAGTTTCTCGGGTGTTGGGAGGCTTTCAATTTCGCTCCATTTGTGACTTTGGGCGAGCTGGGCTTTTTGGCGAGTGACGTCTTCAAGCTCAGCTGTCAGACTTTTGAACTTGGACACCCATAAATCTTTGTCAGCTATATTGGCCATTTCCATTTCAAGGTCAGCTTGATTTACTCCTGGGAATTTGTTCAACAAGGACAGGTCAATCTGCAGGGGTATGACAGGGACAGAAAGTGTCATTTTTTCCTTTCGGACACTTCAGCACAGCCTCACATATGTCCTCCCCCCGTGTTTGGCCTTTCAATTCAATTCAACTCAAAGATACTTTATTGATCCCCGAGGGGAAATTAGAATTCCAGTACAACCCATCCAAACATACATCATGACACAAGACAAGGGGGGGACGGGTCACCGAGGCTTTGCTGCCCACTCACAGGTGCTGCCCTTGCTAGATGAGAAAAGAGGCCACATTAGGTAAGTAGAGGAAAAAAATCATATTTCACACTTTATCCTTAGCAGGATACAGTTTGAGATTGCAAAAAACCTAAGCACAAAGAAGCAACAAGTTTACAGTGGTATTAGTTCGATAATTTCTTCTTGCGGCCCATCAGAGTTCACATACCTGCATAACGGCGCTACCTGTTCAATATCGATCACATCACATGACTCATCACAGGAAATTGAGTATGCTGGAGCTGAATTAATGCCCTTGATTTGTTGATTGGTGACGCTGCCTGCCATTTTGATGGCCCTTTCTTTAACTGTCTTTGCGGCGAGAGGCATGTCTTTAATTTTCTGTATTATATCGGTTTTGTTTTTGAAGTCTGAAAATAGGTGCTCTGATATTTTAATAAATGAATCCTTGATATAGTCACCATCTGTAAACGGTTATCTCCCGGGTTGAAACAAAACTAACTGCAGTAGTGGAGTTTGGAGATGCAATCCACTTTTTAAATCTATCTTTGCGGTCCTCTAATTTCCCCAGAAGTAGTGCAATCGCAACTTTTCTCTCACTCCCAACTGGGTACTCGCCTGCAAATGTAGCACATTACTCTTTTTGTTATTTGACAACTTCTCATTATAAAGCAAACATGTAGGCAATCCTTCCGCATTGGCAATGAAAGCGAATGATTTGGTCCAAGAACTGTTGAATCCTCTGTTTTCCTCAGCTATCTTTCTCTTTTTCCCTTCGGGATCCATGGCCAATCACACACCCACCGGTTTGTTTGCAACAGCTACCTGCCTGGCACTATGCCGAGCTGAAAGAAACGTGTGTCGCAGGATATTACGCAGATCTTCATTGACAGAACTGTTGAAATTTAATATTTATTCTACACATTTTTACAGCATTTGAAAACGTTAAGTATGTTTGTGTCATGTTTGTCCTACAGAAACCATATTAAAACAAAAAATATACCCCCCCCCCCCCCCCCCCACATTTTTTTAAACTTTCATACATTTTGGAAAAGCTCCAGGGAGCCACTAGGGCGGCGCTAAAGAGCCGCGGGTTGCCAACCTCCGATCTAGGCCAAGCATTTCCACCATGAAATCCAAAACAGGGTTGGAGCAACATAAATTAAATAAGAGAAGCGACAGCTATGGTTGGAATTAAAAGCTGGTGTTCTAGCAAAGGACGTGATCATTTCACAGCATTTCTAATTCAGTTTCATGAAATAATCACTTCAATGTAACAAAGTGTCCTAGAGGAGTAGCAGTAGTGCTGGAACCTTTAAAAATCTGTTTAGGATCCACAGGTTATGGTTGCTTTTATTTGTAGTTCAACATAAACTAAAACGATCCTCAAATGATTCACAGCTGTACACAATTGTATAAAGACAATGATTTAAAATCCATTTCAGTTAAACGTAAGAGCAAATATGAGCTGTAGAGGAATTTTCACAAAAGACACAACTGATATTTTTATAGATGTAAATGAAATATTACCTAAGAAAATATTGCCGAGGCATCCCCCCACCCCGACTCCCATCTTGTAATTCCTAAATTATCTCTTGGATTCCAAACGGCTACCTCTATCAATGAACCAGCATAACATGTTTTATCTTTTTTCTTAGCTTGTTAAAATAAAAAATAAAAATAAAAAAATTTGTCATCGGCATTGGCAGATCAGACCTTAAAGGAAAACGGAAATCGTAATCAGCCAGTGAAAGGCTCTGCATCATTATAGAGTGTGTTTCCTCTGTTTCTGTTGTGTTTTCTTGTCTTTATTCAGAGGTCAGTGTTTTGGTGGTCTTTGTTTGACAGTGTGTCCTGGATGTCAGCTTGTTGCGTTCTTGCAGCAGCTCTTTCTAAACTGTTTTATATTCAGTGTAAATGAAAATGAGTGAGCCAGCGATGTCTGGACAAACAAAATAGAATTATCACTTCTTTCAATAATTCAACACAAACCTTCCATGATAAAAATGAGGGTTAAGCTCTTGTAGTGGAGCTGTTTTGGCCGCTGTATCTGATGATGTACGTTGTGTTTGTGTCCTGCTTAGTTTATAAACCCAGGGTCATTCTGTGTGTCCTTATGCTGCCATTCTGTTCCGTTTTCCACCCTACTGCTGCTGGACATCAGCATGACTGAGAGCTGCTAAAATGTAAAGACATTGTTAAATATTTGAAATGTGAACATGTCTGTGTTAGGCTCTCAGCACTTGTTTGCTCTGCTGATTGTGATGTGAGATTCTGTGTTTGCAGCTCTCTGGTGGATGCGAGCTGACGGTGGTCCTGCGGGACTTTACAGCAGGATGCAGCACAGAGCTGTCCGTCAGCACAGGTGAGACTGGCTCTCACATCCCTTCTAGTGATCCATTTGCAATTTTTTTAAAGTGAGATAACCATCTGTCTTGTGTTCACTCCAGGCCAGACTGTAGAGCTGTTGGAGCGGCCCACAGAGCGACCCGGCTGGTGTCTGGTCCGGACCACCGACCGCAGCCCACCACAAGAAGGGCTGGTTCCAAGTTCAACTCTCTGTGTGTCTCACTCACGATCCAGTGTTGAGATGGACGGCTTCTTCAGCTCGGGGAAAGGTAGGAGGAACATCTTTTCATAGTTTGTCATGAGAGTCCCGCTTAACTAGCTCTGCCTACTGCATGGACACACAGAAAGCGTGCAGTTGTCCCTGCTGGCTGACTTTGTTAGCAGTGATAGCAGTCAACACTCTGAAAAGACAAATTCTGCGATATAAATGATTATATTTGGATTAAATTTTATCTTCGGTCTATTTTCTGGACCACCAACAACATAAAAGACTAATCCAAAACAGGTAAACTGTTTTGGATTTCAATCTTTTATCTCAAAATAAAAATGATTTTTAATGTCATTTGACCAAACTCTCGCGCTCTATTTCCCAGTACATGGTGTAATGGCTGGCATATCTTGCCCAGGCAGTTGGATGTTGGCATAGCTTCCAACTTTGGATCATGCTGGAACAAAATTGAACACAAAGTGGGAAAACGTTCTTAAAGTTTTTGACTTGCCTGGCAGCCTGGCCAGAGGATGTCGGGGGTGTTAAGGAAAACCCAAAACTTTGGAGAATTTGAACAACAATTATATAAAAGTAACAAAAGCGCATTATTTAGCTGAATCTCATGAGGGTGGTTACGCCTCAGTTTTGTGGACCAACTGGGCCTGTCGTTGTTGGTTCTGATTCTGTTTCTGTTTTTTTTTCTGTTTGGGCCTTAGAGCTCAGGTGCTCACTGAAAGCTGGTATTTTCATTGATTAAGACATCACAGTGCTAATCAGCTAATCAGATCCAGAGTCCTGTGGCACACATTTCCCAGACAACGAATTAGAAAAATGGAAGGATTGTTTTTTTTTTTACCATGTTCTATTGACCCAGGAAGATACAAGAATGTAAGGAAACTATCACCGTAAATAGAACTGTCTGATTTCATGGTTTCCAACATTGAATCACTGAACTGAATAAAAAGATCATCTTTTTACATTTCAGATTTTGACACTTCTATCATTATTTAATGTTGGCTAATCTTGGATTATTAAAAGCTTTCAGAATTTCCTAAATAGTAAACATTTACATGTATTCCTAGGCAATCATGCCAGACTTCTTTTAATTCCATTAGCATGCAATATTAGCTTGTTTTCACTGACCCAAGATATCCTTGGTTGTTCAAAAATCCATCAAATGTGATTAAAGGAGCAAACACTGATGAACCTGCAACAGGGTCATGAGCAGCCATGTTTCATTCCCAAAGGCTGACCTGTGTGGTATGATCCAACAGATGAACTGCTGTAGTTCATATTGCTTAAGAAGCTAATGCTGGTTGTGACAGGTGTCAAACTACACAGTGCATTGCAGTTTTTGTTTATGGGGCTACATTATAGCAAACCAATCAGGGTGTTCATGCTGACCCCTGTCAAAAAGCAACTGGGCTGATGGTCAGAAAGTTATGTCTAATTGGAGTATATGTGCATTCCCTTTTGTCAAGTAACTAATAAGGATTTTTCCAAGTATCTACAACTGTCTATGCTATAAAACAAATTAATCAGTTACTGATGAAGTACCTGGCAGCATGAAACTGTAGTTAATAATTTCTTAAGTATATAAATGAACTAAACTGAATTAAATTAAATATTTTCTTTAATGTGGCTGTGGCGCTTTTAAGAGTGAAAAATCATCAGATGATGCCACGGTGTCTGAAAACTTGACGGTGATGCCCAGTACCAATGTAGGGAGGGAGGACGTGCAAATCAAGGTATCTAGCGAAGCCTCAATGGTTTCTATGGTTACCACTGTACACAGATGAAACATGCATAGTGCAGTTTTTTTGGAGTCTTTGTCTAAACCTGCAGATGGTGATCTTGAGCTGTGTGATTTCCCATCAGGACTTGATCCATTTAACAGTGACAGGGAAGCATCCTGATGCACTGCAGCAGTTAGTTTCCAGTGAGCCTTTCACAGCATCAGATGAAGGTTGCTGCTGAGAATTACTGTTCATGCCCCTAGCTCCCATAATCAGATTCATTCCTCCTCTTATGAGGACCTTATCAGACTTTTTCAGACTTTGAACCCAGCTGCTGTAAATGTCCTGCCTTCTTAACAAAGTTGTTTTTTGTTATTTAACAGGCCTAGCTCTAGACTGTTTATGACTTCAAAACATGTCGGAACTTTGTGACTGTGTGGGAGATTCCTCCTGGCTGAAGCATGCGCGCGCGCGCACACACACACACACACACACACACAAACACACGATAAGAACAACTGATCTGCCAGCCGGAGCCACACTGTTTCCTGCTTTTCAGTGGAGATGCCAATGGAATAACTGCAGCCACTACACCTGGAAATGCAGACATTCTGATGTCAGCTTAATGAGATGTGTGATATTAGACCTCTGTGTTCATAACCATTCCGTAACAAACTACTTTGTAATGTTACTGTAGTGACATATCCCAAAAACCAAACCAAAGCTCGGCTTTATGTTTAGACTAGTTGATGTCTGACTAATAACATTCACAGTTTTTTTTTCAGCTTCAGATTTAAGATGCCTTTTTTCCCAGCTGTTAGTCCTGAAGTAATTGTCTGGTGATATAAGATATGCTGAAAAATCCTGTATGATTGTGTTAGTGCTGAATGAAAAGTGTGATGGAGACCATATGAACTCTAAAGATGTGTTTTTATTTGAAGTTATTTAGAAGTGTTCTAACTGCCGAGTTTGGATAAGCCTCTGAGTCTTTTTGTGTGTGTGGGGGGGGGGCAGCAGGTGTCTTGTGACTGCTTGATAAAGTAGGTCTCCTTGTCCTCTGAAAGATTGTGGAACTCTAAAGTGAAGTGAAAGGAAGAATGGAACAGATTAAACGGCATGACTTTAATCATTGTTATTCTCATCATCATACATCATTATTTCAGCAGCATCTTCACTAACTGAAAACGAAAAAGAAAGAGATGGTAAAAATGTCTGAAATCTACCTTAATTCTGGAATTTATAATAAGAATAAAGCTAAATACATTCCAGCTGTACTTGTTTATGATGGTAGTTTTAAACAGAAGGCTGTGAGTTAGTCAAACTGGCTGTCAGATGAATCTGGGCTTGTTTATAACTATTAATTTGTTGCCTGTCTGGGTTTTTGCCTCTCTAACCTTAGTCATGAGACTGCAGTACAGAAAACTACAGTCAAAGCATTCGCACCTAATATTTGCCATTTTCTGGTGGGAGGTGGAAGGTGAACAAAATGGGACACTGCAGTAAAATAGTGCTACTGAAGCACTTTATCTAGGCTATGTCCTCATATGCTGCCTGATATGCTGCTGCAGAGCTCGTCAGAACCTGTCCACACTGCCGGGAGGACCATGAGGCTTTAGATGCCCAACAGCAACTTAGCTGAATACAGTTATCATTCAGTCTCCTGTAACCCAATTCTTAATAGTGCTGGTACTAATACTAGTTCAACACATGATCTCAGAGCTGTGTAATTAGATACCCTCCTATACAAGAAGGAAAAGCTGGTGAATTTAAATGATACAGAATGACTTCAGTGTGCTTGTCTGGGTTGCTGTCCCATCATGGCAGATGGCCACAGCTCCTGATCCTGTTTCTGCTGAAGTCTTCTTTTGCTTAAAAGGCAGTTGTTTGTTACCAATGTCCCTCCATGCTTGGTCAAGGTGGGTGGCCACAGTGCAGTGATAATCCAGTATAATCTTCTGGTTTCTGCTTTTTCGAACATTGTTCAGCCATTGTTTTATTATCTTTTAGAGATGACAGTCTCATTTTCTATCAGACACAAACCTCTACGTTGAACGGAAATGATTTTGAATCTTATTCTGCTGGGTTTATGATTCATTTTGGGCTTAACTGTAGATGGATTTGAACCTGATTTTGATTTGATTGTATTGAAATGAATTTGAATATTTGCATTAAATTAGATTCTGACCAGACCAGAGCTTTACACTTGCAGAATTGCTGACGATGTAATGGGAGTTTGGTCGTCATGTGGTTTATGAATCTATAGAAAGCTTAGGAATACCAGGCCTGTCTAACCAAAGCAAGTGTTGTTTTTTGGCACAATGTCAAGCCTGTTCCCAGGGCATGTTGCACTCCACCAGGGCTGCCCCTTGTCCCCGATCCTGTTTGTGGTGTTCATAGACAGCATGTCAAGGCATATTTGTCTTGTTTGTAACCCGAAGGTGTCTCATGTCAGGATTTTGTATACAATGTGGCTCAGTTGATGTCTTCAGGTCATGGTTTCTGTGCACTGGGGTTTTTTGCGACAGACTGTGAAGTGGACGGCATGGGAGCCAGTTCTAAGTCAGAGGCCATGCTTCTCAACCTAAAAATGTTGGTCTGCTCTGTCAGGATTGGGGGTTAGTCTGTGCTGAAAGCGGAGGAGTTGAAGTATCATGGTATTCACTTATGGCAGGCTTGAGCTGGAAATGGGAAGACCCGTTTAGGTTTTGTCTGCTGTAATGCAGGCTTTGTCTCTTGTGGTGATGAAAACTGAGTCAAGAAGTAAAGATCTTCATTTGTTTTTGCTAAGAAGTTGACATTTGCTTTCTTTCTCAGTTAATTTAGCCAGAATGCAGAGACATATTGGTAAATCCATCAGAAACTGCCACATTAATTAAATTTTTTTTAGATCTACTGTTAGGAGTCCTTTTTCGATACATATTTAAATTCAGAACAGTTTTTGGACTCCTTAAAATCACAACATTCAGCAGTATGGGAGCTGTTGTTAGTGGAGAAAACATTTCTGTTCATTTTTACTGCAATTACAGAGGTGACAGTTTCTCCCTGAATCATTGGGAAGTTTTAAAAGTGATAAGGACAGCAGCAGTCTCATTGGGGAAGTAGAACAACTCAGATGAACCACACAAAACAGCTGAGCTCTCTAAAGAAAGATGCTTGAATTAGAGGTTCTCTTCTGTGTTATCACTAAATACAACACACTCGCAATATTGACCAAAAATGAAAACAAATAAGTTGGAAATATCACAATTAAGCTTTTGAGGGGTCTATGCAACTACAAGGTAAGATGGAGTTTTTTCATCAAGGGCAACATAAGAAAAATAATATTAGGTTCTACTTCTGGATTTTGAGCAGAAAGAAGGGATAAATTCAAAGAAGTTTGAGGAATGTGATGTTTTTTTCTCATCAGACGTTTTGCTGCTGCAGCTGTTCAAAGAATAACTGGAACATCTTGCTGACAATCAATCCAGCCTTGAAGTAACAAAGACACGGCTGGTTTAGACAGATATTTCCCATTCTGGTAGTATGAAAGTTATAACAAAGTTAAAAAATTTCAGTTTAATTGATCCTGATCAAAAGTATCTCAAAGGTCCATCACCGCAGTGTTGTAGGCTCTAGTTGTGTTATAGCTGTTACCTCAGTATCATTGCTTTTTACTCCACATACCCCCACATGGCCCTCCTCCAAACACAGAGGTAAAAGATTCCAGTCAAACATTCGGAGTCATTTTAACGTATTTATGGGCATAATAAAATTTCTTAGTAAAATCATAAGATGTGGCACACTATTTAGCTACCTTCTGCAGGGTGGAGCAGATGTGCATTTTATCTCTTAGAGATGTTCAGTCTTTTGCTGACAGGCTTATCAGATACGTTATGTGATTAGACACAAATTAATGATTTACAAAAACACAGCGATGAAGTTCTTAAGTAATATGTTGCAGACATCCACCCCTACGTTAGGACAGGCATTTGTAATTAGCTGTAGTTTGGAGGTAAAATGAATGTAAAGGATGTTCAATCTGTTGGAATATAATCCTGTCTAGGTTTTAGGAAACTCATATCTGTTCCCAAAGTCTTTTTCAAATTAGATCCCTTTTTAACATTGGACATAAAGATTGGAACATCTGCTAGTATTTGACCTATTTTTAGTGAGAATTGGGTGCAGTTGGCATTTTGTCTCACTTCCAGTTTAATATGACTTTTGTAGTTCCAGGTATTTACTGGCAGAAGTCACTGAGACAGCTTTAAATATGCAAGTCTATCACTTTGCTCTGATGATTCCAGCCTATCTTCAGAAAGTAAAGCAATACATTTTGTTTGTAAGGATTATGATTATGGATTAATTAATATTCATCAAGAATTGTAATTTAAAATCATAATTTGAAAAAAAATAAATTTTTTAACCAAAAATCATTACTTACAAATAGAAATCACAGATGTCCTCTGGTGTTGTGATTATGGGCTCAAAGCTCTTTAATAATTACAAATTATTAACAAAAACCACCAACTGTCACTGTTTATTCCACCACTTCACCGAAGGTGGAGGAACTTCGACCTTGTTTTGACAGATAAATCACTCTTGCACGAAATAAACAGAAGAGCTTCTCTTAATTATATATATATGAAGATTTATTGAAGCCAAATAATCCTGATATACCATTATTCTGGTCCAAAACCATAGAACCTCTGTGGGTTTCCACGTGTGTCGGGTGTCTGCGTGGTCTTCGATCAGCAAATAAATCTCCTGATCTTCTCGTATCAGACAGATTTCCAGCTTTCAAGCTCTTCCAGGAATGGCCTTGTGGAGCAAATGTTCGCCTGCGAGCCTTTGTCTCTCCAGATATGCGCCTCCGTTGCGCTGTCCTGTGAGACAGGCGGGAAATGGCAACGAAACTCTAGCCGGTTTATACTCCCACTGACGTCAGAGGTGCGACGTCTGTTGAGCTGCGCATGTCAAAATGTGTGACCAAAATGGATGCCCCCAACATGTTCTTTACAAAGCCAGTGGTTTGTACTCTTAACAAGACATAGCTGTTATAACTCCGCTTCTGTAAACACAGGCATAGCCTTTAGCTTTCAACAGTTTTATTTCTAAAACAGTAACCCTTAAAAAGCATTGTCTCAACATTTGAAAAATTAATCCACTAATCCACCAAGTAACCAAAACTCTGCTAGATAAGCAATTTAAAAGTGGAGGATCTATTAATACTTATTTGCCTTTAGTGTTGGCCAGACACTATTATTATTATTATTATTATTATTAGTCAACTCTGTCAACACAATATCCACTTCCTGTCCTATAGTCTCTAACATATTTAGAACAGGGTGTTGACCTTGACATGTCGGCTCGCCTTGCTAGCTGTCAGCCGACCTCGCGGTTCATTCTGAAAGTTAAAATAAACAAATGGAATTTGGTATCAGTGTATTTTATTTACAGTGTTAGATTTTTATAGCTATAAATAAAAAAATATTATTTTTAACATTTTAAATGGCTGATTAATGAGCATGAATGAAATTAAAAGATAATAAGATACAATATTTTAAAGAAAACATTATAAGCCCTCAGGAATAGTATGTAAAGGGGTAAATAAAAATCATGTGCAGTTATTTACAGTGGAGACGGCGGATTTAACCTTTGTTCTGTTTGTAAGGCTTCACAACTCTGTGCTTTGCACTATCATTATTGCTAAGCATCCGACAATACACTGAGGTAAGGGTGGGGACAGCTGATTTAGGCTAGACTGTCTAAATTCTTAGCCAATCACTTCCGGACTTCGTGGTTTTTACGGCCATCGACAAACCCAGCCCACGTAGACCTGTCCATGGAAGGATGCAGCAACCGAACACCATTGTGTGAGACTTGCATCATATAGGTGTTTTAATGTCATGAGATCTTTTGGAACATTCAGCAGACACTAATGAGTCCCTTTGAACTGAATGAGCCTGCAGCAGAACCAGAATGAAGAAGAGAGCTCATCTGCCATAAACAGCTGACAGTGTAGAGGACAACAAAGAGATAGAGACAGATGCATGAGCACAGAGATGGGAGCAAGTATTGTAAGTAATGCATGTATGCAGAGGGTAAAGGGTAAAGTTTAGGTAGTCATGATGTCAAGTCAAGATAAAGCATATACTTTTGAATGAAAAATGTGTGTAAACAAAGTTTGATTGATTAACCAGTATAATGGTGCTCAAATGAACTGTCCATTAACCATTGTTTATAATATATTCCAAGAGAATACTGGCTGAAAACACTAGTATTAGACTTTTCAAAATGAAGAAGCAAATAAACTAGTGTGTGTACAAAATGAAAACAGAGTTCTTTCCACTTGTTGGAAATATTGAAGCCGAACCAGCTGACTGACCAGCTGAGGGTGTAAAATACCTCAGAACTAACACCCTACTTTCTTATGATCCTCAATTCTTTTTACACTAGCACAAACCTCGCTCCAAGAGAACAGAACATTTTCTAAGGCTATGTATTTTTTGCATCTATTTAATATGTACATAAAAATATTTGATCAAAGTTTTCAGAGTGCCTCTGCCTTCAACATAAATGCAAAGGTCATGGAGTTTTTATCATAAATTAAAGATTCTGTGGAAATCCTGGACTGGTCCCAATGTTTGAATTGAGAGGATCCTGCTAGGGTCTAACTGTCGCAGTTAAAAATGAAAACCTTCTGTTTCTGAACTCTCAGAGCTTAACAAAAACCACACAAAACGCTGGAACCAGAGTCCCTGCCTTGTACAGCGAAAGAAGCTCTCCAGAGTAATTAACAGTGACTTCTGTTCCAGAGAACTGAAGTGTGTCTGAAGAGGGAGGTAGGGGGTGACGAACGGTGTAGGCTCCTCCTCCTCCCTCAACTGACATTTCTCCCTCTCTCTGGATCACAGCAGTGTGGACTGGACATTCCTGCCATGCACACACACCTCTGATCAACCTGTGAGCAACTCAGACAGTTAGTGTGTGTGTGTGAGGAGACAGGTGTGTATGTAGCATGTGCCCTTAAAGATGGAGCAGGCCCAGCGTTGCTGTGGATGGTTCTTGGACCGGTGCTGCTGCTGCTGCTCAGGTGGGACGAGATGTCTTTTTGTGTTGGAATGTCTTTGTGCTTAAAGTTTGTGGTGATGTGTGTGAAGATTGAAGTAGAGAACAGGTTTCTAAGAGCTCTGTGTGTTATAATGTGTGTGTGTGACTAAATGAAGTGAACAAACTGATAACAGTTCTCTTCTATAAATAGTCATTGC
The DNA here is from genome assembly GCF_021462225.1 of Girardinichthys multiradiatus. Lineage (NCBI taxonomy): Eukaryota > Metazoa > Chordata > Actinopteri > Cyprinodontiformes > Goodeidae > Girardinichthys > Girardinichthys multiradiatus. Next base: position 3,074,869 of record NC_061800.1, read on the forward strand.
TCCAGTGAGGAGGAATTTGAATGGAAAATTAGGTGTTAAACAGGAAGCGTCACATAGACGCAACATGCGGAGACACTTTCAGTCGTTGGAGAATCAGATGTTGCATTGAGCAATCTGTTTTCCTGCAGTTCAGCCTGCTCCTCCACATAGTGTGTGTGAGTGTGGGTGTGTGTGTCTGTGCATGCAAGCATACATTGTGACACTGTCTGGCACTTAAATTGGCTTTACTGGACTCATTAGGTTAACATTCAGTGAATTTCTCAATCACTGTGTGTTATACTACTGTTTGCGTGCATTAGTAAAGTGTTATAAGACGTTTGCTTAAGTGTCACTGGTTGACTCTGGTACATGTCAAGTTTAGCTCTGATCAGCTTTGCATCAGTATGCATCAAGAGGGCTGCACTTCTCCATACCCAAAGCAATATTTCTGTACAGTTTATAATGACCTCACCTTGAACAAGTTGGTTGGGATGAATTAGTTTAACCAAGCCTAACTTTCAACATTTAGTTTCATTGTTTGAGGGTTGATTTGCAGTTCCAAGACTATTAAGGATAAACTGATCAGCATGGGTAATGAAAGGACTAGACTAACTTGTTTGACTGGTGTAACTATACAGGGGTTGGGCAATGAAACTGAAACACCTGTCATTTTAGTGTGGGAGGTTTCATGGCTAAATTGGACCAGCCTGGTAGCCAGTCTTCATTGATTGCACATTGCACCAGTAAGAGCAGAGTGTGAAGGTTCAATTAGCAGGGTAAGAGCACTGTTTTGCTCAAAATATTGAAATGCACACAACATTATGGGTGGCATACCAGAGTTCAAAAGAGGACAAATTGTTGGTGCACGTCTTGCTGGCACATCTGTGACCAAGACAGCAAGTCTTTGTGATGTATCAAGAGCCACGGTATCCAGGGTAATGTCAGCATACCACCAAGAAGGACAAATCACATCCAACAGGACTAATGGTGGACGCAAGAGGAAGCTGTCTGAAAGGGATGTTCGGGTGCTAACCCGGATTGTATCCAAAAAACATAAAACCACCGCTGCCCAAATCACGGCAGAATTAAATGTGCACCTCAACTCTCCTGTTTCCACCAGAACTGTCCGTCAGGAGCTTCACAGGGTCAATATACATGGCCGGGCTGCTATAGCCAAACCTTTGGTCACTCATGCCAATGCCAAACATTGGTTTCAATGGTGCAAATCTTGGGCTGTGGACAATGTGAAACATGTATTGTTCTGTGATGAGTCCACCTTTACTGTTTTCCCCACATCCGGGAGAGTTACGGTGTGGAGAAGCCCCAAAGAAGCGCACCACCCAGACTGTTGCATGCCCAGAGTGAAGCATTGGGGTGGATCAGTGATGGTTTGGGCTGCCATATCATGGCATTCCCTTGGCCCAATACTTGTGCTGGATGGGCGCGTCACTGCCAAGGACTACCGAACCTTTCTTGAGGACCATGTGCATCCAATGGTTCAAACATTGTATCCCGAAGGCAGTGCCATGTATCAGGATGACAATGCACCAATACACACAGCAAGACTGGTGAAAGATTGGTTTGATGAACATGAAAGTGAAGTTGAACATCTCCCATGGCCTGCACAGTCACCAGATCTAAATATTATTGAGCCACTTTGGGGTGTTTTGGAGGAACGAGTCAGGAAACGTTTTCCTCCACCAGTATCACGTAGTGACCTGGCCACTATCCTGCAAGAACCATGGCTTAAAATCCCTCTGACCACTGTGCAGGACTTGTATATGTCATTCCCAAGACGAATTGACGCTGTATTGGCCGCAAAAGGAGGCCCTACACCATACTAATAAATTATTGTGGTCTAAAACCAAGTGTTTCCGTTTTATTGTCCAACCCCTGTAGTTATATGCTAAACCTTTTATATAGAAACAGTCAATTGCTCTGGTTGTATGCTCACTTTGATGGAGATCAGAACATATTTAAAGATTTAAAGACGAATATTCTCCTTTAGTTAAGAAGAGTAAATTGTGCTTTTTCCTCATGATGACTGGCGTCCTTCAAGCAGGTGGAGTAAAACACCTCCCTTACTTTCCAGATCATTTGCATTTGGAAAGAATTGTTTCTAACAGCAGCCCTAAAAACAGCCCTACAGTCTTCAGAAGTTAATAGAAGTCAGAAACAATTTTGGTGACAGAAAGGGGATCTTACTTGCTGTACCAATGGTGTTTTTTCTGGATCTGTGTGTGTGAAAGCCCATTTTACACCAATTATAGATTTTTATATTGAATGAATGTTGCATTAAAATGAAGGAACTTGCTCCACCAGCAGCGGTAATACATTTAGTTGAGTAAAGAAAAATGAGCCCAGTTCTAGGCAGCATCTAATTTTGCAGATGTTACTGTAGTTTGCATAAAGTTTAGCTGCTTAGTTTTTACCAACACACACTGACTCCCCTCAGAGAAAATGAAGCAGTGAAACACAAACATCTATGATGCTCATCCACTTTCAATTAGAAAGTTATTAAAGCTTAATGTGAACACAAATGTTTCCTGGGTTTTGGGCACGATTCTTCTCAAACATTCATATTTAAATTGAGTAAAGATCCTGCCCAGAAAGCAAGTGTTTGTCCTTTATTTTTGCTGTAAAATGGCAGCAGGTGTGTGCCTTCACAGTACCATCACCCTGAATTCTGTCGTGTTGATTCTGCTGTTAAATCCTCGTACCTAAATCCTTTCAGCTACATAAGTTTGCTTCTCCAAAGTTAGTTTTTTTCCTCAAGTTAACTGAAGTTCGGACAGTACACACTAATGAACACAACAATATGCATCAATGTCAATAAGCCAGAAGCTGGGGGCTGCTGCCCCATGCTTTACTCAATCGCCAACCACCTGCTTCATATGGTACGCCTTAAATGCAGTGACAGGAAGCATAAAAAATACTAATAATTCAAAATAAGCCAGAACCATTGCTAATTTACATCTGTACTACAGCAGTCTCCATAAATAGCTTTTCAGGACACACAAACACATTCCACAGGACATAATGCAAAAGATTTCTAGACAATACATTACAGCAGGACACATCATACAGAGACGTAATTCAAACTGTGGACAATACACAGTTTGGATCAGGATGCAGAACGGACCCCATCTGATTCCAACCCGGGGTTCTGTTGCTTCTCTAACTCAGATATGACGCTTTTATGTCTGAGCTGGAGATAAATGTTGCTCAGTGGAATAGTAATCCACTTACAGTCTGAAAGTTGTTGGTTAGATTCCAGCTTCCTCCTGCTCCATGTTGTTGTGCCCCTGGGCACGGCACATAACTAATTCCCTACAGATCTGTGTATCAGTGTATGAATATGTGCCTGTTTGTAAGTGTGATGAGGTGAATGTGGCTCTAGTGTAAGGTGCTTTGAGTGGTCAGTATGATTAGATAAGCTCTATATAAACTCAGTCCATTTAACTTTAGAACATAGGAAACTCCTCTTCTCTAAAGCACCATGCATCTTTTTGTGGATTTGTTTAAACTTATTTTATTTGGTTTTTTTCCCAGATGTTCAATACCTGATAAAAATGTAATTTTTTTAAACTGAAGCCTCCTTCATCTATAATACTGATGTGTGTGTGAGCCTTAATTACTGAGAATGAGACAGTTAACTAACCCCGTCATTAATATTCAGCAGTGCACACTTTAGAGCTATAGCTGTTTTTCCCCTGACCCAGCTGTGTCAGATAAACTCAGGAGGCTGTGGTGAAGTTTAATCATTTTTTGGTAAATTCTACAAAAAACAATCTCTTTGCTTTGTGTGAAACCTGAAACTTTTGAGGAAGACTGACAACTTTGAGCCTTTCAGCTGCTGAGCAGGTGGAGTAAAATCCTGTTTTAGAAGGTGGTGTGTTGGAGTCATTTTGATGTGAAACTGGTTCATGTTCGTTTACATTTTATTCCTATAGTATCATAGTGGATTCTTGAAGACACGTAATATAACTAGATCTACATACTTTGATTTTGTCAGTTCACATTGTGTAAAAGTGGCAGGTTAAAGGAATGGGACAACTTTTGGGTGTGTATGTTTGTGTGAGGGATGGTTGGTATTCAGCTGGTAGCCAAAAGTTAACTCGGCTCCATGTAAGGACAGACTGAGGACTTAGCCTTCAAGTTAGCCGCGTGTCGAAAGTGCTGTTCGGTATGTAAATCAACAGGTTTGACTGCTTTCTATGAAACTGTTCTTTACTGCATCACACTGTAGCATATAAGGCCAAATAACCCTTGTAAAAATCATTTAACTGGTGAGTTTTGACCATTATAGTTTAAACCATTATGCTCAGATTTTAGTGTTTGTTACAGCTGGAGGCTAAGTGGTACTACTGGCACACAGCGTGGAGCCGAGAGACTTTGGATCTCTTTTGATTTTTGCCACATATTAATCATATTGTAAAATGGTGAAAAAGTAAGGGCATGTCCTAACAAGGAAATAATCTCACTATTAGGTGGGTGTGCCTGTCCTTTTTCTATTCTGATGTTTTACATCTAAGGAGATAATAAAATGTAATTGTATGTAGAATGTTCTAAAGTATTTAAATGTATCCTCAAAAGTGCAAACATGTTGAGTTTCCACAGTGTCAGTATTTATTAAACAAAGGTGAAGCCAAAATAAAAAAAGTTTACTTTAACCTCTCAGCGTGTTGTAGAACCTTCTTTAGCTGGAGTAACTCATAGATTTTTGACTATATCTGTCTCTTACATTATCTTATCTTAGTTGGATCACTCTCTTTTATATAACATGTCTAGATTGCTTGCATAACTAAGTTTAACTTCATGACCAGCTCAAAGACTACAAAGTTGTCAGGTGCTGCAACTGCAAAAAAAGTCCAAATCTCCACCCCTTTACCACCATGCTTAACAACTAGTATGAGGTGTTTGTGTCGATGTTTTTGGGTTTTCTCTAAAAATGGGGCTGTACATTATGGGTCAGTACCTCTCTGCTGACACATCTATCTATCATGGTGTGAAATGCTTCATCGACTTCAAGCATCACCACTGCTGAAGAACCACCCATGGCTGTAGCCCAGTTATTAGATCTATCTTGGAGATCTTTACATTCCACCATGTATTAATGTGTAGAAACGATGTTTGTGACGCACCACATGTGCTGTAATTCTATCAAAATCCGCGACCAGCCATTGGCACGAACCGTCCGTTACTACATTACATCCTCAATCTGCGAGGGGAGCTAACCTTTACACCAGTTCATTGTGGTGGAGCTGAAACTACCTTGAGGTTTTATTAATCCCCACTTACTGTTTGCTCCTTATTAAAAAAAACACTTATGGTGAGGAGGTGTTTTGTGATAGAGGCTTTAGAAGGTGCTTTGAGCATTGCAAAATCTAATTTTGCCCTAAATGTTTTTCCCACGCTAATATGACAAGTGAATGTGGTGGAGTTAACTGTTATACCTAGAATTATCTGGAATCATCAGTTTCTGACAGCATGTTGCTGCTCAAACACCTAACGTGGTTCTATGTTTCTATATCCGGAACACCAAGGATGGGCAGAAGATGCGCTGACTACTCACCCAAATGTTCTGAGCTGATAACACAGAGTGATCTTTAATAAAGATCACTGTTCTGTCCCACCTACCAGCATTGATTTACTCACCTGTCTGGTCACTGGCGCTGGGGAATATTTTAATTAATTTCACTGTAAATTATTTCATTCACAAAGAAAATACTTTTTTAGCTTTTGTATTTCCATGAAAAACCTGTAAAATATGACTTTCATATATTATTCCATGATCCAGAAAACCGAAGAATAATTTTAATATCTGGTGCTGACTTGAGGCTCAAGGTTTAGAAGTAAATTTTGCATTTTTATCTGTGGTACTTGCCGTTTCCGATAATATCCCAGATTTCATGAATGCTACTATTTTCTACTACTAATCCTACTGAGTGCAGTCACAAAGTATTGTTTCCTACCACAAGAACTTTTCCTTTTGCTTGTCTCTTCCCCAAGCAGAGAGCAGCTTTCTCCCAGAAGTTAGGAGGAAGATTCAGAGTGAATGTGCTGTTGAATTTATACTTAATTGTTCACATGAAAACAGGCTTTATGGGTGTATGTGTGAACCAGCCTGCAGCAATAAAATACATGAGTCCAGTCGAATCAAATATATGAGGCCAGAAACTTAGACACATTGCTATGAAGCTTTAGTTTGGAGCTCATGATAATTCAGCTGTCCTGTAATTATTTCATTGTTTTGTTTTAGTTAACTATGAATGGGAACTACTTTATTAAACAGGAGTTGAAAACATTCTTCTGAGATTCTGGCCTACGTTGACACGATGGCATTACATCTGCTGTTGATATGTTATCTGCACATCCATGGTTACATGTCTCTTTCCAGCACATGCCATAGATGATCTGCTGGATTAAGGTCTGGTGGCATGGAGGCAATGGGAGTACCTTGAACTCATGTCCTGATCAAGAAACCAGTTGAAGATGATCTGAGCTTTGTGACATGGTGCATTAACCTGCTTGAACTAGGCATCAGAAGATGGGTACACTGTGGTTATAAAGGGATGAACATGTTCACCATCAATACTGTGACGTTTACTGTAACAATAGCCTGGGACGTTTAAACCATGCTCTGTTGCCACTACTTAGTTCAAAATGTGACAGGAAAATATTGTGTAGAAATGCCAAAATAATTTTTTTCATCCAGTTTTGGTGATCCTGTGCAATTAGAAGAATCAGTTTCCTGTTCTAAGCTGAAAGGACTTCAGGCTGATAGGAGTCGCACGTATTGTAGTCTTCTGCTGCAGTATTTTATCTGCTACAAGGTCTGCATATCTTGGTTGCCTTTTTGATGTCTGAAACCACTTTGTCCATTCTCTTCTGACATCAACAAGTCATTTTCACCAACACTACTGCTGCTTACTAAACATTTTCTGTTTTTGGATTATTCTCCATTCTTCCAGTCACCTCTAGAGAGGAGACTGGAAGTGAACATCCCAGTAGTTTCTGAAGGCCAGACCAGTCCTTCTGGTAGCAACAACCATGCTATGTTTAGAGTCACCTAAATACCCGTTCTTCTACATTCTGATTCTCTCTTTAAATTTCAGCAAGTCATTTTCACCACATCTGCATCACTAAAGGCATTGAGTTGCTGCCTGTAATTGGTTGACTCACTATGTTTTAACAAGTCGTTGAACGGGTGTACCTAATAAAGTAGCCAGTAAGTGTATATCAAATTCAGAAGTTCTATTAAAAAAGTTCAATCCAGTCATTATTCACTAATGGAGCAGATTCATGTCAGCAGTCATGTCATGTACAAGTGTGACTGTTAATCATGTTTCGGCTAAGTATGACGTGTGAACTGTGCATGTATACACCTGTTGCCATCCTGACTAGAAAATTTAATGTTTTTTCAAAAGTTTTAAAGTAAAAATGCACAACGTTCTTCCTCAAATTCATCAGGCCAGTTTAGTTATTTACATTTAGTAACTGACAAACACAGAAAGTCAATTGAGTAAATTGTAAGGCCATTACAGAGTAGCTTTGACTTGAATAAAGCTGATCTATATGGTCAGCATCTTTTTGATCAATGACTGGAGGGGCTATGTGCATAGATATATAGACACAATCAGATTGTAGTAAATACAATGCAAGCAAATGTCTGTCTTTGTGAACCTGCTTTTGGATATTTGCAATAACAGTTTGTCATAAACAAAAGAACATGAGAAATGCTGCTGCTGCAGTCTTTAATAACTGTAGATGTTCCTATCAGCAGTTGGATTCTCTGAAGTTGTTTTTCCATCGCATGTATCCACTGCGCTATGTTGTCAGATATGTAAGGCGTAGAGCAGAGGGAGGAATGAGAGGAATGTCATCTTCCCAGATTAGTGTCTCTTAGTGTCACTGGCACAAAGTATGTGGGGAGGAAGGCTGGCTGAATGCAGTGTTTGTTCCTCATTCCATATTTACAGTAAGCATGATAAAACTTTATCTTCACTCGCGTGCATTCCATTAAGTTGAATTTGACCATTACTCCTTTTTGTGCTGTGTCGCCACCAGAAAGGCTGCAGTGTGTGTGTTTCAGGTATGAGCAATGTTGAATTCGTCTGATTTCTTCTTTCCTTGGTGAATCAAACCAGCTTTTAAGGAAAAACTATGAAGTCATCTGTTTGGGTGTCATGTGGAAACCATCGTATTCAGCTTTGTATCCAGGTTTGAAGTTTGATGTTTCCTGATGAGACTTGAAGCACAGTATAGCATTCACATAGTTTCATTTTCCTTTCAAGTGAAACCAGATATTCACATACATTGCACCTTATTTTCCCCACTGTCTGACAATAAATCAAACTAAAGTTTTCCTGTTTTAGGTCAGTTAGAATAGCCAAAAATATTTGTAATGTATAACTTGGGTCAAACACTCTGAGTTTACTGGTGTAACTGAGTCAGGCTGCTCTGTCCACAAATTACCCATGTGACTGAGATTGGGGCTTTGTGATGGCCAATCCTACTTTGTAACCAACTAGTTGGTGTGCTTAGTCATTGTCCTATTGGAAGATCAGTCCAGGCCCAAGCTTTAACTTCCTGGCTGATGTATTGAGATGTGGCTTCGATTATCACACAATGTTCTCTCTCGCGATGCCATTTATTTTGTTCCCCAGTCCCTCCTCCAGCAAAACCCCCACATAACAAGATGCAGCCACCCCGTACTTTTGTTAGTCAATCTTTAACAGAAAGACACCTCCAACAGAATCAGGTTCAGGATGGATGGCCATTTATCTCAAATTAATAAGAGCTGAACAGACGAGACTAACCCTGGAGCTTTTGAAGACAAATACCTGCCAATAGAAAGAAAGAAGTACAAAGTAACTAAGGATAGATGCAGCATTAAGAGTAATATAGAAGAGTAAAGGTGTTTGGTGCATTTTTTGGAAGATCTTGATGGTAAAGAATTACAAAAGTCTAGAAGGAACCAATGCCTGGAACTGTTTAATTTCTTCATTCTTAAACAGAATATTTATTATTTTGCTCTTTCTGTCAAGGTTGGAAGGAAGGACTGGAAGCTTATTTATTTACTAGGAAGTCCTTTTTAAGAAATTTGACGTCCAATTAAATAATTAATTTGTTTTTAAGGTTCATAGAATTATAATGGTCTTCGAGACATTTGTTGATTAATCAAACTTATTTGATTTGTTAGGATTCATGAGTATCATGAGCACATAATAACCATGCATTTAAATGTTATTTTGCAATTTTCCCAGTCATAAGCAAATGAGGGGAAAAGAGTACTTGGAATATGTTGGCATTTCTCAATTGGGATATACAACATCAAAGAAAATACCACTAGAGCATCAACAACAGTCTTTTTGTAGTTATGCAAACTAAAAAGAGTTGATAATAATATTCTCGTATTAGAAAAGGAAGAGAGATAGTAATGTCCTAACTCCACACCAGGCAGAAATGATTATTTGCATTGTTCAGAGGTTGTGGCAAACATTAATTGAAGAGACAACAGAAAGTTAGGTATTATGAGGAGAAGTGTGCGTCTGTGTAGCTCAGTGGGTATGACACACTGTAGAGTGCTCTCATTATATCCATTCACAGACAAATGGTGTGTGTGTATGCTACACTTACAAAATGACATGAAGTCCGTTCAGACATGTGCATGAGACAGACAAAAACCCTTGTTTTGCATTCGGTCTGCTGGTCCAGTGTGTGTGATTAAAGGTAATGAGTGATGGAAGTATTAACAGTAGACTGTCTGTATTTCTATGGCTGCAGAACAAAGTCTTTCTTGTTGGGTCTCACCTGACGTTGACCATCAGTGTTGAGTTATCCACACAGTGTACTGAAGCTGCACCATCACATCACCAGGCCCAACAGGGATCTCAGTTTAAGAGGATCATTTGCACATTGAATTTCTGTTCCTCAGTATGCTTTGCTGATATTAACACTGTAATATCAGTAAAGCAGGCTTTACTGTAGTTGTCATGTGATAACCAATAGATTAGCGGTACACTTAAAAAAATAAGAGGCTAAACCCAATTTGAAAGACTTTGTCGTAATGTTTTTATCAATTCAAACATTGAACTTAATCACCGAGTGTAAACGTTTGTTTTAATATATATATATATTTTTAACTATGTTTCATTTCCTTCCACTTTACAATCCTACCCACAGTGGTTCAGTGGGAAGAATGATTATTTTGCAATCTGAAAGTTGTTGGTCCAAATCCAGCTTCTTTCTGCCATATGTTGATGTGCCCCCAGGCAAGGCACTTAATCCCAAGTTAAGTGTATGAATGTGTGGAATTGGGTGAAGGTGGTTCTAGTGTAAAAAGCTTTGAGTGGTCAGTATGACTAGAAAGCGCTGTAGAAATTCAGTCCTTTTACCATTTATAATTTTGTGCTACTTTCTGTTGGTCTTTCACTTTGCTCCCATGTCCATATGACATTTCAGTTTTCGCTACATGTAGAGTTACTCTGTTCAGGTGTATCTGCAGCTTCTGGCCTTTCAGCATAATGGCAGCAGGTGCAGAGATGATTCTTGTATACATTTACTTCTGGTTCCAGGGGGGGGGGGGCTCTATTCACTCTTTGCAAAATAGATTTAAGATGTTATCAAAAGGATGAAAGAAACATGACTCTTCTCCCTGTTTTGGTGACTGTGTGTATTCCAGCAGCTAACCAGAGCATTCAGTGGTATCACCTCCGTCTGTGGGAGGAAACGATAAAGTCAAGATGTTCCTCAGTTCTTAGCCTTGCTGTGGCTCTTGAGTTTCTGATGAGTGTCTGTGGTCAGGCAGCTGTCAAAGGCTCTCAGTGACTAACAGGAATTGTGCTGAAAACAGAAATGCACACTCCCACATGAGGTGACATGCCATCTCACTTACCAAGTGATGACTGGGTTTGCTACACAACGCAGCATTTAGTGTCAGGAATATTTAGCGGTTTCTCATACTTAAGCCTGAGGTCATGGCTGAGGAGGAAAGATGACTGGGAGATTTTAGGTGTGTTCAGGCTCAGGTTCCTGCAGCTGAGTGAAGGTTTCTCCACAAGCATTGAGCTGATGCATGTGTTCCTAATCAATTTTTCATTATTTTTTGTACAGGTAAAAAAACATAGAATATAAAACCTGCTTCTTTTCTGTTAAGTGTTTTGTGGTTCTGTGTTTTTCGAGTCGAACTGTCCAGCCATGGCTAATGTTTAGAAGACTTTTATCTCAGCCTTCCCTGCTGACACAGTCTGATAAGGTAAACACACACGCAACCATATCTCCGCCACACAACAAGGAGGGACAGGAGGGAGTTAATAAATGAAAAATGGGACCTAGTAACGGTAAAACCAACATTAGTTAAGTGAATAAAAAATAAAATAAATCTTGGAACATGCATTAGTAGAATAAACATGACACGTTCTAATGCTTCTGCTGTGAAATTCAAAAACTTATAAAAGTATAAGAAGGGTCAGAGTTACAATGGTGAGTAACACAAATGCAAATACCATGTATATATCTTTCCTGTTTTAGGTCAATTGGGATTTTCATTACTATTTGTTTGCTCAATGCCAGAATGAGATTTGTTTTTTGAAAATGTTTATTCCTTTCTTTAGGGTGCATTCAAACCTGACACTTCTGGTCCGCTTTAAACGTACCAGAGTTTGTTTCCCCCCTTGATCCGGACCTTATGTGCAAATGTGAATACACTTACGCGAAGCCAAGTGCTGGCCGAACAACCGGACCAAGATCCCCTTTTTGAGGTGGTCTCGTTCCGCTTCCAAATGAACTCTGGTGCAGTTCACTTCTGGTGTGAACATGAACCAGCCCCGATCCGACCCAACTACAGAAAACGTACGTCTCTTTGAACTTAACAAGCCACCGTAGCCTATAGCAAAGGTGTACGTTGTACTGGAATCATGCCTAATCAGCTGTATGTTGCTTAGCAACGATGCTAACAGTATGTTGTGGGTCACGGGACGCTGCAAAATCTGTGTTGAATGAGCTGCTCTTGACCCTCATAATGATTGCAGCTGTAATAATGGCACAAATAAGCAGAACAGAAGGGCCGCTTGCAGAACTTCCACAGTTGTTTTTCTCCATTTCCAGGTCTGCGCTCTGTCCCGCCCCATCGTTTCTGTCCAATGGGATCAATGATCTTCACGTGGGTGAAGATCATTGATCACCAGACCCAACAAGGATCTCAGCTTAAGAGGATCATTTGCACATTTAAATGAACTATTACTTTGTTTACAAGTAATAGTTCACATTGCAAAAAGTACTATGTGAAAGAAAACTACACCAAACAAAAAAATGTATTCCGCTTTTATTCTTGGAACAAACAACCGGAACAAAGGACTTTCCTGCTGTGAATACACCCTTAAATTCAGAAATGTTTATAAACCAAGTTTACAATGCCTATAAATAATTTGGAAAAGCCCAGATGATGTTGTCATGGCTTTGTATGGTGCCGTGCTGTCCCTCCTCCACAACAAGTCATCCTCCATTCATCATAATGGGCATCTTTCTCTTCATCAAGAACCATAGAAACAACCCTCCATCTTAGCTTATGGAGCCAAAAACAACTTTATGAAATTAAACGCATTGGTTTGAAAATTAATTTCACCAAACTAAAACTTAATTAATTTTCTTTTATTATGTATTTTGTTGTACAATGTGCCGGGAGTCAGCTGTTCTCTCAGGGTTTAGTGCACCTCGGCCGCCCTTTCAACTGAAAGCTGGCGAGGCGAGCCAGGAGAAGACTGATCAGAGATGCAGCCAAGAGGCCCATGATCACTCTGGATGAACTGCAGAGATCTACAGCTGAGGTGGGAGAGTCTGTCCATAGGACAACAATCGGTCGTACATTGCACAAATCTGGCCTTTATGGAAGAGTGACAAGAAGAAAGCCATTTCTCAAAGATATCCATAAAAGGTCTCATTTAAAGTTTGCCACAAGCCACCTGGGAGACACACCAAACATGTGGAAGAAGGTGCTCTGGTCAGATGAAACCAAAATTGAACTTTTTGGCCACAATGCAAAACGATATGTTTGGCGTAAAAGCAACAGCTCATCACCCTGAACACACCATACGCACTGTCAAACATGGTGGTGGCAGCTTCATGGTTTGGGCCTGCTTTTCGTCAGCAGGGAGAGGGAAGATGCTTAAAATTGATAGGAAGATGGATGGGGCCAAATACAGAACCATTCTGGAAGAAAACCTGTTGGAGTCTGCAAGAGACCGGAGACTGGGACGGAGATTTATCTTCCAACAAAACAATTATCCAAAACATGTGTTGGAATGGCCAAGTCAAAGTCCAGACCTGAATCCAATCAAGAATCTGTGGAAAGAGCTGAAGACTGCTGTTCACGAATGCTCTCCATCCAACCTCACTGAGCTCGAGCTGATATGCAAGGAATAATGGGCAAGAATTTCAGTCTCTCGATGTGCAAAACTAATAGAGACATACCCCAAGCGACTTGCAGCTGTAATTGCAGCAGTAATTGCAGCAAAGGGTAGTGCTACAAAGTATTAATGCAAGGGGGCCGAATAATATTGCACGCCCCACCTCTCAGTTTTTTATTTCTTAAAAAAGTTTGACACATCCAATAAATTTAATTCCACTTCACGATTGTGTCCCACTTGTTGATTCTTCACAAAAAATTTGAATTTAATATCTTTTTGTTTGAAGCCTGAAATGTGGCAAGAGGTTGACCAGTTAAAGGAGGCCGAGTACTTTCGCAAGGCACTGTACAGATTCAGTCTGAGCAATTCAAATTAAGTTTCTGATGACACAAGTTTCTTCCCATAGTATACTCAGTTTCCTCCATACCCTGAATCGGTACAAGATACATAATGCATTACTTGATTTAATTTGAAATTTCACACAAAGTGTAAATGTTTTTTCCGGTAATAACATATGTAATCTCGTTTGGTTTTCTAATACATTCTTCAGGGCTTTTTTTTATGCTTCCCATTAACTTAGAAACTGTTTTATAGTAAACAAACTGTCTGCATTTTATGATGTAGCATCAATCCTTTTAGAGGGCTTTATTGTATAGCAGAACAAGTCTGGCTTCCCACCTGAGTCTTAACCTTTTATTTCCTGCCAAGACCACAGCAAACCCTGCAGCAGTTGCTGCAAATCGCTAGCAGTGTGTGTGTGCACGCGTAGACGCAGCTGATCCACCACACTCCTAACACATGACTGCTGCTGACAACCACACAGTGAGAGGGATTTGTTGGTTTTAGGCATGAATCACAATGTTCATCTGAACTGGAATGTTCAAACTTATTCCTCACATTCAAAAATGATGTTTCATGTAGACATTGTTAGTTCCTTTCATTCCAATCATGTTCACACGAATAACGTTAAACTAACTGAAGCTGTCAGCTCTGTAATAACTCATTGCAACAGGATGAGAGGGTTTGTTTTTTTCTGAATGGACATCTTTACTGGACATGAGAGCAGCTGCTAAAAAGCAGAATGACTGAAGTAGGTTTTCGTTTTTGCAGCAGAAAATGCATTAAGCTGCTTTTTACATCACTGCTGACTGAAATCACAGACCTCATCTGTCTGTAACAGTGGTCGGCAAAACAGAACATGATGTTCCCATGGGTCTGACCATCTTTAGATACCTGGGTTTAAAGAACTCTTAGTATCTATAGAGACACACTGCTGTGAAAAAGTATTAAAAAAGTATCTAAATCAACCTGGCCATATGTGGAAAAAGTAATTGCTGTTGGACCACTTGTTGCTGAGTATTGGACTATCTGCACATTGTTGGACGTCACTGTGCCTCCCCAATGGCATTGGCCATTTTGTATCCAGGACAGCCCGCTCCTACATATCCCATCGAGCATTGCGACTGATATGACTGGGTGTCCCAAGTCTGACGTCACAGGACGTTATATAGGAAGGCTCCGTTTTGAAAACCCCGCCTTCAGCTGGAAACCTTGACAGGGTTACCACGCAACTGAAGCATCCTCTGGAGAAGAGATCCCACGTGGAGTCTTCATTTATTCTCTCTCGTTGGCCAACGAACAATTCATAACTGAGGTTTCTGGACTAGGAAGGCCAGAAATTTCACTTTGCCGATCGAAGACGTGAGTTTAACACGTAACTAAAAACACGGAGTTCGAGGAAACGAACCGCCACCGTGTTTCATCCCTAGTCGACTGCTGATGGTCAGATCCTATTTTTCCTTTTCGTCAAGAAGGCCAAAGGACGGGACTGACCGCTCTCTCGGAGTTCAACTGCGGATGCGCAACAACGCTTCACCCCCCCCCCCCCCCCCCCCCCCCCCCCCCCCCCCCTTTTTCCTCTCACTCGCTGCCCCAGAAGGAGCTTCACCAAGTAAAACCCATCTTTTATTTAATCTTTTATTTCTTTATTAGAAGGCCTGGGCAGGGTCAGAGGTTGTAGAGCGATCAGAATCGCTAGTTAGGATATCATGTGTTCTGAATGATATGTGCATGTAACCTTGCTTATTGGAACTTTGATGTGTTGTGTTGATGTCTGAAACCGCTGTGCTAGCTCTGTGCGTGTTTTACCACATGATAGTCAACGCAGGTCCGTTGTAAGACTGGACTGTTAAAATAACCTCATGGTAAAATTCTCCATTTTCCTTTGTCTCCAATATCACTGCTCGCTAGCTTGCCGCCAAAAGCTTTATAACGTCTGCTCAGGAGTTGGGGGAAGTTTTATGACTCAAAATAACTGAGTTACAGTTGGAGTTGCTCCCCCCACTCTCCACTCACCACCACACCTCTTCGTCATATTCTCAATTTTGCCATAACCTCTGGTTGATTCAATACACCCCCACTGCTATTTTCTTTATTTTTGCTTAGTTAGATGTGTTACCCTTGTTATGTAGAATTTTGCATGTTGAGTAGGTGAAGATTAATAAATATCCACATAGATAAAGAGAGAGCGTTTTGTGTTCATTGTGTGTGACAGTGATTTGTCAGTCAAGATAAGGTTAAAGTTCCACAGAAACCATCGATTAAACAGTGACATCTCCGGCAATAGTTATTAATTATTACGGAGTATTT